>NW_027185329.1:5750753-5785753 GCF_022577435.1 Embiotoca jacksoni
TCCTCTAATGGAGAGAGAGTGTAATTAACAGAAAAATCCTCGCAGGTTTTCAGAGCTCCTTCAGCTCAGCCGTTGCTCATAAAAGTCAACTGTGAATTATTATGTTGAGGTTTGTATGGTGAGCATTTTGAAAGGTTACTTTTAAAGCAATGAAGCCAGCAGCACAGTCTTTTTCATTCAACCCAGATATCCACATTTAGAGTGAGGACAGGAAGGAAGAGACTGAGACTGAAGTTAGTTTTTCTTCGATGTGTATAAATTATTTCATTTAATCTCTCTCTCTCTCTCTCTCTCTCTCTCTCTCTCTCTCTCTCTCTCTCTCTCTCTCTCACTCTCTCTCTCTCTCTCTCTCTTCAGATAAACAACGGTCAGAGTTCTCTGTTGGGCGATCCTCCGAAAGAAGTGCGACTGCCCTCTAATCCTTACCTGAACCTGGCCAGTGTGATGCCAGGAGTCGTTCTGCAAGGTGAGCACACAAACACACGACTAACTGATGCATTTCCACCTGATCCTACTGTATGCAAATTGTATAAAAAAAATAATTATATAGCTTCTTTTTTTTTCTTTTTTTTTTTTTTTTAACAAAAAAAAGGTGTTTTTGTAGATGGGACAATAAAATTAGTTCCATGGTCAACTCGTCCTTTAACCTCTTTTAATAAAACAACCTGGTATCATGCCACCCATCAGTCTAGAAGATGTTATGTCAGTTTAATGAAGGCACCAAAACAACTTGATTATGGTTGGGAAAAGATAATAGTTTGGGTTCAAATAAGTATTTGTACTTTTTGTATGTTACACGTTATGTTATGATACTGGGCTGTAATAAAAATTGTACTTACTCACAAAACTATATTGCTCTTTTAAAAGCGATATTCTAAAAATCTATCATCTGAGTGTCAAAGATGAAACAGCCTGTCGGGTTGAAAGATGAGTGTACAAAGCTCTTAGCTTCCTCTGTCACATCAGGACAGCAGCTGCAGTCAGCATGGACTCACAGCAGTCACAACTCATTCTAATGATGACCTAAGGTCACTTTGTCGAAGCGCTCCTGCAGTGTCATAATTATGAACACATTGTTTCTTCTCCATGGTTCCTTCCACTGCTGCTCAGGGTCAGTGGGGAACAAAGCCCAGGCAGGACACCCTGGCCCAGGAGTGTACGGAGGCTCGGTGGCTCCGGTGGTCTCCCAGGGATCCGGGTCCTTCTCCCACAGTGCGGCAGCTACAACCACCGCCCCATACAGCACTGATACCTCCACTGATTACAGCCAATACAACCAGGCCTACACACAGGTACTGCAGACACACTATACAGCCACTCATGTGGGGATACACGGCTGGATGTGGGTCTGCATGGTCACAGTTCTGTTCCTGGCTCCAAAATGTGTGACACAGCGATGGTAGCTGAAAAGATTCTAGATGGGTGGATTCAAAATGAGTGTCTGGATGACTGCTGCAGTTACAGAAGTAGCTGTAACTAGGGGAGGCAGGGAGGTGGAAGAAATGAGAATGGGTATGGATATTTGGACAGACAGAGTGAGAGTGGATTTGGCAGGGAGCACTGTGTGTCTCCATCTGTCCCTGCTCCCCTCTTCTCTCTCAACACTCCACTCAGAACAAGTCAAGAAGCAAGAAGCCCCCCTACAGGCTGTTTGTCTCTTCCTTTCCTCTGTCATCCTGTTCCCCCCCTGTCTCTGCACTAGTGTTACCTCCTCCGGCAGCAAGTGACATATCTGATATTTACAAACCCAATTTTAAATGTTAATTACGATCTACTCAGCCAAACAAATGAGTCATGATTAGATAATCAATGAGACGGTGGGTTTAATTTGTCTGGAAAAGAGAAGACAAAGAACAGGGAACAGTGGAGAGCCGTCGGCATGAACAATAATTGATGAATGACAAAGAAAAGGAAGGACAGAAAGGAGGATGCAAAAAATATCTGTGTGTGTGTGTGTGTGTGTGTGTGTGTGTGTGTGTGTGTGTGTGTGTGTGTGTGTGTGTGTGTGTGTGTGTGTGTGTGTGTGTGTGTGTGTGTGTGTGTATGTGTGTGTGTGTCATAGGAGGCCATGCAGCAGTGGTACCAGCACTACCAAGCGGCACAAGCTCACACCTACAGCACTGCTGCTCCACAGGACAGCACAACTGTGGACTACAGCAAGGAGCACACACAGGTAACACACAACACACACACACACACACACACACACACACACACACACACACACACACACACACACACACACACACACACACTTTGTAACTGTGGGATTCTGTATACAGAGTTGTGTGTGCAAATAAAAAAAAAAAATATAAGCAGCAGAACGCCTTTGATTTATGTCCCCATCACAACAAAATATTAAACTCTGTCCACTTCAGTTTAAGGTAACTGTTCTTTGTGGAGAGGACAACTCAGAATATTCTGACAATAACAGAAAGTGAAGAGAAAACACAGTGATTCAGATCAAAGTCGATCCACATAAACACAAAAATCCTGGAACTACAGAATATTTTTGTTATATCTTGTATTTTATAAATCTAAATTTCACAGGATTCACTGGATATTTACATTGTTTTGTTTTTCATAATAAATGCAGATATATGTCTGGATCTGTACTTGAAAAATAGAATATATCTGCAAACTCCAACCTTGTTGTGTTCCAGACTCCAGCGGTGTCCTCCTACGGGGATTATAGCTCCTACATGCAGGCGGTCACTCAGTACTACTCTCAACCTGCAACAGCCAACCAGGCGTACGCCAGCAAGGTACACACACACACACACACACACATACACACACACACACACACACACACACACACACACACACACACACACACACACACACACACACACACACACACACACACACACATACACACACACACACACACTCACTCACTCACACATACACACACACACACACACACACCCACGCACACACACACACTCACTCACACATACACACACACACATACGCACACACGCACACACACACACACACACACGCACACACACACACTCACTCACACATGCACAGCCCTCAACAAGCTGTTTGAAGAGACAAAAACCCAAATGCCAAAGAATTGAAAGTGGTCCTGAGCATTCACTCATGCAGAGTTACTTCATCTCCTCATCAGCATGCATCAGTGATGCTGAAGACCCCAGCAGTGTGATAAACGGTTTGACACAAGTTAGCCATTTGTTATCTTGAATTAGTGATAACTTGGTACTAATTATTCATTTGACATGAATAGGAGCCTGTTCAGATGGTCCATGATAAAAGTCATAATAAAAGTCAATTCGGCTGCCACTTCTAAAAACCTACTGTTGTTTGGCATTTCTGTACTTCTGTTTCTTTAGCGGCCGACATACGCACAAATACTGATAAATCTGCAGTCAGGTGATATCAGCTGACATGTTGAGCTGACAGACAGTGTATTAGCTCTATCTGCTATATTAAAAAGCAAAGCTCTCTAAAAGCCCCAACCTGAGTCAAAAAACGTCCTGTCCTGCAGACAGATTACAAACTGTCCGTGCTGCAGCCCTCAGTGCTGGCATTTTACATGGAGTTTGTCGGCATGTTTATTTGGAGAGGTTGACCTCTCGCGAAGACACTGATACTCTGTACGAGGGAACAGATCACTCTGCACCCAGCAGCTGATACCAGCCATCTCCGCACACCCTGTGTAGCCAGGTCTACACTTACCTGCTGCTGCTGGAGGCTCAAGCCTGTGTGTGTGTGTGTGTGTGTGTGTGTGTGTGTGTGTGTGTGTGTGTGTGTGTGTGTATGTGTGTGTATGTGTGTGTACTTGTATTACTCATGTTGTGGGGACATCTCTTTACGGTGTGACATTGTGAGGAGGCTAAGGTTAGATTTAGTTATGTAATGGTTAAAGTAAGTCTCCAGAAAATGAATGGAAGTCAATGCAATGTCCTCTGAAGCGATAAAGACACGAATGTGCGTGAAGTGTTTGCTTAAAGATGTAGTCTTGTCTCTTGTTGCATATCTGAGTTACGTTCTGGTCCACTGGGCTGGATCTGGCTGGAGAAATTGATAACTTGGAAGAAATTATTTGATGGGTTTCTGACATAAAATTGTGACTTTAAATCGGTCTAAAAATATGTCGACCCGGTGTTGTGGTATTTTGATTTTGGCTGGTTGCCCCTGAGAAATATGAACAAGCCCATACAACAGCAGATGGGGATGAATGAGTGAGGCGTAGTAGTGCTTCTCATAACAGCCAATAGTGGGCAGAAAGATTAACATGAACGAATAAATGAAGGGGAATTTTCCTTATGGTCTTGATTATAGGCTACGTTGTGTTTTTGCAGTTTGAAGCTGGTAAACTTTGTGTTTCTTGCAGGAGGTAGATGTGTGTAAGCCTCTCGGAGTGTCTCTGCACGCGGTCAGTAATGGCGCGGCTCCTCCCCCCGCCGTCCTGCCAGCTGCTGCCGTGCTCCCAGCCTACAGCACCCTGCCTTTAATGCCGGGCTTCCTCGGGGCGCCGCACCCGGCGGCAGCCACGCCGACCCCGGTCACGCACGCTCACACTGCCGCCACCGACTGGAACACCTACTACTACGTGAGTACACAAAATCCCTGCTGTTATAATGGAAACATTGAACACCTCGAAGTGAAGCTGGGAGAAACATCTTTTGGGCTTTTTTTTTTTTTTTTTTTAAAGAGTGTTTCTTCCACTATGAAATGACGGCGCTAAGGTGACACACGTCCAAACATTTCATATTGCATCAAGTTTCCCTCAGAGTTTCCCCTACAGCTTCTGATATTAGTGGGCTTCACTGGTTGTCGATAACATGAATCTGTGAGGGATCACAGTTCGTTGTGTGAGAACTCAGCAACGGTCAGAACATTGTTGTTTGATTTAAAAATGAGTTCCTGAGAGCGAATCGGGAATACCTGTTATTTTACTGTAGCTGCTTCACAATGAAAACAAACAAACTTCTGGAAAATGTTTTTTTTTAATGTGAAGCAGCAACAGGAAGCTGCATTATTACCGTAAACCATGTAATAATAGTGAACGTCATTATTTGCAACAACTGGACCAGGCCTTTATTTAGTAGTCTGATAAGTATGACTTAGCATATCTAGATAAGACATAGTTTAACCCTATTTTCAAATCGGCTATTGTTAATTTACTGTTTCCTTGATATATTTAGTGTAATTCTCTTTCACTTTCAGTCTGACTTATACTTTGTTGTGTTTTTGTTCAATATTTTTTATATTTACTTTAAAACTTCCTGCTCAGATGTTTCAGATTAAAAGTGGCTGCAGTAGCTCAAAGGGCATCCGGTAACTTGTCCCTTTCTTTTCAGACTTTTAATGTGAAACAACAACAGGAAGCAGTTTTTTTTTTTATTTATTTTATTATTTTTTTATTTTTATGAACTTAACACCCGACAAACAGAAGAACTTTGACTGGAAATAAAAAGTAAATAGAAACGATAAAAGCAAAGCAGCAGACTCATGAATATTCCCGTCTGGATGACGTTATACATGTTGGTGCTAGACATGTGTGCAGCCAGTTATTGAAATACCAGCTGTTATTTGAAACTTTAGGGAAGTGCGCAGTAACAGCAGGCGACTGCGTATGAGACTGCTTTGATGAAGATTTTCTGCCCGCTGATCTATGGTGAAAACTGAACTTCAGAATTCGTTCCACATGGAGCAAATAGATCTGCGTTATGTTAAATCCTCATTGTAGCATTTCGTTTTCTAAGATGTGCCACCACAGTCTCAGCGCAGCTTGAATTTTTTTCCCCACATAGTTCAAGGCTGTAGGAGTCAGTGAAAGGAGGAGGAAGAGATTCATAGAGAAAGAGCATGATGACGTCTGAGCTAAGCCTCGTCTCTACAAAGATTTAAGATTGTTTGTACAGACAGCATCTGTGGCCCTCTCATACTGGTGCTAAGACCTTTAGACTGCTAGCCAAAAAAACACACACACAAACATACACACAACAAGTCACATTTTACTGACTGCTTTTTCAGGGTTTTTTTTTAGGGTTTTTTTTAGAATGTTTTCAGTTTTTCAGTTGAAGGTTTTCATCACTGAAGTGAAGGAAGCATCCTGTATTCTGTCTCCCATGCATCATTATATAACTACACTAATCATCCTCTCATTTCAGTTATATGCAGAAAAACTGTTTTTTTAATTTTTTTATTTTCAAATTAAATTCAATAACCAAGCAGTGATACACAGAGAACTATTGACAACAGAAACTCGTGAATGGAATCTAATCTATCAAAGTTGTACAGAACAGCCCTTGACTAGTGCAAATATCTCGGGAATAAGAACAAGTCCAATAATAGACAGTAAATTAAGAGACAAATAAAATACAGTCTTAAAAAGAAATCTAGATTTTGTGCGTGAAAAAAATGAATGAAAATGCAATGATCTAACTTGCAAATGTTAAAATGTGAAAAAAAAGTCGTACTATGGCATGTCGTCCAAAATATATTTTTTTAAAAAGTCATACTATAGCATGTCCAAAATATTTTGAAAAAAAAGTCATACTATAGCATGTCCAAAATATTTTTTTAAAACGTCATACTATAGCATGTCCAAAATATTTTTTTTAAAAAGTCATCCTACAGCATGTTCAAAATATTTAAAAAAAAAAGTCATACTATAGCATTTCCAAAATATTTTTTTTAAAAAGTCATCCTATAGCATGTCCAAAATATTTAAAAAAAAAGTCATACTATAGCATGTCCAAAATATTTTTTTTTAAAAAGTCATACTATAGCATGTCCTCCTAAATATTTTAAAAAAAAAATATTTTTTTTTTTATTCAAAATATTTTTTTAAAAAAGTCATACTATAGCATGTCCAAAATATTTTGAAAAAAAAGTCATACTATAGCATGTCGTCCAAAATATTAAAAAAAAAAAAAAAAAAAAAAAAAATTCGTTCAAAATATTTTTAAAAAAAAGTCATACTATAGCATGTCCTCCAAAATATTTTTAAAAAAGTTATACTATAGCATGTCCAAAATATTTAAAAAAAAAAGTCATACTATAGCATGTCCTCCAAAATATTTTTTTTTAAAAGTCATACTATAGCATGTCGTCCAAAATATTAAAAAACAAAATATTTTTTTTTCGTTCAAAACATTTTTTTTTAAAAGTCATACTATAGCATGTCCTCCAAAATATTTTTTAAAAAGTCATACTCTAGCATGTCGTCCAAAATATTAAAAAACAAAATGTTTTTTTTTTCGTTCAAAATATTTTAAAAAAAAGTCATACTATAGCATGTCCAAAATATAAAAAAAAAAAAGTCATACTATAGCATGTCCTCCAAAATATTT
The DNA here is from genome assembly GCF_022577435.1 of Embiotoca jacksoni. Taxonomy (NCBI): domain Eukaryota; kingdom Metazoa; phylum Chordata; class Actinopteri; family Embiotocidae; genus Embiotoca; species Embiotoca jacksoni. The sequence continues at coordinate 5,758,088 of NW_027185329.1, forward strand.
TTTAAAAAAGTCATATTATAGCATGTCCAAAATATTTTTTGTTTAAAAAGTCATACTATAGCATGTCCTCCAAAATATTTTTAAAAAAGTCATACTATAGCATGTCCTCCAAAATATTTTGAAAAAAAAGTCATACTATAGCATGTCCAAAATATTTTGGAAAAAAAGTCATACTATAGCATGTCCAAAATATTAAAAAAAAAAAAGTCATACTATAGCATGTCCTCCAAAATATTTTTTAAAAAGTCATACTCTAGCATGTCGTCCAAAATATTAAAAAACAAAATGTTTTTTTTTCGTTCAAAATATTTTAAAAAAAGTCATACTATAGCATGTCGTCCAAAATATTAAAAAAAAAAAAAAAAAAAAAAAAAAAAAAAAAAAAATTCGTTGAAAATATTTTTTAAGTCATACTATAGCATGTCGTCCAAAATATTAAAAAACAAAATATTTTTTTTTCGTTCAAAATATTTAAAAAAAAAGTCATACTATAGCATGTCGTCCAAAATATTAAAAGAAAGACATATTATAGCATGTCCAAAATATTTTTTTTTAAAAAGTCATACTATAGCATGTCCTCCAGAATATATTTTAAAAAAAGTCATACTATAGCATGTCCAAAATATTTTTTTTTTAAAAAGTCATACTATAGCATGTCCTCCCAAATATTTTAAAAGCATGTTGCATTATAGCATGTTGTCCAAAATATTTTTTAAAAAGTCATACTATAGCATGTCCTCCAGAATATATTTTTAAAAAAGTCATAATATAGCAATTCCAAAAAAAAAATTTTTAAGTCATACTATAGCATGTCCAAAATATTAAAAAAAAAAGTCATACTATAGCATGTCCAAAATATTTTTTTTAAAAAAGGTCATACTATGGCATGTCGTCCAAAATATTAAAAAACAAAATATTTTTTTTTTGTTCAAAATATTTTAAAAAAAAGTCATACTATAGCATGTCCTCCAAAATATTTAAAAAAAAGTCATTTTATAGCATGTCCAAAATATTTTTTTAAAAAAAGTCATACTATAGCATGTCCAAAATATTTTAAAAAAGTCATACTATAGCATGTCCTCCAAAATATTTAAAAAAAAAAGTCATATTATAGCATGTCCAAAATATTTTGGAAAAAAAGTCATACTATAGCATGTCCAAAATATTTTGGAAAAAAAGTCATACTATAGCATGTCCAAAATATTTAAAAAAAAAAGTCATACTATAGCATGTCGTCCAAAATATTAAAAAACAAAATATTTTTTTTTCGTTCAAAATATTTTTAAAAAAAGTCATACTATAGCATGTCGTCCAAAATATTAAAAAAAAGACATATTATAGCATGTCCAAAATATTTTTTTTTAAAAAGTCATACTATAGCATGTCCTCCAAAATATTTAAAAAAAAGTCATTTTATAGCATGTCCAAAATATTTTTTTTTAAAAAGTCATACTATAGCATGTCCAAAATATTTTTAAAAAGTCATACTATAGCATGTCCTCCAAAATATTTAAAAAAAAAAGTCATATTATAGCATGTCCAAAATATTTTGGAAAAAAAGTCATACTATAGCATGTCCAAAATATTTTGGAAAAAAAGTCATACTATAGCATGTCCTCCAAAATATTTTTAAAAAAAAGTCATACTATAGCATGTCGTCCAAAATATTAAAAAACAAAATGTTTTTTTTTCGTTCAAAATATTTTAAAAAAAGTCATACTATAGCATGTCGTCCAAAATATTAAAAAAAAAAAAAAAAAAAAAAAAAAAAATTTTTCGTTGAAAATATTTTTTAAGTCATACTATAGCATGTCCAAAATATTAAAAAAAAAAGTCATACTATAGCATGTCCAAAATATTTTTTTTAAAAAAGGTCATACTATGGCATGTCGTCCAAAATATTAAAAAAAAAAAAGTCATATTATAGCATGTCCAAAATATTTTGGAAAAAAAGTCATACTATAGCATGTCGTCCAAAATATTAAAAAAAAAAAAAAAAAAAAAAAAAAAAAATTTTCGTTGAAAATATTTTTTAAGTCATACTATAGCATGTCCAAAATATTAAAAAAAAAAGTCATACTATAGCATGTCCAAAATATTTTTTTTTAAAAAAAGTCATACTATAGCATGTCCTCCAAAATATTTAAAAAAAAAAGTCATATTATAGCATGTCCAAAATATTTTGGAAAAAAAGTCATACTATAGCATGTCCAAAATATTTTGGAAAAAAAGTCATACTATAGCATGTCCAAAATATTTTAAAAAAAAAAGTCATACTATAGCATGTCGTCCAAAATATTAAAAAACAAATTTTTTTTTTTCGTTCAAAATATTTAAAAAAAAAGTCATACTATAGCATGTCCAAAATATTTTGGAAAATAAGTCATACTATAGCATGTCCAAAATATTTAAAAAAAAAAAAGTCATACTATAGCATGTCGTCCAAAATATTAAAAAACAAAATATTTTTTTTTCGTTCAAAATATTTTAAAAAAAAGTCATACTATAGCATGTCGTCCAAAATATTAAAAAACAAAATATTTTTTTTTCGTTCAAAATATTTTTTAAAAAAGTCATACTATAGCATGTCGTCCAAAATATTAAAAAAAAGACATATTATAGCATGTCCAAAATATTTTTTTTTAAAAAGTCATACTATAGCATGTCCTCCAAAATATTTTTAAAAAAAAGTCATACTATAGCATGTCCAAAATATTTTGGAAAAAAAGTCATACTATAGCATGTCCTCCAAAATATTTTTTAAAAAGTCATACTCTAGCATGTCGTCCAAAATATTAAAAAACAAAACATTTTTTTTTCGTTCAAAATATTTTAAAAAAAGTCATACTATAGCATGTCGTCCAAAATATTAAAAAACAAAATATTTTTTTTTCGTTCAAAATATTTTGAAAAAAAAGTCATACTATAGCATGTCGTCCAAAATATTAAAAAACAAAATGTTTTTTTTTCGTTCAAAATATTTTTTAAGTCATACTATAGCATGTCCAAAATATTAAAAAAAAAAGTCATACTATAGCATGTCCAAAATATTTTTTTTAAAAAAGGTCATACTATGGCATGTCGTCCAAAATATTAAAAAAAAGACATATTATAGCATGTCCAAAATATTTTTTTTTAAGAAGTCATACTATAGCATGTCCTCCAAAATATTTAAAAAAAAAAGTCATTTTATAGCATGTCCAAAATATTTTTTTTTAAAAAGTCATACTATAGCATGTCCAAAATATTTTGGAAAAAAAGTCATACTATAGCATGTCCAAAATATTTTTAAAAAAAAAGTCATACTATAGCATGTCGTCCAAAATATTAAAAAACAAATTTTTTTTTTTCGTTCAAAATATTTAAAAAAAAAGTCATACTATAGCATGTCCAAAATATTTTGGAAAATAAGTCATACTATAGCATGTCCAAAATATTTTTTAAAAAAAAGTCATACTATAGCATGTCGTCCAAAATATTAAAAAACAAAATATTTTTTTTTCGTTCAAAATATTTTTAAAAAAAGTCATACTATAGCATGTCGTCCAAAATATTAAAAAAAAGACATATTATAGCATGTCCAAAATATTTTTTTTTAAAAAGTCATACTATAGCATGTCCTCCAAAATATTTTAAAAAAAGTCATTTTATAGCATGTCCAAAATATTTTTTTTTAAAAAGTCATACTATAGCATGTCCTCCAAAATATTTAAAAAAAGTCATATTATAGCATGTCCTCCAAAATATTTAAAAAAAAAAGTCATATTATAGCATGTCCAAAATATTTTGAAAAAAAAGTCATACTATAGCATGTCCAAAATATTTTGGAAAAAAAGTCATACTATAGCATGTCCAAAATATTTTAAAAAAAAAGTCATACTATAGCATGTCCTCCAAAATATTTTTTAAAAAGTCATACTCTAGCATGTCGTCCAAAATATTAAAAAACAAACTATTTTTTTTTCGTTCAAAATATTTTTAAAAAAAGTCATACTATAGCATGTCCAAAATATTTTTTAAAAAAAGGTCATACTATGGCATGTCGTCCAAAATATTTTTTAAAAAAAGTCATATTATAGCATGTCCAAAATATTTTTTGTTTAAAAAGTCATACTATAGCATGTCCTCCAAAATATTTTTAAAAAAAGTCATACTCTAGCATGTCGTCCAAAATATTAAAAAACAAAATATTTTTTTTTCGTTCAAAATATTTTAAAAAAAGTCATACTATAGCATGTCGTCCAAAATATTAAAAAACAAAATATTTTTTTTTCGTTCAAAATATTTTGAAAAAAAAGTCATACTATAGCATGTCCAAAATATTTTGGAAAAAAAGTCATACTATAGCATGTCCAAAATATTTTAAAAAAAAGTCATACTTTAGCATGTCCAAAATATTTTTAAAAAAAAGTCATACTATAGCATGTCGTCCAAAATATTAAAAAACAAAATATTTTTTTTTCGTTCAAAATATTTAAAAAAAAAGTCATACTATAGCATGTCGTCCAAAATATTAAAAGAAAGACATATTATAGCATGTCCAAAATATTTTTTTTTAAAAAGTCATACTATAGCATGTCCTCCAAAATATTTTAAAAAAAGTCATTTTATAGCATGTCCAAAATATTTTTTTTTAAAAAGTCATACTATAGCATGTCCTCCAAAATATTTAAAAAAAGTCATATTATAGCATGTCCTCCAAAATATTTAAAAAAAAAAGTCATATTATAGCATGTCCAAAATATTTTGAAAAAAAAGTCATACTATAGCATGTCCAAAATATTTTGGAAAAAAAGTCATACTATAGCATGTCCAAAATATTTTAAAAAAAAAGTCATACTATAGCATGTCCTCCAAAATATTTTTTAAAAAGTCATACTCTAGCATGTCGTCCAAAATATTAAAAAACAAACTATTTTTTTTTCGTTCAAAATATTTTTAAAAAAAGTCATACTATAGCATGTCCAAAATATTTTTTAAAAAAAGGTCATACTATGGCATGTCGTCCAAAATATTTTTTAAAAAAAGTCATATTATAGCATGTCCAAAATATTTTTTGTTTAAAAAGTCATACTATAGCATGTCCTCCAAAATATTTTTAAAAAAAGTCATACTCTAGCATGTCGTCCAAAATATTAAAAAACAAAATATTTTTTTTTCGTTCAAAATATTTTAAAAAAAGTCATACTATAGCATGTCGTCCAAAATATTAAAAAACAAAATATTTTTTTTTCGTTCAAAATATTTTGAAAAAAAAGTCATACTATAGCATGTCCAAAATATTTTGGAAAAAAAGTCATATTATAGCATGTCCAAAATATTTTAAAAAAAAGTCATACTTTAGCATGTCCAAAATATTTTTAAAAAAAAGTCATACTATAGCATGTCGTCCAAAATATTAAAAAACAAAATATTTTTTTTTCGTTCAAAATATTTAAAAAAAAAGTCATACTATAGCATGTCGTCCAAAATATTAAAAGAAAGACATATTATAGCATGTCCAAAATATTTTTTTTTAAAAAGTCATGCTATAGCATGTCCTCCAGAATATATTTTTAAAAAAGTCATACTATAGCATGTCCAAAATATTTTTTTTTAAAAAGTCATACTATAGCATGTCCTCCCAAATATTTTAAAAGCATGTTGCATTATAGCATGTTGTCCAAAATATTTTTTAAAAAGTCATACTATAGCATGTCCTCCAGAATATATTTTTAAAAAAGTCATAATATAGCAATTCCAAAAAAATTTTTTTTAAGTCATACTATAGCATGTCCAAAATATTAAAAAAAAAGTCATACTATAGCATGTCCAAAATATTTTTTTTAAAAAAGGTCATACTATGGCATGTCGTCCAAAATATTAAAAAACAAAATATTTTTTTTTCGTTCAAAATATTTTTAAAAAAAGTCATACTATAGCATGTCCTCCAAAATATTTTTTAAAAAAAGGTCATACTATGGCATGTCGTCCAAAATATTTTTAAAAAAAAGTCATATTATAGCATGTCCAAAATATTTTTTGTTTAAAAAGTCATACTATAGCATGTCCTCCAAAATATTTTTAAAAAAAAGTCATACTATAGCATGTCCTCCAAAATATTTTGAAAAAAAAGTCATACTATAGCATGTCCAAAATATTTTGGAAAAAAAGTCATACTATAGCATGTCCAAAATATTTAAAAAAAAAGTCATACTTTAGCATGTCCAAAATATTTTTAAAAAAATGTCATACTATAGCATGTCGTCCAAAATATTAAAAAACAAAATATTTTTTTTTCGTTCAAAATATTTTATAAAAAAGTCATACTATAGCATGTCGTCCAAAATATTAAAAGAAAGACATATTATAGCATGTCCAAAATATTTTTTTTTAAAAAGTCATACTATAGCATGTCCTCCAGAATATATTTTTAAAAAAGTCATACTATAGCATGTCCAAAATATTTTGGAAAAAAAGTCATACTATAGCATGTCCAAAATATTTAAAAAAAAAGTCATACTTTAGCATGTCCAAAATATTTTTTTTAAAAAGTCATACTATAGCATGTCGTCCAAAATATTAAAAAACAAAATATTTTTTTTTCGTTCAAAATATTTTAAAAAAAAGTCATACTATAGCATGTCGTCCAAAATATTAAAAGAAAGACATATTATAGCATGTCCAAAATATTTTTTTTTAAAAAGTCATACTATAGCATGTCCTCCAGAATATATTTTAAAAAAAGTCATACTATAGCATGTCCAAAATATTTTGAAAAAAAAAGTCATACTATAGCATGTCCAAAATATTTTTTTTTTAAAAAGTCATACTATAGCATGTCCTCCCAAATATTTTAAAAGCATGTTGCATTATAGCATGTTGTCCAAAATATTTTTTAAAAAGTCATACTATAGCATGTCCTCCAGAATATATTTTTAAAAAAGTCATAATATAGCAATTCCAAAAAAAAATTTTTTAAGTCATACTATAGCATGTCCAAAATATTTTAAAAAAAAGTCATACTATAGCATGTCCAAAATATTTTTTTTAAAAAAAGGTCATACTATGGCATGTCGTCCAAAATATTAAAAAACAAAATATTTTTTTTTCGTTCAAAATATTTAAAAAAAAAGTCATACTACAGCATGTCCTCCAAAATATTTTAAAAAAAAGTCATATTATAGCATGTCCAAAATATTTTTTTTTAAGAAGTCATACTATAGCATGTCCTCCAAAATATTTAAAAAAAAGTCATTTTATAGAATGTCCAAAATATTTTTTTTTAAAAAGTCATACTATAGCATGTCCAAAATATTTTAAAAAAGTCATACTATAGCATGTCCAAAATATTTTTAAAAAAAAGTCATACTATAGCATGTCCTCCAAAATATTTTTTAAAAAGTCATACTATAGCATGTCCAAAATATTTTTTTTTAAAAAGTCATACTATAGCATGTCCTCCAAAATATTTTAAAAAAAAGTCATATTATAGCATGTCCAAAATATTTTTTTTTAAAAAAGTCATACTATAGCATGTCCTCCCAAGTATTTTAAAAGCATGTTGCATTATAGCATGTTGTCCAAAATATTTTTTAAAAAGTCATACTATAGCATGTCCTCCAGAATATATTTTTAAAAAGTCATAATATAGCATGTCCAAAATATTTTTTGTTTAAAAAGTCATGCTATAGCATGTCCTCCAAAATATTTTGGAAAAAAAGTCATACTATAGCATGTCGTCCAAAATATTAAAAAACAAAATATTTTTTTTTCGTTCAAAATATTTAAAAAAAAAGTCATACTATAGCATGTCGTCCAAAATATTAAAAGAAAGACATATTATAGCATGTCCAAAATATTTTTTTTTAAAAAGTCATGCTATAGCATGTCCTCCAGAATATATTTTTAAAAAAGTCATATTATAGCATGTCCAAAATATTTTGAAAAAAAAGTCATACTATAGCATGTCCAAAATATTTTTTTTTAAAAAGTCATACTATAGCATGTCCTCCCAAATATTTTAAAAGCATGTTGCATTATAGCATGTTGTCCAAAATATTTTTTAAAAAGTCATACTATAGCATGTCCTCCAGAATATATTTTTAAAAAAGTCATAATATAGCAATTCCAAAAAAAATTTTTTTAAGTCATACTATAGCATGTCCAAAATATTAAAAAAAAAGTCATACTATAGCATGTCCAAAATATTTTTTTTAAAAAAGGTCATACTATGGCATGTCGTCCAAAATATTAAAAAACAAAATATTTTTTTTTCGTTCAAAATATTTTTAAAAAAAGTCATACTATAGCATGTCCTCCAAAATATTTTTTAAAAAAAGGTCATACTATGGCATGTCGTCCAAAATATTTTTAAAAAAAAGTCATATTATAGCATGTCCAAAATATTTTTTGTTTAAAAAGTCATACTATAGCATGTCCTCCAAAATATTTTTAAAAAAAGTCATACTATAGCATGTCCTCCAAAATATTTTGAAAAAAAAGTCATACTATAGCATGTCCAAAATATTTTGGAAAAAAAGTCATACTATAGCATGTCCAAAATATTTTAAAAAAAAGTCATACTTTAGCATGTCCAAAATATTTTTAAAAAAATGTCATACTATAGCATGTCGTCCAAAATATTAAAAAACAAAATATTTTTTTTTCGTTCAAAATATTTTATAAAAAAGTCATACTATAGCATGTCGTCCAAAATATTAAAAGAAAGACATATTATAGCATGTCCAAAATATTTTTTTTTAAAAAGTCATACTATAGCATGTCCTCCAGAATATATTTTTAAAAAAGTCATACTATAGCATGTCCAAAATATTTTGGAAAAAAAGTCATACTATAGCATGTCCAAAATATTTAAAAAAAAAGTCATACTTTAGCATGTCCAAAATATGTTTTTTAAAAAAGTCATACTATAGCATGTCGTCCAAAATATTAAAAAACAAAATATTTTTTTTTCGTTCAAAATATTTTAAAAAAAAGTCATACTATAGCATGTCGTCCAAAATATTAAAAGAAAGACATATTATAGCATGTCCAAAATATTTTTTTTTAAAAAGTCATACTATAGCATGTCCTCCAGAATATATTTTAAAAAAAGTCATACTATAGCATGTCCAAAATATTTTGAAAAAAAAAGTCATACTATAGCATGTCCTCCCAAATATTTTAAAAGCATGTTGCATTATAGCATGTTGTCCAAAATATTTTTTAAAAAGTCATACTATAGCATGTCCTCCAGAATATATTTTTAAAAAAGTCATAATATAGCAATTCCAAAAAAAAATTTTTTAAGTCATACTATAGCATGTCCAAAATATTTAAAAAAAAAGTCATACTATAGCATGTCCAAAATATTTTTTTTAAAAAAAGGTCATACTATGGCATGTCGTCCAAAATATTAAAAAACAAAATATTTTTTTTTCGTTCAAAATATTTAAAAAAAAAGTCATACTACAGCATGTCCTCCAAAATATTTTAAAAAAAAGTCATATTATAGAATGTCCAAAATATTTTTTTTTAAAAAGTCATACTATAGCATGTCCAAAATATTTTAAAAAAGTCATACTATAGCATGTCCAAAATATTTTGGAAAAAAAGTCATACTATAGCATGTCCAAAATATTTTTAAAAAAAAGTCATACTATAGCATGTCCTCCAAAATATTTTTTAAAAAGTCATACTATAGCATGTCCAAAATATTTTTTTTTAAAAAGTCATACTATAGCATGTCCTCCAAAATATTTTAAAAAAAAGTCATATTATAGCATGTCCAAAATATTTTTTTTTTAAAAAGTCATACTATAGCATGTCCTCCCAAGTATTTTAAAAGCATGTTGCATTATAGCATGTTGTCCAAAATATTTTTTAAAAAGTCATACTATAGCATGTCCTCCAGAATATATTTTTAAAAAGTCATAATATAGCATGTCCAAAATATTTTTTGTTTAAAAAGTCATGCTATAGCATGTCCTCCAAAATATTTTGGAAAAAAAGTCATACTATAGCATGTCCAAAATATTTTGGAAAAAAAGTCATACTATAGCATGTCCTCCAAAATATTTTTTAAAAAGTCATACTCTAGCATGTCGTCCAAAATATTAAAAAACAAAATATTTTTTTTTCGTTCAAAATATTTTTAAAAAATGTCATACTATAGCATGTCCAAAATATTTTGGAAAAAAAGTCATACTATAGCATGTCCTCCAGAATATATTTTAAAAAAGTCATACTATAGCATGTCCAAAATATTTTGGAAAAAAAAGTCATACTATAGCATGTCCAAAATATTTAAAAAAAAAAAAGTCATACTATAGCATGTCGTCCAAAATATTAAAAAACAAAAAAAATTTTTTCGTTCAAAATATTTTTAAAAAAAAGTCATACTATAGCATGTCCAAAATATTTTGGAAAAAAAGTCATACTATAGCATGTCCAAAATATTTTTTTTTTAAAAAGTCATACTATAGCATGTCCTCCCAAATATTTTAAAAGCATGTTGCATTATAGCATGTTGTCCAAAATATTTTTTAAAAAGTCATACTATAGCATGTCCTCCAGAATATATTTTTAAAAAAGTCATAATATAGCAATTCCAAAAAAAACATTTTTAAGTCATACTATAGCATGTCCAAAATATTTAAAAAAAAAGTCATACTATAGCATGTCCAAAATATTTTTTTTAAAAAAAGGTCATACTATGGCATGTCGTCCAAAATATTAAAAAACAAAATATTTTTTTTTCTTTCAAAATATTTAAAAAAAAAGTCATACTACAGCATGTCCTCCAAAATATTTTAAAAAAAAGTCATATTATAGAATGTCCAAAATATTTTTTTTTAAAAAGTCATACTATAGCATGTCCAAAATATTTTAAAAAAGTCATACTATAGCATGTCCAAAATATTTTGGAAAAAAAGTCATACTATAGCATGTCCAAAATATTTTTAAAAAAAAGTCATACTATAGCATGTCCTCCAAAATATTTTTTAAAAAGTCATACTATAGCATGTCCAAAATATTTTTTTTTAAAAAGTCATACTATAGCATGTCCTCCAAAATATTTTAAAAAAAAGTCTTATTATAGCATGTCCAAAATATTTTTTTTTTAAAAAGTCATACTATAGCATGTCCTCCCAAGTATTTTAAAAGCATGTTGCATTATAGCATGTTGTCCAAAATATTTTTTAAAAAGTCATACTATAGCATGTCCTCCAGAATATATTTTTAAAAAGTCATAATATAGCATGTCCAAAATATTTTTTGTTTAAAAAGTCATGCTATAGCATGTCCTCCAAAATATTTTGGAAAAAAAGTCATACTATAGCATGTCCAAAATATTTTGGAAAAAAAGTCATACTATAGCATGTCCTCCAAAATATTTTTTAAAAAGTCATACTCTAGCATGTCGTCCAAAATATTAAAAAACAAAATATTTTTTTTTCGTTCAAAATATTTTTAAAAAATGTCATACTATAGCATGTCCAAAATATTTTGGAAAAAAAGTCATACTATAGCATGTCCTCCAGAATATATTTTAAAAAAGTCATACTATAGCATGTCCAAAATATTTTGGAAAAAAAAGTCATACTATAGCATGTCCAAAATATTTAAAAAAAAAAAAGTCATACTATAGCATGTCGTCCAAAATATTAAAAAACAAAATTTTTTTTTTCGTTCAAAATATTTTAAAAAAAAAGTCATACTATAGCATGTCCAAAATATTTTGGAAAAAAAGTCATACTATAGCATGTCCAAAATATTTTTAAAAAAAAGTCATACTATAGCATGTCCTCCAAAATATTTTTTAAAAAGTCATACTATAGCATGTCCAAAATATTTTTTTTTAAAAAGTCATACTATAGCATGTCCTCCAAAATATTTAAAAAAAAAGTCATATTATAGCATGTCCAAAATATTTTTTTTTAAAAAGTCATACTATAGCATGTCCTCCAAAATATTTTAAAAAAGTCATACTATAGCATGTCCTCCAAAATATTTTAAAAAAAAGTCATATTATAGCATGTCCAAAATATTTTGAAAAAAAAGTCATACTATAGCATGTCCAAAATATTTTGGAAAAAAAGTCATACTATAGCATGTCCAAAATATTTAAAAAAAAAAGTCATACTATAGCATGTCCTCCAAAATATTTTTTAAAAAGTCATACTCTAGCATGTCGTCCAAAATATTAAAAAACAAAATATTTTTTTTTCGTTCAAAATATTTTTAAAAAATGTCATACTATAGCATGTCCAAAATATTTTGGAAAAAAAGTCATACTATAGCATGTCCTCCAGAATATATTTTAAAAAAGTCATACTATAGCATGTCCAAAATATTTAAAAAAAAAGTCATACTCTAGCATGTCGTCCAAAATATTAAAAAACAAAATATTTTTTTTTCGTTCAAAATATTTTAAAAAAAAGTCATACTATAGCATGTCGTCCAAAATATTTTTAAAAAAAGTCATACTATAGCATGTCCAAAATATTTTTAAAAAAAAGTCATACTATAGCATGTCGTCCAAAATATTAAAAAACAAAATATTTTTTTTTCGTTCAAAATATTTTAAAAAAAAGTCATACTATAGCATGTCGTCCAAAATATTAAAAAAAAAAGACATATTATAGCATGTCCAAAATATTTTTTTTTAAAAGTCATACTATAGCATACCCTCCAAAATATTTTAAAAAAAGTCATATTATAGCATGTCCAAAATATTTTTTTTTAAAAAGTCATACTATAGCATGTCCAAAATATTTTTTAAAAAAAGTCATACTATATATAGCATGTCCTCCAAAATATTTTAAAAAAGTCATACTATAGCATGTCCTCCAGAATATATTTTAAAAAAAAGTCATACTATAGCATGTCCAAAATATTTTGAAAAAAAAAAAGTCATACTGTAGCATGTCCAAAATATTTTTTTTTTAAAAAGTCATACTATAGCATGTCCTCCCAAGTATTTTAAAAGCATGTTGCATTATAGCATGTTGTCCAAAATATTTTTTAAAAAGTCATACTATAGCATGTCCTCCAGAATATATTTTTAAAAAGTCATAATATAGCATGTCCAAAATATTTTTTTTTTAAAAAGTCATGCTATAGCATGTCCTCCAAAATATTTTGGAAAAAAAGTCATACTATAGCATGTCCAAAATATTTTGGAAAAAAAGTCATACTATAGCATGTCCTCAAAAATATTTTTTCAAAAGTCATACTCTAGCATGTCATCCAAAATATTAAAAAAAAAAAAAAAAAAAAAATTTCGTTCAAAATATTTTAAAAAAAAGTCATACTATAGCATGTCCAAAATATTTTTTTTAAAAAAGGTCATACTATGGCATGTCGTCCAAAATATTAAAAAAAATATTTTTTTTTCGTTCAAAATATTTTTAAAAAAAGTCATACTATAGCATGTCGTCCAAAATATTAAAAAAAAAGACATATTATAGCATGTCCAAAATATTTTTTTTTAAAAAGTCATACTATAGCATGTCCTCCAAAATATTTTAAAAAAAAAAGTCATATTATAGCATGTCCAAAATATTTTGGAAAAAAAGTCATACTATAGCATGTCCAAAAAAAGTCATACTATAGCATGTCGTCCAAAATATTAAAAAAAAAAGACATATTATAGCATGTCCAAAATATTTTTTTTTTAAAAGTCATACTATAGCATACCCTCCAAAATATTTTAAAAAAAAGTCATATTATAGCATGTCCAAAATATTTTTTTTTAAAAAGTCATACTATAGCATGTCCAAAATATTTTTTAAAAAAAGTCATACTATATATAGCATGTCCTCCAAAATATTTTAAAAAAGTCATACTATAGCATGTCCTCCAGAATATATTTTAAAAAAAAGTCATACTATAGCATGTCCAAAATATTTTGAAAAAAAAAAAGTCATACTGTAGCATGTCCAAAATATTTTTTTTTTAAAAAGTCATACTATAGCATGTCCTCCCAAGTATTTTAAAAGCATGTTGCATTATAGCATGTTGTCCAAAATATTTTTTAAAAAGTCATACTATAGCATGTCCTCCAGAATATATTTTTAAAAAGTCATAATATAGCATGTCCAAAATATTTTTTTTTTAAAAAGTCATGCTATAGCATGTCCTCCAAAATATTTTGGAAAAAAAGTCATACTATAGCATGTCCAAAATATTTTGGAAAAAAAGTCATACTATAGCATGTCCTCAAAAATATTTTTTCAAAAGTCATACTCTAGCATGTCATCCAAAATATTAAAAAAAAAAAAAAAAAAAAAATTTCGTTCAAAATATTTTAAAAAAAAGTCATACTATAGCATGTCCAAAATATTTTTTTTAAAAAAGGTCATACTATGGCATGTCGTCCAAAATATTAAAAAAAATATTTTTTTTTCGTTCAAAATATTTTTAAAAAAAGTCATACTATAGCATGTCGTCCAAAATATTAAAAAAAAAGACATATTATAGCATGTCCAAAATATTTTTTTTTAAAAAGTCATACTATAGCATGTCCTCCAAAATATTTTAAAAAAAAAAGTCATATTATAGCATGTCCAAAATATTTTGGAAAAAAAGTCATACTATAGCATGTCCAAAAAAAGTCATACTATAGCATGTCGTCCAAAATATTAAAAAACAAAATTTTTTTTTTTGTTCAAAATATTTAAAAAAAAAGTCATACTATAGCATGTCCAAAATATTTTGGAAAAAAAGTCATACTATAGCATGTCCAAAATATTTAAAAAAAAAAGTCATACTATAGCATGTCCTCCAAAATATTTTTTAAAAAGTCATACTCTAGCATGTCATCCAAAATATTAAAAACAAAATATTTTTTTTTCGTTCAAAATATTTTAAAAAAAAGTCATACTATAGCATGTCCGAAATATTTTGGAAAAAAAGTCATACTATAGCATGTCCAAAATATTTTTTTTAAAAAGTCATACTATAGCATGTCGTCCAAAATATTAAAAAAAAAAAAAAAAAAAAAAAAAAAAAATTTTTCGTTCAAAATATTTTAAAAAAAAGTCATACTATAGCATGTCCAAAATATTTTGGAAAAAAAGTCATACTATAGCATGTCCAAAATATTTTTAAAAAAAAGTCATACTATAGCATGTCGTCCAAAATATTAAAAAACAAAATATTTTTTTTTCGTTCAAAATATTTTTAAAAAAAGTCATACTATAGCATGTCCAAAATATTTTGGAAAAAAAGTCATACTATAGCATGTCCAAAATATTTTTAAAAAAAAGTCATACTATAGCATGTCGCCCAAAATATTAAAAAAAAAAAAAAAAAATTTCGTTCAAAATATTTTAAAAAAAAGTCATACTATAGCATGTCCAAAATATTTTGGAAAAAAAGTCATACTATAGCATGTCGTCCAAAATATTAAAAAAAAAAAAGTCATACTATAGCATGTCGTCCAAAATATTAAAAAACAAAATTTTTTTTTTCGTTCAAAATATTTTAAAAAAAAAGTCATACTATAGCATGTCCAAAATATTTTGGAAAAAAAGTCATACTATAGCATGTCCAAAATATTTAAAAAAAAAAGTCATACTATAGCATGTCCTCCAAAATATTTTTAAAAAAGTCATACTATAGCATGCCGTCCAAAATATTAAAAAACAAAATATTTTTTTTTCGTTCAAAATATTTTTTAAAAAAGTCATACTATAGCATGTCCAAAATATTTTGGAAAAAAAGTCATACTATAGCATGTCCAAAATATTTTTAAAAAAAAGTCATACTATAGCATGTCGCCCAAAATATTAAAAAACAAAATATTTTTTTTTCGTTCAAAATATTTTTAAAAAAAGTCATACTATGGCATGTCCTCCAAAATATTTAAAAAAAAGTCATATTATAGCATGTCCAAAATATTTTGAAAAAAAAGTCATACTATAGCATGTCCAAAATATTTTGGAAAAAACAGTCATACTATAGCATGTCCAAAATATTTAAAAAAAAAAAGTCATACTATAGCATGTCCTCCAAAATATTTAAAAAAAAAGTCATATTATAGCATGTCCAAAATATTTTTTTTTAAAAAGTCATACTATAGCATGTCCTCCAAAATATTTTAAAAAAGTCATACTATAGCATGTCCTCCAAAATATTTTAAAAAAAAGTCATATTATAGCATGTCCAAAATATTTTGAAAAAAAAGTCATACTATAGCATGTCCAAAATATTTTGGAAAAAAAGTCATACTATAGCATGTCCAAAATATTTAAAAAAAAAAGTCATACTATAGCATGTCCTCCAAAATATTTTTTAAAAAGTCATACTCTAGCATGTCGTCCAAAATATTAAAAAACAAACTATTTTTTTTTCGTTCAAAATATTTTTAAAAAAAGTCATACTATAGCATGTCCAAAATATTTTTTAAAAAAAGGTCATACTATGGCATGTCGTCCAAAATATTTTTTAAAAAAAGTCATATTATAGCATGTCCAAAATATTTTTTGTTTAAAAAGTCATACTATAGCATGTCCTCCAAAATATTTTTAAAAAAAGTCATACTCTAGCATGTCGTCCAAAATATTAAAAAACAAAATATTTTTTTTTCGTTCAAAATATTTTAAAAAAAGTCATACTATAGCATGTCGTCCAAAATATTAAAAAACAAAATATTTTTTTTTCGTTCAAAATATTTTGAAAAAAAAGTCATACTATAGCATGTCCAAAATATTTTGGAAAAAAAGTCATACTATAGCATGTCCAAAATATTTTAAAAAAAAGTCATACTTTAGCATGTCCAAAATATTTTTTAAAAAAAGTCATACTATAGCATGTCGTCCAAAATATTAAAAAACAAAATATTTTTTTTTCGTTCAAAATATTTAAAAAAAAAGTCATACTATAGCATGTCGTCCAAAATATTAAAAGAAAGAAATATTATAGCATGTCCAAAATATTTTTTTTTAAAAAGTCATACTATAGCATGTCCTCCAGAATATATTTTTAAAAAAGTCATATTATAGCATGTCCAAAATATTTTGAAAAAAAAGTCATACTATAGCATGTCCAAAATATTTTTTTTTAAAAAGTCATACTATAGCATGTCCTCCCAAATATTTTAAAAGCATGTTGCATTATAGCATGTTGTCCAAAATATTTTTTAAAAAGTCATACTATAGCATGTCCTCCAGAATATATTTTTAAAAAAGTCATAATATAGCAATTCCAAAAATTTTTTTTTTAAGTCATACTATAGCATGTCCAAAATATTAAAAAAAAAGTCATACTATAGCATGTCCAAAATATTTTTTTTAAAAAAGGTCATACTATGGCATGTCGTCCAAAATATTAAAAAAAATATTTTTTTTTCGTTCAAAATATTTTTAAAAAAAGTCATACTATAGCATGTCGTCCAAAATATTAAAAAAAAAGACATATTATAGCATGTCCAAAATATTTTTTTTTAAAAAGTCATACTATAGCATGTCCTCCAAAATATTTTTAAAAAAGTCATTTTATAGCATGTCCAAAATATTTTTTTTTAAAAAGTCATACTATAGCATGTCCAAAATATTTTAAAAAAGTCATACTATAGCATGTCCTCCAAAATATTTTAAAAAAAAAAGTCATATTATAGCATGTCCAAAATATTTTGGAAAAAAAGTCATACTATAGCATGTCCAAAAAAAGTCATACTATAGCATGTCGTCCAAAATATTAAAAAACAAAATTTTTTTTTTTGTTCAAAATATTTAAAAAAAAAGTCATACTATAGCATGTCCAAAATATTTTGGAAAAAAAGTCATACTATAGCATGTCCAAAATATTTAAAAAAAAAAAGTCATACTATAGCATGTCCTCCAAAATATTTTTTAAAAAGTCATACTCTAGCATGTCATCCAAAATATTAAAAACAAAATATTTTTTTTTCGTTCAAAATATTTTAAAAAAAAGTCATACTATAGCATGTCCGAAATATTTTGGAAAAAAAGTCATACTATAGCATGTCCAAAATATTTTTTTTAAAAAGTCATACTATAGCATGTCGTCCAAAATATTAAAAAAAAAAAAAAAAAAAAAAAAAAAAAATTTTTCGTTCAAAATATTTTAAAAAAAAGTCATACTATAGCATGTCCAAAATATTTTGGAAAAAAAGTCATACTATAGCATGTCCAAAATATTTTTAAAAAAAAGTCATACTATAGCATGTCGTCCAAAATATTAAAAAACAAAATATTTTTTTTTCGTTCAAAATATTTTTAAAAAAAGTCATACTATAGCATGTCCAAAATATTTTGGAAAAAAAGTCATACTATAGCATGTCCAAAATATTTTTAAAAAAAAGTCATACTATAGCATGTCGCCCAAAATATTAAAAAACAAAAAAAAAAATTTCGTTCAAAATATTTTAAAAAAAAGTCATACTATAGCATGTCCAAAATATTTTGGAAAAAAAGTCATACTATAGCATGTCGTCCAAAATATTAAAAAAAAAAAAGTCATACTATAGCATGTCGTCCAAAATATTAAAAAACAAAATTTTTTTTTTCGTTCAAAATATTTTAAAAAAAAAGTCATACTATAGCATGTCCAAAATATTTTGGAAAAAAAGTCATACTATAGCATGTCCAAAATATTTAAAAAAAAAAGTCATACTATAGCATGTCCTCCAAAATATTTTTAAAAAAGTCATACTATAGCATGCCGTCCAAAATATTAAAAAACAAAATATTTTTTTTTCGTTCAAAATATTTTTAAAAAAAGTCATACTATAGCATGTCCAAAATATTTTGGAAAAAAAGTCATACTATAGCATGTCCAAAATATTTTAAAAAAAAAGTCATACTATAGCATGTCGCCCAAAATATTAAAAAACAAAATATTTTTTTTTCGTTCAAAATATTTTTAAAAAAAGTCATACTATGGCATGTCCTCCAAAATATTTAAAAAAAAGTCATATTATAGCATGTCCAAAATATTTTGAAAAAAAAGTCATACTATAGCATGTCCAAAATATTTTGGAAAAAACAGTCATACTATAGCATGTCCAAAATATTTAAAAAAAAAAAGTCATACTATAGCATGTCCTCCAAAATATTTAAAAAAAAAGTCATATTATAGCATGTCCAAAATATTTTTTTTTAAAAAGTCATACTATAGCATGTCCTCCAAAATATTTTAAAAAAGTCATACTATAGCATGTCCTCCAAAATATTTTAAAAAAAAGTCATATTATAGCATGTCCAAAATATTTTGAAAAAAAAGTCATACTATAGCATGTCCAAAATATTTTGGAAAAAAAGTCATACTATAGCATGTCCAAAATATTTAAAAAAAAAAGTCATACTATAGCATGTCCTCCAAAATATTTTTTAAAAAGTCATACTCTAGCATGTCGTCCAAAATATTAAAAAACAAACTATTTTTTTTTCGTTCAAAATATTTTTAAAAAAAGTCATACTATAGCATGTCCAAAATATTTTTTAAAAAAAGGTCATACTATGGCATGTCGTCCAAAATATTTTTAAAAAAAAGTCATATTATAGCATGTCCAAAATATTTTTTGTTTAAAAAGTCATACTATAGCATGTCCTCCAAAATATTTTTTAAAAAAGTCATACTCTAGCATGTCGTCCAAAATATTAAAAAACAAAATATTTTTTTTTCGTTCAAAATATTTTAAAAAAAGTCATACTATAGCATGTCGTCCAAAATATTAAAAAACAAAATATTTTTTTTTCGTTCAAAATATTTTGAAAAAAAAGTCATACTATAGCATGTCCAAAATATTTTGGAAAAAAAGTCATACTATAGCATGTCCAAAATATTTTTAAAAAAAAGTCATACTATAGCATGTCGTCCAAAATATTAAAAAACAAAATATTTTTTTTTCGTTCAAAATATTTAAAAAAAAAGTCATACTATAGCATGTCGTCCAAAATATTAAAAGAAAGAAATATTATAGCATGTCCAAAATATTTTTTTTTAAAAAGTCATACTATAGCATGTCCTCCAGAATATATTTTTAAAAAAGTCATATTATAGCATGTCCAAAATATTTTGAAAAAAAAGTCATACTATAGCATGTCCAAAATATTTTTTTTTAAAAAGTCATACTATAGCATGTCCTCCCAAATATTTTAAAAGCATGTTGCATTATAGCATGTTGTCCAAAATATTTTTTAAAAAGTCATACTATAGCATGTCCTCCAGAATATATTTTTAAAAAAGTCATAATATAGCAATTCCAAAAATTTTTTTTTTAAGTCATACTATAGCATGTCCAAAATATTAAAAAAAAAGTCATACTATAGCATGTCCAAAATATTTTTTTTAAAAAAGGTCATACTATGGCATGTCGTCCAAAATATTAAAAAACAAAATATTTTTTTTTCGTTCAAAATATTTTTAAAAAAAGTCATACTATAGCATGTCCTCCAAAATATTTTTTAAAAAAAGGTCATACTATGGCATGTCGTCCAAAATATTTTTAAAAAAAAGTCATATTATAGCATGTCCAAAATATTTTTTGTTTAAAAAGTCATACTATAGCATGTCCTCCAAAATATTTTTAAAAAAAGTCATACTATAGCATGTCCTCCAAAATATTTTGAAAAAAAAGTCATACTATAGCATGTCCAAAATATTTTGGAAAAAAAGTCATACTATAGCATGTCCAAAATATTTAAAAAAAAAAGTCATACTTTAGCATGTCCAAAATATTTTTAAAAAAATGTCATACTATAGCATGTCGTCCAAAATATTAAAAGAAAGACATATTATAGCATGTCCAAAATATTTTTTTTTAAAAAGTCATACTATAGCATGTCCTCCAGAATATATTTTTAAAAAAGTCATACTATAGCATGTCCAAAATATTTTGGAAAAAAAGTCATACTATAGCATGTCCAAAATATTTAAAAAAAAAGTCATACTTTAGCATGTCCAAAATATTTTTTTTAAAAAGTCATACTATAGCATGTCGTCCAAAATATTAAAAAACAAAATATTTTTTTTTCGTTCAAAATATTTTAAAAAAAAGTCATACTATAGCATGTCGTCCAAAATATTAAAAGAAAGACATATTATAGCATGTCCAAAATATTTTTTTTTAAAAAGTCATACTATAGCATGTCCTCCAGAATATATTTTAAAAAAAGTCATACTATAGCATGTCCAAAATATTTTGAAAAAAAAAGTCATACTATAGCATGTCCAAAATATTTTTTTTTTAAAAAGTCATACTATAGCATGTCCTCCCAAATATTTTAAAAGCATGTTGCATTATAGCATGTTGTCCAAAATATTTTTTAAAAAGTCATACTATAGCATGTCCTCCAGAATATATTTTTAAAAAAGTCATAATATAGCAATTCCAAAAAAAAAATTTTTAAGTCATACTATAGCATGTCCAAAATATTTTAAAAAAAAGTCATACTATAGCATGTCCAAAATATTTTTTTTAAAAAAAGGTCATACTATGGCATGTCCAAAATATTAAAAAACAAAATATTTTTTTTTCGTTCAAAATATTTAAAAAAAAAGTCATACTACAGCATGTCCTCCAAAATATTTAAAAAAAAAGTCATATTATAGCATGTCCAAAATATTTTTTTTTAAGAAGTCATACTATAGCATGTCCTCCAAAATATTTAAAAAAAAGTCATTTTATAGAATGTCCAAAATATTTTTTTTTAAAAAGTCATACTATAGCATGTCCAAAATATTTTAAAAAAGTCATACTATAGCATGTCCAAAATATTTTGGAAAAAAAGTCATACTATAGCATGTCCAAAATATTTTTAAAAAAAAGTCATACTATAGCATGTCCTCCAAAATATTTTTTAAAAAGTCATACTATAGCATGTCCAAAATATTTTTTTTTAAAAAGTCATACTATAGCATGTCCTCCAAAATATTTTAAAAAAAAGTCATATTATAGCATGTCCAAAATATTTTTTTTTTAAAAAGTCATACTATAGCATGTCCTCCCAAGTATTTTAAAAGCATGTTGCATTATAGCATGTTGTCCAAAATATTTTTTAAAAAGTCATACTATAGCATGTCCTCCAAAATATTTTGGAAAAAAAGTCATACTATAGCATGTCCAAAATATTTTGGAAAAAAAGTCATACTATAGCATGTCCAAAATATTTTTTGTTTAAAAAGTCATGCTATAGCATGTCCTCCAAAATATTTTGGAAAAAAAGTCATACTATAGCATGTCCTCCAAAATATTTTTTAAAAAGTCATACTCTAGCATGTCGTCCAAAATATTAAAAAACAAAATATTTTTTTTTCGTTCAAAATATTTTTAAAAAATGTCATACTATAGCATGTCCAAAATATTTTGGAAAAAAAGTCATACTATAGCATGTCCTCCAGAATATATTTTAAAAAAGTCATACTATAGCATGTCCAAAATATTTTGGAAAAAAAAGTCATACTATAGCATGTCCAAAATATTTAAAAAAAAAAAAGTCATACTATAGCATGTCGTCCAAAATATTAAAAAACAAAATTTTTTTTTTCGTTCAAAATATTTTAAAAAAAAAGTCATACTATAGCATGTCCAAAATATTTTGGAAAAAAAGTCATACTATAGCATGTCCAAAATATTTTAAAAAAAAAGTCATACTATAGCATGTCCTCCAAAATATTTTTTAAAAAGTCATACTATAGCATGTCCAAAATATTTTTTTTTAAAAAGTCATACTATAGCATGTCCTCCAAAATATTTAAAAAAAAAGTCATATTATAGCATGTCCAAAATATTTTTTTTTAAAAAGTCATACTATAGCATGTCCTCCAAAATATTTTAAAAAAGTCATACTATAGCATGTCCTCCAAAATATTTTAAAAAAAAGTCATATTATAGCATGTCCAAAATATTTTGAAAAAAAAGTCATACTATAGCATGTCCAAAATATTTTGGAAAAAAAGTCATACTATAGCATGTCCAAAATATTTAAAAAAAAAAGTCATACTATAGCATGTCCAAAATATTAAAAAAAAAAAAGTCATACTATAGCATGTCCAAAATATTTTGGAAAAAAAGTCATACTATAGCATGTCCAAAATATTAAAAAAAAAAAAGTCATACTATAGCATGTCCAAAATATTAAAAAACAAAATTTTTTTTTTCGTTCAAAATATTTTAAAAAAAAAGTCATACTATAGCATGTCCAAAATATTTTGGAAAAAAAGTCATACTATAGCATGTCCAAAATATTTAAAAAAAAAAGTCATACTATAGCATGTCCTCCAAAATATTTTTTAAAAAGTCATACTCTAGCATGTCGTCCAAAATATTAAAAAACAAAATGTTTTTTTTCGTTCAAAATATTTTTAAAAAATGTCATACTATAGCATGTCCAAAATATTTTGGAAAAAAAGTCATACTATAGCATGTCCTCCAGAATATATTTTAAAAAAGTCATACTATAGCATGTCCAAAATATTTAAAAAAAAAGTCATACTCTAGCATGTCGTCCAAAATATTAAAAAACAAAATATTTTTTTTTCGTTCAAAATATTTTTAAAAAAAGTCATACTATAGCATGTCGTCCAAAATATTTTTAAAAAAAGTCATACTATAGCATGTCCAAAATATTTTAAAAAAAAAGTCATACTATAGCATGTCGTCCAAAATATTAAAAAACAAAATATTTTTTTTTCGTTCAAAATATTTAAAAAAAAAGTCATACTATAGCATGTCGTCCAAAATATTAAAAAAAAGACATATTATAGCATGTCCAAAATATTTTTTTTTTAAAAGTCATACTATAGCATACCCTCCAAAATATTTTTAAAAAAGTCATATTATAGCATGTCCAAAATATTTTTTTTTAAAAAGTCATACTATAGCATGTCCAAAATATTTTTAAAAAAAAGTCATACTATAGCATGTCCTCCAAAATATTTTAAAAAAGTCATACTATAGCATGTCCTCCAGAATATATTTAAAAAAAAAAGTCATACTATAGCATGTCCAAAATATTTTGAAAAAAAAAAAGTCATACTGTAGCATGTCCAAAATATTTTTTTTTTAAAAAGTCATACTATAGCATGTCCTCCCAAATATTTTAAAAGCATGTTGCATTATAGCATGTTGTCCAAAATATTTTTTAAAAAGTCATACTATAGCATGTCCTCCAGAATATATTTTTAAAAAGTCATAATATAGCATGTCCAAAATATTTTTTGTTTAAAAAGTCATGCTATAGCATGTCCTCCAAAATATTTAAAAAAAAAGTCATATTATAGCATGTCCAAAATATTTTGGAAAAAAAGTCATACTATAGCATGTCCAAAATATTTTGGAAAAAAAGTCATACTATAGCATGTCCTCCAAAATATTTTTTCAAAAGTCATACTCTAGCATGTCATCCAAAATATTAAAAAACACAAAAAAAAATTTCGTTCAAAATATTTTAAAAAAAAGTCATACTATAGCATGTCCAAAATATTTTTTTTTAAAAAGTCATACTATAGCATGTCCTCCAAAATATTTTGAAAAAAAAGTCATACTATAGCATGTCCAAAATATTTTGGAAAAAAAAGTCATACTATAGCATGTCCAAAATATTAAAAAAAAAAAAAGTCATACTATAGCATGTCGTCCAAAATATTAAAAAACAAAAATTTTTTTTTCGTTCAAAATATTTTAAAAAAAAGTCATACTATAGCATGTCCTCCAAAATATTTTTTAAAAAGTCATACTCTAGCATGTCGTCCAAAATATTAAAAAACAAAATATTTTTTTTTCGTTCAAAATATTTTTAAAAAATGTCATACTATAGCATGTCCAAAATATTTTGGAAAAAAAGTCATACTATAGCATGTCCTCCAGAATATATTTTAAAAAAGTCATACTATAGCATGTCCAAAATATTTAAAAAAAAAAGTCATACTCTAGCATGTCGTCCAAAATATTAAAAAACAAAATATATTTTTTTCGTTCAAAATATTTTAAAAAAAAGTCATACTATAGCATGTCGTCCAAAATATTTTTAAAAAAAGTCATACTATAGCATGTCCAAAATATTTAAAAAAAAAAGTCATACTATAGCATGTCGTCCAAAATATTAAAAAACAAAATATTTTTTTTTCGTTCAAAATATTTAAAAAAAAAGTCATACTATAGCATGTCGTCCAAAATATTAAAAAAAAAGACATATTATAGCATGTCCAAAATATTTTTTTTTAAAAAGTCATACTATAGCATACCCTCCAAAATATTTTTAAAAAAGTCATATTATAGCATGTCCAAAATATTTTTTTTTAAAAAGTCATACTATAGCATGTCCAAAATATTTTTAAAAAAAAGTCATACTATAGCATGTCCTCCAAAATATTTTAAAAAAGTCATACTATAGCATGTCCTCCAGAATATATTTTAAAAAAAAGTCATACTATAGCATGTCCAAAATATTTTGAAAAAAAAATGTCATACTGTAGCATGTCCAAAATATTTTTTTTTAAAAAGTCATACTATAGCATGTCCTCCCAAATATTTTAAAAGCATGTTGCATTATAGCATGTTGTCCAAAATATTTTTTAAAAAGTCATACTATAGCATGTCCTCCAGAATATATTTTTAAAAAGTCATAAAATAGCATGTCCAAAATATTTTGGAAAAAAAGTCATACTATAGCATGTCCAAAATATTTTTAAAAAAAGTCATACTATAGCATGTCGTCCAAAATATTAAAAAACAAAATATTTTTTTTTCTTTCAAAATATTTTTTTTAAAAAGTCATACTATAGCATGTCGTCCAAAATATTTAAAAAAGTCATATTATAACATGTCCAAAATATTTTTTTTTTAAAAGTCATACTATAGCATGTCCTCCAGAATATATTTAAAAAAAGTCATACTATAGCATGTCGTCCAAAATATTTTTAAAAAAGTCATACTATAGCATGTCCTCCAAAATATTTTTTAAAAAGTCATACTATAGCATGTCCAAAATATTTTGTTTAAAAAGTCATACTATAGCATGTCCTCCAAAATATAAAAAAAAAAAGTCATATTATAGCATGTCCAAAATATTTTGAAAAAAAAGTCATACTATAGCATGTCGTCTAAAATATTAAAAAAAACTAAAAAAAAAAACTAAAAAAAAAAAAAAATTTTCGTTGAAAATATTTTTTTTAAAAAAGGTCATACTATGGCATGTCGTCCAAAATATTTTTTAAAAAAAGTCATATTATAGCATGTCCAAAATATTTTGGAAAAAAAGTCATACTATAGCATGTCCAAAATATTTTAAAAAAAAAGTCATACTATAGCATGTCCTCCAGAATATATTTTAAAAAAGTCATACTATAGCATGTCCAAAATATTTAAATAAAAAGTCATACTTTAGCATGTCCAAAATATTTTTAAAAAAAAGTCATACTATAGCATGTCCTCCAAAATATTTAAAAAAAAAAGTCATATTATAGCATGTCCAAAATATTTTTTTAAAAAAAAGTCATACTATAGCATGTCCAAAATATTTTTTTTTAAAAGTCATACTATAGCATGTCCAAAATATTTTGTTTAAAAAGTCATACTATAGCATGTCCTCCAAAATATATTAAAAAAAAAAGTCATATTATAGCATGTCCAAAATATTTAAAAAAAAAAAAGTCATACTATAGCATGTCCTCCCAAATATTTTAAAAAAGTCATATTATAGCATGTTGTCCAAAATATTTTAAAAAAGTCATACTATAGCATGTCCAAAATATTTGTTTTTTTAAAAAGTCATACTATAGCATGTCCAAAATATTTAAAAAAAAAAGTCATACTATAGCATGTCGTCCAAAATATTAAAAAACAAAATATTTTTTTTTCGTTCAAAATATTTTTAAAAAAAGTCATACCATAGCATGTCGTCCAAAATATTTTTAAAAAAAGTCATACTATAGCATGTCCAAAATATTTTTAAAAAAAAGTCATACTATAGCATGTCGTCCAAAATATTAAAAAACAAAATATTTTTTTTTCTTTCAAAATATTTTAAAAAAAAGTCATACTATAGCATGTCGTCCAAAATATAAAAAAAAAAGACATATTATAGCATGTCCAAAATATTTTTTTTTAAAAAGTCATACTATAGCATACCCTCCAAAATATTTTAAAAAAAGTCATATTATAGCATGTCCAAAATATTTTTTTTTAAAAAGTCATACTATAGCATGTCCAAAATATTTTAAAAAAAAAGTCATACTTTAGCATGTCCAAAATATTTTTAAAAAAAAGTCATACTATAGCATGTCCTCCCAAATATTTTAAAAAAGTCATATTATAGCATGTTGTCCAAAATATTTAAAAAAAAGTCATACTATAGCATGTCCAAAATATTTGTTTTTTTAAAAAGTCATACTATAGCATGTCCTCCAGAATATATTTTAAAAAAAAAAGTCATACTATAGCATGTCCAAAATATTTTTTTTTAAAAAGTCATACTATAGCATGTCCTCCCAAATATTTTAAAAGCATGTTGCATTATAGCATGTTGTCCAAAATATTTTTTAAAAAGTCATACTATAGCATGTCCTCCAGAATATATTTTTAAAAAGTCATAATATAGCATGTCCAAAATATTTTTTGTTTAAAAAGTCATGCTATAGCATGTCCTCCAAAATATTTTGGAAAAAAAGTCATACTATAGCATGTCCTCCAAAATATTTTTTCAAAAGTCATAC
>NW_027185329.1:5788253-6065753 GCF_022577435.1 Embiotoca jacksoni
GAATGGACCTTTAAGGACCGGGCAGAAAATAAAAGGCTGTTGTAAATACTGCAGTGTAATACAGAATATACAAAGCCATGCGTAACAGACAATATCATATAATGGACGTTTCCGAGCTCCTTTCTGAGTGTATTGTACAACA
This sequence comes from Embiotoca jacksoni, assembly GCF_022577435.1. Lineage (NCBI taxonomy): Eukaryota > Metazoa > Chordata > Actinopteri > Embiotocidae > Embiotoca > Embiotoca jacksoni. The sequence continues at coordinate 5,788,396 of NW_027185329.1, forward strand.
CGAATGGAAAAGATTTATTAAGTGTCAGATTTTCTTTTCAGTCTATACTGTTATATATTTGTAATATAATAATATTGCAAGGCAATTCAAGTCATCTGTTAATATTGAATCAAAATATATTGACCTAAATGTTGTTATTTGGTTTGGTTTTTAACATTTAAGCCAAATATTTGGGCACAGTCCTCTTCTTCCTCTCCTTCATCTCCCTTTTCTTCACCTTTTTCTCCTCCTTCTCTCTTTCTTTTTCTCCTTTTCATTCTCTTCACCTCTTTTTTTTTTTTTTTACCTGAAGGTTTAGTTGGGATTGTGACAGGAGCGTAACTTCCATATCCAGCTGCCAATTTTCCACAAAGGCTTCGGTGTGTAAGCGCGTCCCGATCCGTACTGCATTCTAACTCAAAGCAGGTTTGAAGTGCGTTTGCGCTGAAAAAGTGACAAAAACAAAGTCTACTTAAACGACTCGGTAATGAAGACCGTTTTAAGTGTGCTGTCGAGGGACTTCAGGGAGGCGCTTCTCTCTCATAAGGAGTAAAACTCGCCTGGATAAGATTAAAAACTTAACAGATGACGGGAGTGAAACAACAACAACAACAACAACAAAAAAAACTTCTTTTTTTTCTTTATGGAAAAGAAGAAACAACCTCTATCTGTTCCTCTGAGTATTAATTGGCAGTGAAATTTGAAAGTCAGTTTGATTGCATTTGCACGGTGCGGTTATTGCGTCACTTCTTGTTAATATAAACAGTACAGATTTTTAAAAATCTTACCTCAAAAGCTAGTGTGGAGTGATGTAAGCTGCGTGCAGGTGGCATGCAGTACGCGATCGGGACAGCATATGATTTTCAGCCTTTTGAATTTTTTTTGCACGAGATGCAACTAATATGCTGCTTTGCATGGGAATTTCCGCACTTTAATTTGAGGTTTTAAGAAAGCAGATTAATAATGCTGATTTGAGCGGAGTTGAACATAGTACCACTTCTTCTATCCTTTGCAAAAAAAACAAAAAAACAAACTGTATTATTATTATTTTTATTTTTTTCTTGAAATATGTTTCTACAACTGCCGTTATTAATATAAGTGCACCGGCAGCGTGCAGATAGTTTGTTTGTTGTTTATTACAGAGGAGAGAGGGTTTGGTGTTTTCGGGATTTCAGTTTGAATATAACGTGCACGGGCCTTTTGTCTGACAAACCGGCAAAATCTACCGCTCCTACCGCTGTAGAAAGTTGAATGTACAAGTTATTCATTTTTGCGGCGTGCAGGTTTTGCCACTCACGCAGCTTTACACGCTCGTAACGGCTCACACACAAATGTGAAAGCTTTCTCTCGTTTTTAGTCTTCTGCTCAAAACGACCCGATGATGTATTTCGGTGCTGAGTGTTACTTGCATCGCCATGGCAACCATGCCCACGCTCGCACGCACGCACGCACTGTGAAAACCAATAGCAGGTGAGATCAGATAATGTGTGCACATCTTCGTCTAGTCCAGATACGAGTGTGAGTTTGTCAGCTCACTGTAAACAGGAAGTTTATGGTGGTCTTAATAAGACATATTAATAATAATAATAATAATAATAATAATACCAGAGCTGGGTGTCAGCATGTACGCTGTTCAAAAAGGCTAAACATTAAACTTAAGGGCAATAATCAGAAGCACACATGTTTTCCATCAGCTCTTCGTCTCCTCTCGTTCTCTGAATGGATGTTTAACTGTGATGTTGCTCCACGTCGTTCGCTTTCCAGCGGATCTGACGGTGAACGCTTTTGAAGCAAAGATTTCCGATCCGTTAAGCAGGATGCGGACAAAGCAAATAGTTAAAAAGAAGAAGAAGAAAAAAAAAAGGAGAGGATGCTAAACATTTACACAAATACGGGAAAGACCGGATCGGCCACGGTTGCTGCCGATCAAAGCTTTTTTCTTCCCGCGTTTACGCTCTATGCGATCGTGGTTAGAATAATCCTGCCCTCGTGTGACCAGCTCCTCTCCTGTTAAACTCTGATCCGTCGGGAAAACGATTGCTGCCGCAGTTTTGTTTTTTTTGGCGGATTCGTGGAAGACGGTCGCGGGCTCGTGACGTGTCGAGGGCAGAATCTGTTTCCGTTACATGATGTCCAGCTTTCATCCTGAAACATAAATGTACATACGTTCCGCATTGGATTAATGCAATATTTCAACATTAATCGCGTTTTACTCTATTCCTCACTGACGTTTAAAATATCATGTACTTTCTATCTATCAAGTAATTCCCGTTTATTATAATCCTTTTAGCTTTGGGCCTTGGATTCCTGTTTGACTGTGACTATTGGTGGCTGTGTTAGTTTAAAATGCTTATCGTTTGGTAACCCCCCCCCCCCCCCCCCCCCCCACACACACACACACACACACACACACATGCGCGGTTCTTATAATACTATTATGAGATCAGATCAACTTATATTTACCTAGTCTGCTTCACCAAAATAATCACAAAGGTATACGATATTTATAGATATGATTCCAAATTAAACCCCTTTGCAAATGTGTCTCCCCCCCCCCCCCCCCCTTATTTCATAAATAGGTAACAGCCTTCACAGGAAATGCATTGAACAGAAGTCATTACACACTAAGCTGTGGGACCCTGCTTTCATTTAAGATGTTTGCTTTATTTGTGCAGAAACCTACAACGGAGAGTCTAATTTCCAGTGCCTCGATTTGTTCCTGTCATTTTTTATTTTTTTTGCGAAGCTTTAAGGTTTTAATATCAACATGAAGTTGCACAGTAGTGGCGCAAGTTCGACATCTTACCGACTGAACTGTTTTCGTTCAGGCTGTTCTGGTGATTTTCTTTGACTGCGGTCAGTCAGAAGATCCCCATGAAAAGTGTTGTTTGCAGTCGGATCTACTTTCACGTGATCTCTAGTCGCTCTTGTCCGAGCCGTTTTACATTTCCCCTCTCTGGCACTTCTTTTCATTGATTTTTTTTTTTTTTTTTTTTTTTTTTTTTTAAATTTTCCGTAGTGCGCTTTCCTCCGAATGAGCTCGGACCGCTCGGAGACATTTTGCGGCGACGTTGTTCGGCGGACCGGTTGTCTGTCTGTCTTGTCTTGTCTTGTCTTGTCTGTCTGTCTTGTCTGTTTGGCTCGTCTCTGTGCTGCAGTTTGATTGGCTCCTCGGTGTGAGCTGTTGAAAAGTGGCCAGCCGGACTCCCGCGCTCGCTTCCTGCCGGGTGATGCGCTCTCACCTCCACCCCTCTAGAAGTGTGTGTGTGTACGTGCGTGTGCGTGCGTGTGTGTGACTGAGACGGGCCCTCTTGTTTGTGCCGAGTCGGCAGACTTCAAAGCGCCCCGTTTTGCTCGTCTGGTTTCCTGACGCCTGTTTTCGTGTCAAACTGTCTCCTAGAAGCGGATTCAGGTACTAAAAGGAAGTCACGGTTGGATTATTTTATAGCGCGTCAGCTTTTTTTTTTTTTGTCTGCGGACAGAAAAGTGTCCAAACGTGGACCTGTCTTCCCCGGGTGTCACTTAAAACGTTTGATTGACAGGTTATTAGTCTTAAGCCCGTCTGTGTGCTATTGCGAAAGCACATTGGGCTGATTTTTTATTTTTTCTTTCTTTCTTTGCCATAAATAAAATATATATATTTATTCCAAGTGAAGAATGAATATCTGCGCAGTTTGAATGTCAGTCGGTAAACGAGATTCAGAGCAGTGCCATTGTTCACGTGTGTGGCTTTCCTTTTTTTTTTTTAGTTTTTTTTTAGTTTTTTACTGAAATCACACTTGAGTGTTGCGATGCATTTGGATAAACGGCGACGCTACAATATCTTCGTGTGTCTCAGGCTTGGATTGTTTTTTTTGCTTTTCACTGTTACTTGTAGCCGCTGGGTCCAAATGGATCCCATCACGGCCCCCCCACCCCACCCCCTCCCTCCCTCTCTCTGTTTGTATGCGTTTCTGCCGTTTGTCACCATCCTGAATTTAAAGTGCTTTTTTTTTTTCCCCCCATCAACGCTTGTGCTTTCACTCTTGTGTTTTGTCCTGTGGGGGAACACCGTGGAAACATGACGTCATCATCCCCCGGAGCCTTTCCCCCCGTGATTTTGAACGGTTCTGCTTTGTGTACCAGAGAGGGCTCTTCTGAATCGACCTGCGGGGCCCCCCTCACACTTAAGACACGTCAGCCGGTCACGTGAGTGTCCTGCTGACGTGTCTTTTGCCAGAAATTGTAGGGAAAAAAAAAACCACATTTTCCTTTTCTCCCTGTAAGTGTTTCAGACAAGTCGGAGAATCGATGTGTTCGCGATCCAGCCGTGGCGTCGACCGTCATTCGTGTCAAAATCGGTCCTTGTTGGGTCGTCCCGTCGTGTCTGAACGTCCTTAATGTTACTGAATTGCAGATAATGAAAGCTGAGCTGCTGTTTGCCTTGGCTGCTGCTGCTCTGTGTGTGTGCGTGTGTGTGCGCGCGTGTGTGTGTGTGTGTGTGTGTGCGTGTGCGTGTGCGTGTGTGTGTGTGTGCGTGTGTGTGTGTGTGTGTGTGTGTGGGTGTACAGCTCTCTAAAAATGGGCTCCTGGCAGGTAACGGGGGTACGGAGAGAGACGAGGCTGAAAGAAAGAAAGAAAGAAATAAGAGACGGGTGGAAAAACAACTCCAGCTGCCTTCAGCTGCTCAGCCTGCTGGGAATTATTTCTTTTTTTTTGTTGTTTTTGTTCTCTCCTCTTCTGTCTGCTCCCTCAGTGAAGTGGCTGCCAGAGTCCTGCATGCTGCACATACCTGTAGAGCTGTCACACACACACACACACACACACACACACGTACGGTACAGTCGAGGTCGAACGTTCGTGACCGGTTGTCACGGAGATGGCGCGTGGCAGTCGTTTTCGGGGTCGGTGTTCGGACAACGGCGCGAGAGATGTCGGTCGTCCCCCCTTCCTGCCCGGGGACCGTCGTTTGTCCGGCCCGTCGCCGCCAGTTTTGTCCATTTCAAATCAAATGTCGGGACAATTTGTTCACGTTGAAAAAGAAACGAGGTCGACGAGTTGAGCCGCGTGACGCCGGCGGAGAGGGGACCCTCTCCGGAGGCAGAGGAAGCATCTCTCCTGCATCAGGCCTCCTTTTTGTTCCTCCGCTGTCCGCGACCTCCGACCTCGACCCCCCCCCCCCCCCCCCCCCCCCCCTTATTTTGGAACTCGAGCTTAATTTGTTTGGCGGGTCCTTCCCGTGACGTCACCGTGTGTCGGATCCTGAAAGCGCTTTTCCTCAACCCGCGCCTTCGCGACCCTAAAACCCTCTGAGCCTCTCGCGTTTGGACACGTTCTCCCCCGCTACGCGCGGTTCTAGATATTTGATATAGCGCCTCCTCCGTAGTGGCTTTTCTTTATTTTATTTTTTCTCTCTCCTCTCTCTCCCTCCTCCCTTAACAAAAAGACTTCTTCAGTTCCTCTGCCGTCTGACAGCTTCAGTTCTGTGTCTTTTATCGTTCTCTCACCCTCGACTTTTTCAAATAATGGAAACGTTACCAGGGGGAATATAACAAATGTTGCAATATTATCTTTAAGACAGTTTCGGTGTGAGAATATAAAATAAAAAAAAAATGAGTTCTGCAATATATTCACGTCTGGTTTTTTTGTTGTTGTTTGTTATATAGTTGATCAGGCTTTTTTTTTTTTTTTAAATTGGGAAAAGTTGTGTGTTCTTGACCGATGAAGAGTAGTGTCGTCGTTACTTTCTGTGCCTCCGTGTGCCGCCGAGTCGGCGTGACGTTCTCCCGATGATTGTACACAAACGGGGGACCCGGTTCCCTGAACATGAACAGCACAAACAGCCCGCGCGCTGCACGGGCCGAAGGGACGCTCTCCAGGACCTCGACCCGTCGGTAATCCAGCTGGTTTTTTTTGTTTGTTTTTTTGTTGTTGTTGTTGTTTGGTTCTCTAGCTGCTGATGGAACTATCAAAACGGGGTCGATTTTTTTTTTTTTTTTAATATATATATATATATATTGTTGGAGAGCGTTCGTTTATATCGGAACAGAAAATCTCATCTGTAATCTGGTGCAGTTTGGTTGCGATTTGTTTGTTTGTTTGTTTGCAGAATGAAGACGAACGCAGCTGAATCCGTTCGGGTTCAAATCCAGATTTCTTCTTCTGTTCTCGTGTAAACGGGAGCTTCCTCTCTCAGCTTCGGTGCGTCGCCGTTGTACCGCTGTGTGTCCTGCATATTGCGCGAGGTCAGCGGTGAGGCTGACTTTGCAATAGTGAAACGACTGTGTTTGTACGCGTCGGATCGCCAAGCTTTGCGACACTGAACTATTTCTGATTTTCTGACCCATTTAGTCGGCCGTAGATAAATCTAGATTTGCTGTGCTTATTGCTTTGTAAACAGCTTTTGCTTTTCAAGTAGATGTTTTTTTTTTTTGTTTTTTTTTTCCTGACCTGAAATATACTGTAGATTTTGCAAAAATTTTTATATCACACTGACATTGATATTGTTTTACTGTGAATAAGGTATTTCTAGAACACTTTTAGCATGCCTACTTACAACTGTAATATATAGAACAAACTTGTTTTCAGTAGTGATTAATAAAATGCATTTGGACTGACAAGACAGAACACAAGCAACATTGATTTTATTTATTTTTTCATTGTGTTCAATAAGTCGTACTTTTGTCTTTTTTTTTTTTTTTTTTGAAAAATATATATATTTCTTTTCTCTTATTTAGAGCAGAAGGAATTGTCTTTTACATTCCTAATAAAATGTGGACTGAAGCGCTGAATCTTTGTCCTCCTCGACAAGTCCCTTTGTTGTTGTCTTTCTGCCAGCGTTCACTGTTGCGTAAAGTCGAACTGACCGCTTCTGAAGCTACAATATACGACTGGGTGCACGTCTAAGGACGGATCGAAGAAAAAAGAAAAGAAAAAAAAAAAAAAACAACCTCTGTTAATAACTGCTTATGACAAATACATAGATAAATACACTCATAAGATTTTCAGGAAATTGGAAGATTACAAATAAAAATGCACAGACATCATACAACGGTTTCCTATTATAAAAGAAATGATATTTTGTCAGAAATAAACAAAATCCCGCGTGATTAATCTTCCTCGCTCAAACTCCCCCCCCCACCCCCCCACCCCCACCCCCCCGTGCACCAGTCCACCGGCGGCGATCGGCTCTTTCTCCCTGCGATAACTTCCTCCAAATATAACATCTGCGGGTGTTTTCGCAGAGGACGCGTGGCACCGGCAGACTGGCGAAGTTACGCCGGGGAGGAAACGTGACGCTCCGCTGCCCTCCGGCGTCTGGGACACTCGCTCCTGAAACCACGCGTTTAAACGAGTGCTGCTGGGCGTCAAAGAGGCTTCAGGCACGACTCATTGGATACATATGAAAAGGTCCATTACATTATTTTCTCAAGAAAGACGCTTCAGAGAAGCCAAAAAAAAAAAAAAAATAAAAAAAAATATAATATATATATATATATATATATGTATATATATATATAAAAATACAGATTTTGCGTTGCCGTGCAAATGCAGCTCAGACAGCTTCTTCAATAACCGGCGTTGAAATCTTTTTATCTCAATGAATAGGCCCATGAACAGGCAGTTCCCTCGAAGACGTCCTCTTGATTGTGTTTTCTGTCCGACCAACCCGACGAAATAAAGGAAGCGGAGACGCGCCGTCTCAGAACCGTCCGTTGATGTTTTAGTTTTTAAACGCGTCGGGTGAAACGCGATCGAAGCGAGTCCCGCTTGGCTGATCGACGGCTCTGATTTAATGCCACTTCTTCTCGGCCGCTGCATTTGCACACGAAAGGACAGATAAAACCCAGACTTACATCGCAGATATCTCAATGGCTCTTTTACAGTTCAAAAAAAAAAAAAAAAAAAAAAAAAAAAGGCAAATCAGCAGCTTTCTCCTAAACGGAGAAGTCCGTGAGCGGCGGAACAAAACGCAGAAACCGCGTCCTCGGTGTCCGTGGCGATGTCCGCAGCCCCGTCCGTCCGAGCCCTTGGGACTTGGATAATAGTCGGTGATCCGTCCGCTGTCCGTCACAAAACCGTGAAGGCGAGCGTGGAAGCGGTTCCTTCGACTCGGCGGGGTCCCCGTGTCGGCTTGGCGTCGGGGTCTGCTGAGCACAGAACGAGTGGCGAGTCCACGCGAGGTTGACATACAGCTGGAAGTGAGATATCGGGTGACATTTAGCTACGGCGCCAGGATTCTGTTCAAATTCAAAACACTCTCATCAGTCGTGACCGGAGATAGATATATATATATATATATATTGTATAAAAAAAAAAATAATAACGTGGCAAATAAAAAATGTCACAAAATATGAAAGCCTAAAATTGCGGTTGGACTTGGGAAGTCTTTATGCCGTGGATGTGGAAGGATCTACATGCGAGTGCGGAGGGGCGCGGCGGACGCCGATATCCGGGGGTCCGTTTTGAAGTTTCGGCAGGTCGAAATCCGCTTCTCCCCCCCCCCCCCCCGAGCCTCGGACCAGGTCGGGGCTTTAACAGTCTCTCTCCGGCTGGAGCTGCTGGCTGCATGATGCTCAGCTCCTCGATCAGGCGCATTGAAGGTGATCCTCTTGTCGGGCGCGTGCTCCCAGCACTTGCGCATCAGCTCGTACACCTGTGGGACACGGAGCGGGTTAAAGACTGCGTGGAGAGGGGGAAGGGGGGGATCAACCACGCCAAAAAAACACATAACAACAACAACAACAAAACTCCCATGAGGTGTTTGGAGTCTTAATAGTTTCGAGTAGGGCTGCGCTGATAACTCCACGTGCCCCGACGGTGTGTTTCAAATCTCCGAGGTAGTAGGGTATGATGGGTGTGGGGGGGGGGTGTGGGTTGTGGACAACACGTGTGGCACGTGTGACTGAAAAGCGCCGATTTTTTTTAATTTTTTTTTTTTTTTATCGTGTTTTTGAAGAAAAGTAACTATCGAACTGTCAGTTTTAGCAACGACTAAGCCTGCGTGATGAGGTCAACACAGCGACAGCTGAATTGTCATTATAAGACCGCACTTCATTATAAGCCCTTCTAATTTTCACTTGCGGTTTTGCGGGTGTTTTTTTTTTTTTTTTTTTTTTTTTTCCGGCCAACTGTCGCACGGTTCGTTTCGATGATGATGATGACGATGAGAGCTTGAAGAGCCTCGCCGACTGTAAAAGGTATTTTCTGTGACAGAGCAGGTTTAGTTTTTGTGGACCCGTTGCCTTCAGCAGAGCTTCTGTTGAGGGCATTAAACGCGGAGAAATTGAATTGGACAAAATTGCAAGGCCTCGAAAATAATGCAGATATTAGTCTAATTTGTATTATTTATTGCATTATTGAAAAGCACTTGTTGAGTCCGACTTTGATCCAAAAAAACCCTAAAAAAAACCAACTATTTCTTCTGAGGCGAAACATGTGGACTTCTGTTGGTGTTGCTTTCCTTTGGTTCTGTTGTCTTTCCATTTGTTTTGTAAATAAAGTCAACTCTTCAGTGTGTGTTGATGTCAACCTGACTACGTGTCATCATCGTTATCCTGTTTCTTACCGGCTCAGGACAGCCCTCGGGACGGGGCAGCCTCCTTCCTTCTTGCAACACCTTCACCAATCGGATGATTGTCATCTGACCGTGGGCTCGACCAATCATATCAAAGAAGCGCTGCGAGGACGAGGACAAGGACAGGGTTACAAAAGAAAAACGCTACTCTATGCTGGCTTTCTTTTCATTTAGATGTAAAACGTGAAAATAAAACTTAAGTAAACACGGACCGGAGACAGATTTGTAGCATTTTATGATTTAACACGCAGTCGTTATTTTTTTTTTTTGTGGTCTGGGTGCAATTCAGTAGCTTTTACTTTGTAACTTCTGTCACATTTTAACATGTCTCCCTGTTTTCACATCCATGTAACCTGTGCAGGTCTTTAATACGAGCCTGATAACACTGTCAGTTAAAAAAGCCTGCCGGAAAGGAAAGATCTTCATGGTAAACTAAGCTCCGTGTTGGCACGGGCTGCAGTTTGGAAAGCTCCTGGTGGAGTCTGTCATCTGCTGCTCTGGCAAAACACCAACGCCATCTGCCACGTACAAATGACTGCGTGTAAAGCTGTTCAATTCTGTTGTTTATGTCTGCCAGGCTGCAAAGTTATATGTATTCCGTGCGTGGTCGTCACCCAAACATCAAGAATATACGGCGAAGATGAGAAGTATTCTTTGAACGCCTGTGTGACGGTGAAGATTGCCGGGAGAGCACTGACCTTCATCGGGTTCTTGGTGATGTCGCAGTACGTGAGGAGTTCGTACAACGTCACCCCGAAGGACCAAACATCTGAAGCCAGGTAAAACTTACAGAGAGTCAGGCACTCTGGAGCGTACCTGGAACGCAAATGAGGAAGAGCATGAGCTTTTGTCCACATTTCTGTGTTGATGTCATCATTCTAAGTTGTTCACCAGGTTCTCCTTCCTCCTCCTTCGCATCCGGTGGTTATGGAGCAACATACCGAGTCCTACTGTATCTTAACCAGAGAGCTATTTTTTATGGAAAGAACGATAACAGTAGACTGAAATTTCACTGTATTGTTAACATTATATTTATATATACATATATATATATATATATATATATATATATATATATATATATATATATATATATAGGTGTATATATAACTCCTATTCGAAATTAGCTCTGCACTATTTGATTTTTCTTCAAATATTGTAATTGGTCTATTCTATCCTGCTTTCCCATTGGTCCATTGCTTTAATGTAAGTATATATTTTACATACATTTTATATAAAACAAAACAAAAATTGATATTTCGCTGTTGGTTTATTTGCAATTAAATATAGGTTTATGAGATTTGCAAATCATTGCATTTTGTTTTTATTTACATTTTACACGGGGTCCCAACTTTTTCGGTTGCATATTAAGATTCTTTACCACAGGCAAATTTTCTCCAAACACCAAAATGCTTTTAGGAAACCAACATCATGTAAGCATCTCTCCAAACCAAACAAGGATCAATAAACCGGGGTTACAATTTAAATGTTTACTCTATACTGTAATTAAAATGGGATCATTTGTAATTACTGGAACTCATTCCCTGATCATGTATTGGCCTCCTTCCACCCCTCTCTCCATCACTGAATTCTCTGTCATTTCGGTGCTACCTGGTCCTCGAGGCTCAGGTCCTCGACAGCTGACGAGAGTCAATTTACTGCTAAGAAGAATTTAAATTCGAGACGCATGGGAGGAAAAAGACTTTTTAATGAAACCTCTTCAGGATATGCTTGAAAGGATTGTAATGTTTCTATATTTCTCCCTTCAGCTCAATTCATATACTGCCAGTCTGTCTGCAGTCGATTTCCTCCATGTGCCTCCTTTATCATTTACTCTCCCTGTTTCTCTCTGTTCTATTCTTCTTTTATAAAGTCTCTCTCTTTAAACAATAAGATCTCCAATATAATGGTCGGGTCTGAGAGATTAAAAAAAATTATACAGTGCTACTCAACCTTTCATCCTTCACTCGTTTTCACTCACCAGAAAACAGGGCTGTCGTGGTCGTCCTTGGCAGTGTAATACCCCTCATTGTCCTTGATGCTCTTGGTGAGGCCGAAATCTCCGATCTTCACTGTGCTCTCATTCTCCACCAGGACGTTTCGGGCAGCCAGGTCCCGGTGGATGTAATTCCGAGATCCCAAATAGTCCATTCCCTAAAATAAATTCAAAAAAAAAAAATTAACAGCTTCAGAGTGACTGAAATCTGAGACAACAGTTGTTTTTACAAGAAGCTGTGTTACCCTGCAAATCTGGACAGCGTAGCTGAGCAGCATGCCGAGGTTGGTTTTGCTTTTGTTTCTGGGTAGATAGTCCTTCAAACTGCCCAGCGGGAGATACTCCATGATCAGCTTAATCGCCTGAGCACCTATGAACAGATTTATGTACAAAGTGGTCAGAGATGGACAGTAACTGATCAGCAATGAATGTGTGAGTGTGTCTGAATGCTTGCCCCAGTTTGTGCCTCTCATTTGTTACCATTATATCCAAGTTGAAGGCCGAAACATCTGATAATCTGAAAAACAATTACCCGATCTTGGAAAACCTCAAACACTTGTTGGTGTTCTGCAGGTCTCTCCAGAATCCTTTCAAAATAATAAATAAAACTGCACCTATTTTTGAACTTGAACCTTTTTTTTTAAGTTGTGCCTTTATTTATTGAAAAATTATAGCCAGAAATGACAATTATCCTTGCTTAATTTGTACAGCTTAATCAAAAATATGTAAAAGTAAATGATCAGTGATATAAATTTCTTTCAAATATTTCATGTTTTCTTAGAACAGAACAGGCTAATAATGGTGTTTTACAAAAGGAGAAAGGACAAACGTTATTTCAAGCTTCCTGGATAGGAAATACAGTCATAACTTGAAAAAATGGAATAAAAATCTTTATTATCAGGCAGTGAACAGAATGGTTTGAACCCAGATGGTTTGAAGAGTCTGGAAGCAGCAAGGGTTGTTAAAGCTGGATTTTTTTTTTTTTTTTTTGAACGATCAGCTGTCATGTCTGTGACTCTGATTTAATGGTGAGAACATGTGAGGCACAAACACTCGTTTGGGTCGGTGACAAAATCTCCAAATACAAAAACGCATGCCTGAAATTTGAGCAAAGAACTTTTGTCTCTCCTTTTTTTCCAGTGAGAGTAATTACAAAAACCCAGTCAACACGTGTTTAGGTCAGAGGCTCCCCCATTGCGTACTCTGTTGCGGCTGTTAAATGTTGGCTGAATAAAAAAAAAAAAAAAAAAAGGTGTCGCAACCCCCCCCCACACACACACACACATTTCATAACATAAGTTGTTTGAGTGTTCTTGTTTGTGTGCATTTCTGTGTATGTTCTCTTTTTCTTACCTTCCTCTTGACAAATACCCTTGTATTTGACAATGTTTTCATGGTAGAGGGCCTTCAAGATGTCAATCTCACGGGAGAGGTTGTTGCCCGGCTCCTCACAGTTCTCGGGCTTCAAAGACTTCACTGCCACCATCTCACCCGTTCTGTCTCCCCGAGGATCGTAGCGACACAGCTCCACCCTACCGAAGTGCCCCTACACAAGGAACATAAACAAACTTTAAACTATTCAAAAGCACATGAACTACTTCCTGTAAGGTATCTCGCATGGTCTTTGTTCATCCAGCACTGGTCTGCTCTTCCTCATGTTTGCTCTTTGAACAATTAACTGTAACTTGGTATATCCTTTGTTTTAGGGCAGAAACATGGCAATAAAAGGTGACATTCATTCATGGCTTTGTGCTTATATGAACCATTAAATAAGTACCCAGCCATATTTATCAAAGTAATGTCTGCACAAACCCTTACAGTAACCCTGATGCACAGTTTTTTTGTGTCATTTTGATCATTTGTATAAACTTTTAAGATCTGCTAAACAGTAATTTGGATAAAAACACTAAAAACAGCACAAACACAGCTGCAACTCACCTCTCCCAGATCTCTGATCTTCTTCAGGAATCTCTTTTCGAACATGGTGGGGTCCACCTCTGGTGTCGGCTGGGGTCTAATAAATGGGTCTTGAGAGACGAGGGGAAAAAAGAAACAAATACATTAAGCACGCTGGATAAAACAAAAGATGTCTTTTCTTCAACATAAGCACACTTGCGTCAAAGGAAGTCTATTGTGGTTTACTGTGTCAAAGTTTTCACTCGAATTTTCTGTGGTTATGTAACTGTTGTTCTGGTTTCCACACAAATGGCTACTTTTAGTAGGACTATTCATTATTCAAGCAAAACTCATTCTGTATCACCGTCATCAATCATCTTAAATACTGATGATAGAAAAATAATGTTTTTTTAATTGCATTTCAAACCTTTTAAATGTATATAATACTGGGGTTAAGAGGATTTTGTAGCTGCTATAACTAGACTTGGTTTTAGTAAAACTGGCTGCAGTATCTAACTCTGGCCGGCAGGTGGAAGAACAGAGTCTTATATGTTGTCATGGGGCCCTGCTGAGGGGCAGATCTAATACTGAACCCAGTGAACTTCCTCATGAACATCTGAGTTAGAGTAAACAACTCTGTCTTTGTGAGGCCGCTGCTAGGTGACTTACAAAACGTGCAAAACATTCAGGTCATTTTTTAACTGTCAACAACGCTCGATTTTCTTTAACCTGTACATGATTTTAATCTGTTCGGCAATGTTTCAAGTTTGAGACAATGTAAATAAAACTGCTGCGTGCAAATGCATCCTGAGCTTTTACTTCATATGTGCAACTTCTTGATTCTTTGCAAATGCTGTGTAATGTACAGTGAACAAATTCCCCTCGCACATACTTTTTTTCTCCAGCATGTCGATGTCCCTGACGATAGCCCTGAAAAAAGGTCTTTTCTTGGGGTCGTAGTTCATGCAGTCGGTCATGAGTTCAGCCAGCTCTGTGCAGTCCGGGGTGGCCAGTTGACACTCGGTTTCATAAAATCTCTCCTTCTGCTCAGAACACAGACAAGAAGACACGCATATGAATTAGGAGATGTATGAAAACAGAAGTAATGTGACTGCTGGACAGAAGTGGTTAGAAGAATAGCTAAAAAAATTTTTTTAAAACCACAGAAATGGAAAGAAACTGAGGAACAGTGATTCAATTTGAAAACAAAAGAGGGCATTAGTTTGAGAGTATAGTATGGATGATCATATGCAGTTTGCACTCTACCTCTGTGAGTTTCTTGTCTTTGAGGGGAACCTCTCCGTCATAGCAGATCTCCCACAGGGTGGTACCGAATCCCCACTTGTCAGCTGCGACACTCAGGGACGACGCATTCTTCACACACTCTGGAGCGATCCACGGGATACGATGCACACACTCTGCAGACGCAAACAGAGTCAACTTAAACACGGAAGAGTAAATCAACACCGATTCACAGATTTGTGTTTGTCATGAAATAAATGAATTAAAACTGTATGAAATCTATAGCTCTAAAAAAAAGTTTTTTTTAAAAATGTAATGGTGTCCTGAAGGGAAGTGAAAACATGATTTTATTTACCACTTTACTGGATTAATAGACACTAATCTGACGTTTGACTGCAAATGTGTTCCTTTAGGATGTGATGGAGGGAAAGTTTCCTTAAATATCATCACGTGAAATACTGCCTTCACTTTTTAAACAAGTGCAAACACCATGTATTCACTGACCTTCTTTCTGAAACGTCATAATAACTGAAAAACGATATCATAACCATAGCAACCATGTCCTCCTTAGGCTTTAACATTCACATCTTTGTCTAGATCTCTGGCCTGCTCCACATTCTTCTAATACAGTATGTTTGCTTTTTATTTTCTTGATACTTGTCACTATTTTTCCAATAACAGTGTTTTCTTGTAATCTGCGATTGATATTTCTCTTTATATTTGACACCTAGTACATGTTTGTCTGCCCAAGAGGAGGGATCCTTCCTATAGTCCTCTGCTTGAGGTTTTTGCTGGGTTTTATGTGTAATTTATTTCTTATCAGACTTGTCCTGGGTCTGAAGGTCGAGGGTACTTTACTGTTTGTTATGCACATTGTAAAGCTTTTGGGATATATATTTACAAAAGTGACTTGACTAAAATATGTATTTTGTGTTTACAATTCACTCCAGATATTGCAGATCAATCAACAATACATTGTACAGTACAAGTCAGTTCTGTTAGGAAGTAAGGAATTTCATTTCATTTTAAGTATTAAAAATATGAAGAATATAATTATTATTATTATTAGGACGACACAGTGGTGCAGTGGTTAGCATTGTCACCTCCCAGCAAAAAGGTTCCGGGTTTCGAATCCGGACCTGGGCCATTCTGTGTGGAGTTTGCGTGTTCTCCCTGTCCCTGTGTGGGTTCCTCCCACTGTCCAAATAACATACATCTCAGGTTAATTGGTGATTCTACAAATTGGCCTTAGGTTGGAATGAGAGCGTGAGCTACAGCTCCCCCCAGACCCCCCCATGACCCTGTATAGATAATGGATTAATATAATTACCGACCACATTTTTGCAAAGACATGTCTCCAGAGCGTGACACACTCTCACCACGCTCCAAATACCAGTAACCTGCAGTGTAGCTCTGACAGGCTGACCGGGTGGGAAGCTCGCTTAAAATGTTGACCGGCTGCCTGCATCGTCTTTATGAAATATATCACTCTGACTGGAAGACAGGCTAATTGATTGGCTGACCTCCACGACTGGCTCCACAAAATCCATACCCTCAGATGAGGGCTGTATTTTAGTGAGGAAGCAACCAGGGGAAAAAAAACAGTAGGGGAGCTGAATAGAGCTAGAAATGTGAGCAGGAAAGGAGGTAATTGAGTGTACGGACACAAAAAAGAAAGAAAAAAAAAAAGAGAGAGAAGAATAAAAAATGAGAAGAACAGATTTGAGGGTTTGAGTACAGCGATCAGAGATTGCTGGGAAACAAGGCGGAGTGCTCCCAGTGGGTTTCTGAGCACTCTATGCACTATGGTCAATCAAATCTATGTACAAGGACATCAATGTATAACTGGAAGACTGGTTGATCAGCAAAATGATGGAGGCGGAACCAGAAATGTTAAGGAGTTCTGGGAACAAAGAGCGAGGGAGGAGCATCCCATGGGGCATGTGGCATAGGACGTTTGTACAGAAACATTTCCAGTCTGTCCTGTGGTTCGAGGATCCATCTACGCAGCCACACTGGCTTAGATCACACAACCTCTAGATCTACCAGACAAAACAGAAACATGAGGCGGCCATTTGAGGGGAACTGTGCAATCTGAGAAGTGTCCTTGTTGTGTCATCTTCTCTGAACCCAGATCTAGCTTTTATGATAGAAATATTCCCACTGTAACGCGCACCAATCATGTGACAAAAACGATTCCTATTACTTACAAACTCTGCTTGTCGGGAAATGTTCCTCTTTTATTAGTTTTGTTTTTTCTTTATTGTGTGGGAACAAAATGACGGTACTAAAGACAACATTTAAGAAACAACAGGAAAAAGTGTTCAGAGACAAGCATGAAGCATATTTTGAGATTGTTCTTGAGATCAAGTCTCAGTCTGCCAGACTGTCTGTGTTACTGTTTCCATGTACATGTATGTTTGCTCATCTTAGTTTTACTTTCATTTACAACTGACTGGAAGAGAATGTGGAACTTATTGTGAAATTTTCCATGGAAGCTATTTTGTTATCATTTAGGTTTCATTTTAGTCATCTGTACTATGTACTCACCCTCCCTGGTGAGTACTGTGATTGGTATTCCTGGGTCGCTGAGCTTGATGAAAGGGCCCCCTTCGTCGGCACCCAGCCCGTCTCTGGCCAGTAAGATGTTTTTGGCACACACAAAGCCATGAACCAGCTTTTTGTCCTCCTACAACACACACACACACACACACACACACACACACACACACACCACACACACACACACACACACACACACACACACACACACACACACACACACACACACACACACACACACAAACCATAGACGCAAAATAAAACACATCTATGAGTCCCCAATCAATAGGCTACATTTTCACACTGTGCAGATCATCCCATGGCTAAATACAAGTTTGTGTGTCCTCCATGTGTTTGTGTTTTCCTCTCTTACCAAGTAGCTGAGCGCTGAGGCCAGCTGCTTGGCCACCTGGAACTTCCATGGTGTGCCGAGTGGACTCTGCTGTCTCCTCATAAACAAGTCCAGCGGACCTAGTTGGACAAACTCCTCCACCATGATATCTTGTGATACAAAGAGAAGAAGTGTCGAAAAGTTGAGACATAGTGCCACATCCTCATACACACCCGCATCCACGCAGCTCTTATTGAGTACTTACTCTCCTGTTGGCGGACACACACTCCATAGAGCAGCACAATGTGCTTATGGGACACTTGTCGCATCATACTGGCTGTTTCAAAGAAGGCCTGTCAACAGAAACACAAAGATGACACACATAGCAGAGTGCACATACTTTTATTGTCAGATTTTGTAAGTGTGCAGCTAGTAGCGTTAGCTTTGAGTGTCGTTCGATGTTGTAGTATGAATATAGTCTTATGAAGTCGTCATGAGATGAAAGGATGTTCTGGTAATGAGTGTCTCACCAAGGAGATGTCCCTGTGTCCAGAACCCAGCACCTTCAGGACAACCTTGAAATCCTGGAAGGATGAGTAGCCCGCATCTTCCTCCTCCTCGCTCTTCACCCTCAGTGTGCCGGAGTGAATGCTGGTTTTTGTGCCCCGGCCGAGGTGCTCCTCCTGGTCAACACAGCAGGGAGCCGAGAACACAGAGGATTAAATTAAATAGACATCAGGTGCCCAAACTATGATTACTACAAGAACCGAGCTTCTGCAAACAAGTGAGGTCTTTTTGTTTTTTTACAAATTCTAGTTGCACTAGTCTGACTGTGTCTTGTTATTGAAGGAATCCAGTTTCTGTAACATGCTATCATTATGGGGTTTTTTTTTAAAATTTTTTTAAAGGATCTCAAATTATTTGTTAAGGGTTTAAGTTTAGCTGTGCCAAGTCATGCAAAAGTGAGGGGGGGGGGAACAAATAACAGAACTCATAACTGCAAAAGAGATGTGTTGCTTGGGTGTGGACCTGGACTCTGTGGTGCTTTAATGTAAGACTGCAAATCTATACTAAATGTGTTTCTAATATTTCATCACCCTCATTTACATGGATAACAAACAAAACACCGGAAGCTTAAACTGTAAAAATGCATCTACAATCTTTCAAAACTTTGTAATACATCGTATGGACTTAAATATTTAGCGAAATCGTCATTTAAAATACTCATTCCATAGCTTCATCATAACAAGCGCATTGCAGAACTGTGACATAAGAGACAGACATGGAGAAGAGAAGGTGTACCTGGTCAATTTCCTCCTTGAGAATGCGATGGAAGCTGAGCTCACTCTCCTGCTTGGGTGTCTGAGGGGTCGGTGCTCTGTCCTTAGTGACCACCAGGAGGTTAGATATCTCTGTAAAACACACACACACACACACAGAGTTTATTTATGGGTTTTTTATATATCCAACAGTATATATTGAAAATATTTTCAATAGTATGAAAAGATTCATATTTGTTTGTGTTAGGTAATTCCTGTCAGCCTGTACTGCTGCCAAAGTCATGTCATTGTTATACTGTTAAAAGTTCTATAGATCTATTTGCACTGCACTGCATTCAGACTATAGTAAAGGCTGGAATGATGTTCACAGTGAGCTTGAGTTGCACTGAAATATGTTTTGCAGCACCTAAGCATAAGACACATGTATAGTTGCTCATGCAGTGCACCATGGGCTCTGGCAAAACTGTGTTTACACGTGGTAAAACAAGCTCTCAACAATTACGTCAATGTGGCAATGACGTGAACAGATAGTCAGGTCTGGCAACCAAACCAGATTCGGTTTATTTTTTTGTATATATAGAGTAGCGTGTGGGAGGATAAAGTGAAAATGTACCTTTGTGCCTGTTAGTGAACGACATGTGAGTGTTTGTGGCTGTTTAATGTTGTGACAAAACCAGTGCGCTGTGGTTTAAGGGAAGAGACAAAAAAAAAAAAAGTGTCTGCGCTCCATCAGCATCTCATCAAAGAGCGTAAAGAGCGCTGTTCCGTAACATGCAATCTGGGTTTTCAAGCAAAATCCAAACACAACACCCACCCAGCTACCATCGCACACTACACATGGCACTGCACCTCCTCTTTAATCCTTGACCTAGTCCAGGCTGAAGTGTATCAACACACACCTGCCCACTCTCACAACCACGCATTCTTTCACCATATCCTGTTATTTTTTAGATGAGTTGAAAACCATGCAGAAACCCAAAACAATAACAAGGAAAAGCAAACTGTCTGCATCATTTTACTCAGGAAGTGGGCATACAAGTGTATTACTGTTGTAGCAATGATGTTGCACAATAGATGATAAATATTTTAACAGGGACAACAACACAGCACTCCGGCCTTTTATGTTCCTCTAAAGATGATTTAGCCCCAAGCAGGAATGCAAAACAAGTCAGCTTGATCAACACACACATGCATACATGGCTCCACCTTTTCCTTAGTGAAGTAAACAGAAGAGAGGCGCCGGAAACCCACATTTACTACTCTCTTCCTCCCTGACACCGTTTCACTGACACAGCCAGACACAAATTGTTCGTGCCACCTCTGCTTCCCTTCACCCCCCCCCCCCCCCTCCCATCAGCGACACGCAGACACTTGAAAAGCAGCTCCACATGCAACACCGCGTGGAGGGAAAGTTTTGCGTCGCTGAGCTCTGAGTTGAAGGTTCTGATTCGGTTGCACTTCTTTCACCTCTTAACCCCCAGTATCACAGTAGGGTGTGGTGTGTTGGACCTGTCGCCACACCTAGCATAGCACAACGTAGTGCAGAGTAAACTGTTGTGCTGCAAACGGCGTGGACTAGAGATGCAGAGACTGCTAGGAAGCCGAGCGAGCAGGATTTTTAGCCTGCTGTTGCAAGTGTCTGTTTTAAAAATAGAAATAAGGCGGCAAAAATGTTTTTTTTTAAGGAATATGTTCTTTTTGCAATCGCCATAATAGACAGACTTCTTGTTTATAGTGAATCAAGGGAGCATGAGCTGCAGAAACAGCATGTTACCACTGCCGTGACAGTTTATATTTGAACAGATTTAACATTTATTTATGGGGCAACTTGCTGTAAATCAGAATTACTTTAAAGGGGAATTTGTGTGGGACTCATCCTCATGAGCACAAAAGTTCCGCTCACATAAGTAACATGTCCTCAATCACTCACGGAAAAATGTAATTTCAACTCAATAACAAAAACAAAACATCAAAGAAACTGTTTTCTCCTTGGATCCAAAAAGATTTTTCACTTCACATTGTTGTTGTTGCACGGCAGAATCCTAAAATATGCGCAAAGAAAACTGGAACAATTTTATGTAAAACACAGCTGAACTTTCTACAACTTTGTTTTCATAATATTTGGTGTAATCTTTGTAGATGAATAACAAGAACAGACAGAGTAGGAATGCAAAGCATGTGTTTGACAGAAATACAAAATTTTTGTTCTTGTCTGTACTTAATCTTTTAAGAACAGTTCATTTGCAGTACTGTGTGCTTCTCTGTCTTCTGGTATTAGCTTTGATATTCGATTCTACTCTCTGCGGTCGCAGTAAGTTTACCTCTGGGCTGTGGGGGGCAGCAGTGGAGCAGCTGGAACTGGAGGTTGTCGGTGCGAAGATGCTGGCCCTCCAGGTGCTCCAGGAGCTCTTTGAGAGTGGGCCGCAATGTCTCGGTGCCATACAGACGGAAGCCCTCAGGGGTCGTCTCAATCTGGAAGTTCTTATACTGGCGCACCGGACGAGAGTCCCTCAGGTCAGTCTGGGTGAACTAGCCAAAATTATTTTATTATTCATTTTGGTCTTTAATGTTAGTATGAAGTTTCAACAAAACAAAACAAAAAAAATCCATGCAAAATATTGACTACAATAAATAATAACCAAATACAGATATCATGATCAAGCGTGTGTGTGTGTGTGTGTGTGTGTGTGTGTGTGTGTGTGTGTGATGCCATCACTGGGAAGCCACTATCACTATGTGTGTTTTTCCTTATTATAGCAGAGAGGCCAGTAGAAACTTAACAGATAGACCAACAAAGATGGGTGCGGTTTTGATTCCAGTTGTAGCTTACAAAACGCAACCAGCACTCAATATCTTTACTGTATCATTTCCCCCACTTACTATATTAGTATGTCAGTCAATTCATGTATAATTTTTCTAATAAATGCAGTTTACACTTTATAAATCAATAGGAAGTGTTGGCAGCTTTTTGCCAATCCCAGTAAGCCATGGTTATATATCTATTTGTTTGTGCTCTTAAATACAACTAAAGTTTACTAACTTTGCTCCTGTGCAGCAGTGACAGATATTATTCCCACCATCAGTCAAATAAAGAGTAATTGCAAGACTATTTGTTGACCGAAATAGTAAACGCTAACCCTAATTATATTGTGGTGGATAGACTACAATACCTCACTGCAGACCACAGTGATGATGATGTACTGGTAGTCGGTACAGCTCCAGCGCAGGATGTAGACGCCCTCCTCGTTGCCCTCCTGACGCAGCTTGTGGAAAGCGTACTCCGTACTGCACAGAGGAAATGATTATAAATGGGGTCCGTTTTATTAAAAGCAGGCTGAAGGTATCAACTTCATCAAGTTTTGCAAAAGACTCATTAGCACTGTGTTGTGAGGACATTTTTCATATGTGGTAGATAGATGGATAGATGGATAGATGGATAGATAGATAGATAGATAGATAGATAGATAGACAGATAGACAGATAGATAGATAGATAGATAGATAGATAGATAGATAGATAGATAGATAGATAGATAGATAGATAGATACTTTATTAATCCCGCAATTAAAACTATAGAACAATAAAAGGATGCAATGACTGAACAACAGAGGCTGATAGATGTTTGTCTGGTGACTGCACTGATATAGTAGAGGCAGAGATTAAACACCATTTAAATTACTAATAAGGAGGTGGATAAATGCTGTGGCCTAACCGTGAGGATAACAACAACCTTCATTACAACATTTAGGCTGACTTTAAAAAGCAGTATGTTATCTCTGCACAGGGGCAACAAGGACGCAGTCAGGGTATAGGCAAACACATACAAAAGGTCAGTGACCGATGGTTTATGACGAATGTGTTTAATAAGGCTGCATGTGTCCAGTAACAAAGTACTGTGTGGGGAAATAGAAGAACGCTCATCCCCACATTCCACTAATAAATCTGCCTCTACATACCAGATGGGTCCGTGGCAACCATTGTTGATGTTGTGCACCACTGAAGCCGGGGCCACCTCCTTGCACAGGTAGTGGTGGGCGTCCACCGTCAGCCTGAAGTAGCCGTCCACAAGGGCAACAAAGGACAGCGCCTCAGACCGAGAAACCATTTGCATCTCCTAAAAAGAGCAACAACAGCAAAAGACAGAAAAAGACTATGAGGGAGGTAAGAGGTGATCATAGTAGCATCTATTACAAACACTCAACAACACCACAGAGGCCAATCTCAAAGAGCGATGATGTATGCCAAACTGAAAATCCATTTTTACGATGAAACATGATCTCACTATGATTCATGGATACCAGCAAGGAGCTAGAAGTAAGCTTCGCTTCAGCAGGTCTTAAAAGCAACAAATGTTGCCACTAGTCACATTCGGTAGGAAAACAAGTGGCAAACAAGTGAAGGCAGCACTCAGGGGGAATTCAGAGGGAAAGTGTGATCATATATTGACTGTACTACGCTGGTTTTTACTGATTATCATGTAGGTATGAGACCACTGCAAAGCCACAACAATGTTTTACAATAAATCCTTTTCAAACTATCACGTTAAATTCCAAAATCTTTTATCTTAATTGTGAATGAATAAACTAACTAGTGATATTTACACAGAGGCTGACAGAGAAGTGTCTTTGATTTATTTGTACATCTCTCACCATCTTCTTGTTGTCCTGTCTGTAGACGGTGACCGTCGCCTCTCTGATGACAGTGTGTGTGATCTCATGGAAGTCACTGAACAGCATCCAGCCTTCATTCGTTGCCTCTTTCGTTCTGTCGTTTTTCTGTTTTCCATCCTGCTTGTTCTTCTTAGACTTGGCCTTTTCTTTGGAGGTCGTGGATGTCTGTTTTAAAGATAAACATAGCAAATATCCACACACAAGTCATGTAAGAAAATAAACCATGAGTAATTTCAAAAAACTGGGCCATTTTATGAAGACTCAGACCATCATCATGCAAATATTTGAATTGGAAATGCTTACAACTATTACTGAATATTCATATTCACTTAGTTTACCATATCAAGCCTTGTATATTCTGATAATATGCCTACAGAGATGTAGAACTTATATACTGATTTAGTAAGCTTAACATACTTAATATCCAATATAATATTTTTAAAATATTAACTATCTTACAGAAGTTCTCCATTGTCACTGTCACATTTAAAAACGTTACTCAAGGCTTTCCATACAGCAGGTAAGAGAGCTGTCTGTCAGTTATCTGTTGCTGCCAGTTTGCTTTCATGAAACTAGAGATCTTGATCACTCACTGCAGCGGGTTTCTTCCTCCAGGAAATGCCAGTCGTACCGGTAACCAGAACCTGCATGTCATGGCTTGTCTCCATGTTCAGACTCTGGCTCTGCTCTTGGTTCTGGTTGTAGTACCCTGAAAACATCAAGTAAACATTTTTCAGTAGCAGTTACACAGAGACGGGATATTTTACACATAGCCTGCTGGAAAACTACCTAAAAGCCGGGTGCCTACTTAGAGATAAATAGGTTATTGTGACATGTAAACATCTTGTTCTTTTCACTTTTGGTTTTCACCAGCTGCAAAAACACCCAATGTTTCACTTTTATATGGATGTCAACAAAGTGCAAACCTTTTTTCTTTATTAAACTGTAGTTGGGACACCACAAGTACTCTACATGCAAACACACCAAACTAACCACTGTCACGTAAACTAGAATTCACCAATACAGGTGATTTAAAGATTGCAGTGGGCGTATAGAAACAAACTGTTATTTCAATTATTCTTCCATTTTTTTTGTAATCATTATGCAAGTTTTTGAATGATCTCTCTCACTTGGCTTTGCTCCATTGTTATTACAATCCACTCCAAAAAACAGGGAATATCTCAGTAAACAGTTTCTGTTTTTTTAGTCATTCATAATCTTGTCGTTCCAGTTAAGCTGCACCTCAAACGATTACCAACCCTCATGTGCTGTATGCCACAAATCTAGCACAGCGCCTGAGATCTTTAAATGTCTGCCACGTCGTCTTCCTGAATTCTCACCATAGTAACTTCCATTGCAGACTTCCCCCTCCTGCGTTACACTGAGCGTGATTGGCTCAAGTAGTTCGTTGCCCAGGCTGCTGGTCAAGCCCTCCAGCGTGGCCAGGTATTTGATCTTCAGGTCGTACGGCGTGATGTTGCTGTCTTTGACTGAGCGGCAGTGGAATTCGTTGAGGAATTTCTTGAACACGTTGTTGATGCGGATGCGTGTCAGAAAGTTGCGCTGCTTAATGTTGCGGTTCAGCACTTCTGGGATAAAACGTTTGTAGCTGGTGGGGTTAAGACAGAAACAGGGATTATTTTTTTTTCTATTAAGAATTCTTAAGATCACAATCAAAAGTTGTTTGGAAAGTCAATACTTCAAGCACATGGTGTGTTGTGTGTGTTCATTACCTGATTTCACGAGAAGCAGTGGCCAGAGGCATTCCCACGTTCATGGCATAATGAGTGATAGCAAGCACAGCCATGCCCAAACACTCGTTTTCTATCTCGTGTTGCTCGGCCTCTGACTGGGACATCCTCAGGGGAACCATGCCTGTCTGAAAGTCATGCTGGCCCTGTGCAACAAATAAATATACTTATGTAAATGTCATCTTTAGTAGGAAATCAGACACACCAAATCATATGATGAGCTAAAAAAATAACTCCATTTGAATAGCTATTGCATTTTGTACAACGTAATTTTTTTAGGTGATCTACCCAAATATATTCTTAAAATGGGAAACAATGAGAGTGAGGCCTATGAAAATATAGATAGTCAATAGTAAAAGATTCTGATAGAGGATTTCTTCTGAGTTATTCATCTAAACCTTGCAAGCACGCACCTGGGCAAACAGGTAGTCCAGGGAAGCAGCGTCCAGCAGGGGTGTTCCTTCTGGTGTTTTCTGTGGGCTGTGTCCTCTGAGTTTACTGATGCAGTGTCTCCAAACTGGAGACTCTCCTTCAGTGGTGCCATGCCAGTTTTTGAAATAGAACCTGACAGGGAAGAAACAGAAGACAAGTTTAGAAAATGAATACAGGGTGTGCATGTAAGAAAGTTTTAATGGCCTTGGTTTATTTATTTATGGCCACTGAACTCCCAATTGTTTCCCTCACAGCCATTTAGAATTTCAGAGTTGGGCAACAGGTGCATTGTTTTTCTCCTTTTGGATTTTGACCTGATTTCTTGTGTTTTCTTTAATGAAGCAATTTTTGTATGTATGAAGTATTCCATGCTTTTCACAAGAGATACTGTCGCTGTGCATGGTATCTGTCTGTACAGCCAAACAAACATCTGTCTAAATCTTGCCTAGGCCAGCAATAGACAAAGGGTGGTGCATAGGGAAATCCAAATCAGGGGAACATTTGAAAATGAAGCAAACAAGCATGCAAATTTTAAACAAAAAAGCAGCAGAATGAGATGGGACTCCTCCTCTCAAAATAGATCTTAACTGGGATATCTGACTTCAGTGAGTCCTGTTAAATTGAGTTTCACATAAAGTGCCCGTCTTAGAAAGAAAGCTATAGGAGGCAGGGAAAACATTAACTGCACATGGAGAGGCCACAGCCAATCAGTTCGAGGAATAGTATTGTTGGTCGCTGCGTTTGTTAGGCCACCGGCCCACACTGATATATTTCAGCAAAAACAACATGGATTGCCATGAAAATCATGGGCTATAGATGATGCATTGTTTGGTTAATTTTGATTGTTATTTTCTCCATTAGCCTAACTTTTATATTGTACTTAGTGAATGGTAACATGCTAACACACTACAATATGATTTTAAAAATGGTCAATGTTATACCTGCAACATCAGCATGTTACATTGTCATTGTAGGTATGTTGACAATGGCAGTCAGCCAAAAGCTGACGTGTCTAAGTATAAGCTCACAGACACATACATAGTGTAGTTTTGTTAGTGCCACACCTGATATAAATCTATCCTGGTGATACTGTAATCCCTGTGTGCCATTGCATTAATCATTTGTGTATCTGTGTATGTCACGACTTAACCACAATACCCCACTTATTTGACTGTCTTTAGTTCACAAAGCAGGCGGCAGCAAGGGGCTAACACACACAACACACGGCAGTTACGCTTTTATGCAATACTCAAATTTCTCTCCCCTTGCTATTGTAAAAGCCGAGCAAGGAGAAAGAGGAAGTGTAATTGACTAGACAGCAGTGTTTTTCCCCTCTTTGCATAAAATGCTGTCAAACGCATACAATGGACTCTCTGTAGAGGAACTTTAATTTTATCAAAAAAAATCCAGTCAAGTACAAATATGACATTGCTGGCCTGCCATGTAAAAACATCCCCTCAAGATTGATCGCACTTCTTACACAACCATTTTTCCACAAAGTTTGGGTATAATTTGCAATTTTGTCAAATTCTACCATTGGCATCACTTGAAAAGGTTGTAACACATCAGAACAGCTTTCATTTCATTTTCTGCACGCATCGTGAGATTATACCAGTTCATGACCAAAGGTTTAAACAGCTCTGCTAACCTTGATCTTTTGATTAACCTTGATCTTTTGATTAACCTTGGTTTTTTTTGATTAACCTTGGTCTTTTGCTAAATCCCATAGATTGAGAGATCTTTAATTTATTTATTTTCTTATTAAGCCACATATTCTGATCCAACAAGCCTCTCATCCCAGTTAGAGGTTCCAACCACCCTCACATGGGAGGTCTACTGCATCAACTCTGAAAAAGAAGTGCAGCCATCTCGAGATCAAACCTCCATTACAAACAGGGCGTTTTGACAAAGTATTTCACCCACATGGACATGTAAGACCCAATGCAGTTCACTCTCAGAGGAACTCACCCTGGTACACCAAAAGCACAGAAGCAAAAAGTTCTTACTTTTCCTGTTGAAGAAAAGGTCTAACACAGGCAAGTCTAAGATATCAGAATGCACCAAAGGGCTTGTGAGTATGTTCACAGTCTTGATGGATTCTAGATAAGAAAACAGATCTGCTCCTATCCAGGAGTTTACATCCATATGTGCTTTAAGCAAAAGCGAGCCAAATTAAATTGACTTCAGGGGAGGTCTTAAGGCTGATGGTTTGTTTGATATTGCTCCTCCAACCCCTGCTCTTACCAAACCAATTAGGAAATAGTCCACATCGTAGCACCCATTTTTCATAGCTAGGAATAGACATACAAGGCTTCTGGCTTTGCCTACTATCCAACTGGTAATGCACAGATCCCGACAACTAATCCTGTGGGTTTGATGGGTTCATAAGTTATATTGGTCTATGCTTCAAGCCCAGAAAACCCTGGCTCAGTGGAGGATCACCAGCCTGTATGTGATTTGTTTCACTGTATTGATACATTACTTTATGGACCTAAATGATAGATAAAAAGAATGATGATATTCAGCTCCAGTGTAGTCAGCTGCTGCTGTGATATTATTCTTACCTCATGCGATAGTGCAACTTGATACTGGTTTCATCTGTGATCTTGAACTCGTAGTTGGGGGAATACCATGTGCCAGTTGACTCATTGTACAGGGCAAATAGGTTATGGCACAAGGGAGAGATCGCTGCAAACGGGAGGAGAAAAAAGGGAGACAGACAAAATGTTCCGACCAATCGAATCTTTGCTTTGGGACAGTGGCTTTTTACAGAACAATCAACAGAAGGATCCACACACACACCATCTGATAAATCTCACTTGGTGACACTGTACATTTTTACACTTAGATGAAATATAGGATCCTGGTTTTAGATGGCACTTGTAGATTTCTGGGTATAATGTAAGCGTTCCCATGCCTGAAACAAAAAGAGCCTGAAACAATTTTCATCTTTGTTTTGGAGCCTCTAGTCTTGACCCATAGTCAAGTTTTACAGTAACCCATTCAGGGCTTTCGAACTGTGGTTTGAAAAATTGCTTTGCATCAGCGTTTTTTTTTAAACATTCTTGCATGGAACAGTCCAGGTCAAATCTTTAAAGAAATACTTGTGTTCAGTAGTCATCACAGCAGAAATTAGAGGCATACTGTACCACTACATTGTGTTGCAGTTTGTTATCAGGTATATGTGCTTATGGTTTAAGCCATGTCTAAAACTGTATCTTTGCATTTTCGAGTTCCTGTAGTGGCGTGTGTTTTTCAGCATCTCTCTTTGCAATCATCCCCCTTACTATGTTTGCTGAAAAGGATTCACTTTAGCCATCACTACTTGGCCAAATCCAAGATCTTATCATTATAGCAATAGACTGAGATAAAATCAATAAACAGAGCAGGCAAATCTTGATTTTGCCAACTAGACAAGAGGTCGGTCAGTCACTCACAGCATTTCTTGGCAGCCTCCACACAGAGGTCCTCAGCAGTGTAGCAGCCTCTGAAGTACTCCAGTTGGGGCACCTCTGGTGTGTAAAAGTGGATCTCCAGGCCCAAAAAGGAAGCAGGAGAGGAGAGCGGGACCCTCTTGTTTTTCCTCATCTTCATACAGAGTTGCCTGCTCAACTCCATCACCCACAGAGTTGGCATTCAGATGCTGGAAATGTGAAGTGAAAATGAGAAATGGGAATGTTCCATGAAACTTTTTGGTTCTACGTGCAACAACGTTTTAGATTTCACATTTTTCACTCCAGTTTTTAACTGAATTCAGGACATATAAGACAAACATGAATGCATACATGTAAAAGGGCACAGTTGGAGAGCATTTGTTAAAACGGGGGAACAAAATCATGAATCAAAATGTTGATCATATGTAACCGGCCAAAGAAAACGGAAAGTTTTTAGGGGGATTTCTAAAAATTAGCACAAAACCCATTATCTTTGAAACGTGAAGTCAATGTCACACATCCTCAGACCTCGTGGTCCAACCCTTAAGGGTTTGACCCAAATTAATGAATCTTTCAGCAAACGGAGGTAGGTAAAAATAAAAAAGAGTACTTTGAAGAGAGAGCAGACAAAAAAAAAGGAAGAAGAGAAAGCGTTGGCAAAACCAAAGAAGGTTTACAAGTTCCATTAATCTTTATGCTCTATTTTTTTTTTTTTTTTAAACAGACTAATTCCCCTGTTTGAAACAGCAAAATAAACTCTTCAGAGGAAGGAACTTTGCATCCAAATTGTATTTCTGACATTAGAGCTGCAGGTTCACAAAATGTTGCCTCCCACTTGCAAAGTTGAACATGTTGTCAAGCTGAGGGATGAGGTTAAGAGAGGATGTAGGCCTGCTCTTTGCAGAAACAGAGAACACCAGCTGACAAACGAGGAAATACACATTGGCTACGAGACTATTCAGTCTTCTGGATTTTTCTGTTTCAATCCACAAGAGTGGATGACGGCATCCTTTCCGAGACAGCCGATGAGACTCGGGGAGAACTGGGTCTGATGGCAACACGAGGAGAAAGAAAAAAAAAAGATTTTTGCAAACCTTTCTACTGTCTACCTTTCAACTTTTCACAGTTGTGCAGGCTGTGAAAGATTCTTCAGCATGGTGACCAGATACAAAGCCCAGTATCGTGCTAGCCTTAGCACTGATATGTGGCCAGAAAGGAAATAATGGCTGCCAAAACCAATGTGTGTCATGTGGAAAGTTTTAGTGTCAGCTTGCTTGGAAAAGCCAAGGCTGCCACTTATGACGCCACGTCACAGAATGCCAGTGTAACCAACATGTGAACTCTGCGTTAGTGTAAGTTAAACTGACAGACTGAAACCCATGTGTCGGGTTGGAAGTGGGGTGCAGCGTGTTATAATGCTGACAGGCCTATATGCAGTAGCTACAGTACAGACTGGTTAGCTGTTGTTGATCCGTTTCGTCGCTCTGCTTTGTTGCTTGTCATTACTCGTGATAACTTCCTAATAAGGTTACAAATCACTTCCATTAAAATGCAGGACCACAAGAAGAAATGCTTTTGGACAGAGATTACTCTTTTCAGATGAGCTCATCCTGTTTCACGCTTATCTTAAACCGATCATTAAAAATCAGCTGCCAAGCTCCGAGAGCCAGCATTGACCTTTGCACACTTACTCCTGTAAATCAGGTGACCTGGGTGTGCTAGCAATCGAACATATCCATGTGTAGGCAAAGTTGTCAGCCAGCAAAGGAGGCTGTCTGCTAACAGTTAACTCTTCACCATTCTCCTTATTACAGCTGCATTTCTGGAAAAGAGACTTTCAATGAGTCATCTATCTGCATTTTACAGTGAGCGATTTCATCACTCACCGTGTCAATACACGTCACTCTTCCTCATTCCACTTATATTTACGTTAGTAGCCCTGGGTGTCTCTTGTAGATGAGATTTTAGGTTGTTTTTTTTTTTACTTCAAAATATCTTAGTATGAATTTGGTGTGGTATATTTAACAAATGACCTCAAGTTATCTAACGCCACTTCTACCAGAGCCACAGTTCTGCTTTTGTGAAAAAAAATTTGGTTCGGGTGAAAAGGATGTTTACTTCTACCACACTCACAAGCATCTTGTCTAGGCGCTTTTTCTGTTTTGGAAAAGGTAAAAAAAAAAATTTAAAAAAATGACTGTAGCCAATATTTCCACCAAACAAAAACAAGACCTTGGAGAAGCTTCTGATGTAACTACTGACTCGCAGTCAAAGCCGACAGATGTGGAGGTGATTCAGGTGCTGGTAAAATAAAAACGAAATTATGTACAAAAGACATAACAAATGCTGCCTTTACTTTCTCCCACAAAAGAAGGAAGGAACCAGCAAGTCTGAGAGACACCTCTCAGGACATGGACATGGACCCCCATTATAACAGATGTCTGTTAAAAAAAAAAAAAAGACCTCAACCCACAAACAAGGGAAGGCTTTACTCATTCTATCATGACTTTTTAGTCAATATAGGTTTCATATTTAGAAAACTTCCCCCACAACCTAGAAAATTTAGTTTTAGGTTTGTGACATCATCCATGTGATTATGGTAAATATTATTCCCACGCCCCAAGGTATAAGAATGACAGGTAGAGCTGCAACAGATGGTTGTTTGCATTATAAATGGATCTACGGCGTCTGTCTGAATTTATTGCCTGATCTTTAAAAACCCACAAACTGTGGGAAAGGCCCACCACCAGCTCCCAGAGTCCAACGCTGACATCTTCCTCGGTTTAGTCAGACCAACAATCCAAAACCCAACAACAGGAAAGGACAGAAAATATCCACAATCGTAAAGAGATCATTAATGTTTGCTATTTTTTGTTTGAAAAATTACTAAAAAAATGATTATTCGCTCATCAAAATCATTGCCAGTATGTGTTTAGTGGGGATGAGCAACATATTAATATTATATTGGTATTGCGATAGGTTATAAAAGGCTGCCTTCCTTACAGCAAAGTGACGCAATTTCCTTGACTTAATACACCGTTTAATAATGTGCATTTTCCCTACCGTGTCGTTATATTTACATTACCGGTGATTACTATAAATCCAAAAATCTCTTTGAATAAATATTTTTTTTGTGAAAGCAGTCGTCATTACTGCAATAATATCGAGATATTTAATCCAAAAAAAAATATCATGATATCTGATTTTGTCCAGCTCGACAGATGAAAAAGAAAGCGAAATAATAAAAAAAAAAAATGTAAGCTATAATTCAATCCTTAGCAGCAGCCCTGAAACACAGACCATCCTTGAAAATCTTGCAATATGTATTGACTTTATGTTGACGTGATGTTAAACTTTGTTGTTGTTGTTTTAGTGTAGGATTGCTGTGCACTAACTGTGCTTCAACAGCTCGTCCGTGTTGGACGGACATCGGTTTATAACGTTAGCTCGCGTTAGCCCCGTTCGTTTCCCTCAGTCGGGGGTCAAAAGCAAACGAAGCGTCTCCGATCCGCTTTGGCAGCGGGGGGGGGAAGGGGGATGAGAAAGATGTTAGACGAGCGGGTGTACCCCCGCGGACCGGAGGACGGGCGCTGTTTTCGACGGAAACGTTTAATAACAAACAAACAAAAAAAACGGGGTATTTTACTCACCTAGCGAGCTTGGCCAGACAGCTGGCAAGTTACTTCCGTTACGTTTAGCGCATTAAACGCCTCGACCAAACTTGGGAGCGCCTCGACGGAAGGCTCTTCAAAACTTTACAGGCAAAAAAAAAAATATATATATATATCCAGTATCCAGAAGGAAATCAATATTTGGTTAATTTCACGTACTTTCCTAGTATTTAAAAAAAAAAAGAAGCTTGAGGTGACGAACAGAACCCCTCTGTTCTCTTGCTAACCCTTCCTGACAAGTAACGTCCCCTTCCCGAAAACAACGCACTGGGCCGCCGTAAAACACGGTAGCTGATTGGCTGTTGGACCCGTCACTCAAGATGACGCGTTTAACCCTTTAATGGAATGAGAGGTGAAATCTCATAATACTATTATTCAGCCTTTTTTTTGGGGGGGGGGGGGGTGCTGTACTTTTTTGTCAAAGTTTTATATGACATTAATAACTCTGATGTAAATAGATTAGATACTCTACTAAAAATAAAAACTGTATTTATCTATTTTAATTGGCATTTTTAACAGATGAATTGGCTGTCAAGAAAATGTATGACCAAGTTCTAAAACAAAAGAGTGAACTTGAATGTCTTCATGTGCTAGCTACTCAAAATACTACCTAGCCACACTGCACAAACTCTAAAGCGGTGTGTAAAACAAGAGCCTTGTGGTATAAAGTTGTCCTGCAATGTATTTTTATTCCATTTTATTTGTTTATGCTTGTTATCTATTATATTTCTTTAGAGATGTATTATCACCAGTGTCGACAGGTCATCATTGTAAATGAGAATTGGTTCTCAATTGATTTTACCTGGTTAAATAAAGGTCATATAGAAAGTATTCAGATTCTCTACTTGAGTAAAAGTACCCCATTACAAGTAAAAATCCTGCACATAAAAAAAGGGACATTTTGTCTGCTAAATATATGAAAAATAAAAGTACTCATTCAAATGGGAGAAACAAGATATTAGTAACACTCCTCAGCATGAACCAGTACAGTTCAGTAGCACCACAAATTACAGTCTAAGAAATGACCATTTGAAGAAACCAACACCTCTCAATCAGACTGAATAACTGAATTGGACATTATAATTTGTAACGGGCTATTGTAATATAGCCTACTAATGCTTCACCTGTGCACGGTTTTACTGTTATGGCTGACTGTTGTCTGCAACAGTACACTTTATATTCTACCTCAATTTATGTAATACATTTTACAGTCATTACTTAAAATAAAAATCACAAAAGTAACATTGTGAAAATTAGGAAAATATTAACTGCTGCCAGTATTTTCCTGTAAACTTCATATATAACAGTTGAGTACTGTGATAAATTCACGGTAATTAAATGTTGAAATATGTCATTTTACTGTAATTTTCCAATCAAATTTTAAAAAATTAATTGAAAGATGAACTTTTTTTAATGGGAAAGAAATATATTCAGTTAGAAGGGACTCAGGAGGTGGTTTTAAAAAGTTACATAAAATGTAAAAAAATAAAAAAATAAAAAATAATAAAAAAAGAGCTTTTCTTTCTTTTTTGTTAACTGCTGCTTTCAGAGTCAGTGATGACCGCTGAGTCACACCTTTTGATCCAACCTGGTTAAGAAATTATCAGAGCTTTGAGAAAAAAAGGGAAATAAATAAGAAAGAAGATCAAAAGCTCAACACCAGTAAGAAATATGTTGGTGATTAAGGGGGGGGAAAATATCTAGTCTGACATGTTTTTAGAGATGGAAAATTGTTCTGCTTGAATATCTGATGTGTTTTTCCATAAAAGACTTTATTAAAATTAAAATGTTTGATTCTCCCTCAGGTCTAGGAAGACGCAAATACAGTATCCTCATTTGGGCACAGGAGGAACAAACAAGGACTTTCATTGTTGTGGATTTCACACCTGTACACACTTCCTGGACACTTGGGGGGTTAACATGTATCATATATCATATAGGGGGTTAAAATGTTGGTAGTTCCCTCAAGGTCTTTGTTTGAACAATCCGAATCATCTTTAAGATTGTGTTTCCAGAACCTGACAACATGGAGTTCCTGTTTAATTGCCAATGCAAGGGCCCCATCTATGGTAAATTTGCATAACTGTTAATTTGGTTGTGGTTTGTTCTTGTTCCAAATAATTCCTCAATGTGTATTTAAGCCTTTAACAAACTATTTTCCCCTTCTGTTTTTTACTTAAGTAGTTTTAAGGTTTTTAAAATCATTAGACTCCTCATTGAATGGCAGTATCAGCTTGTTCTAACTCTTCATGAAATCTTTATGATGATTAAACAGAAAGAAACTTAAGGTTGTACCAATGAGTCAAGGAACTGTGTAAAAATATGTAAATAGTTCTCTTTTTAAAGCCAGGTATCAGCAAATCAAACTATGGGTGATGTCATCACAAAATAGGTAATGGAGTTTCCCTGCTGATGGCAGAAAAAAAAGATGAAACAAAGAGATATTGTGAGCAGATATTCACATATTTTGCAAATTATAAAGGGCTATAATAAGTGGCTCTGTGAACATAAAAAGGAAACCGATAATTAGTAAGGTTAAGGTCAGCTATTAAATATAAGAGATATTCGAGTAAACACAATTTGTAGTTACCTTATTCTGCATTTACAACTATAAATGAATAATAAAATATCTTAAAGTTGTATACGGTAATAAGGCCATTTTAAATGAGTGTTAATAGTGTTTGTAAGCCATTAAAACTTCTCTTATAGATTCCTATTTTATGGAATTACAAATGTATGCCCACCTGAGGAGTTATAACAGTTGATAAATACAATAATATACACTTATGTATAAAACTATATTATACAGTGTATTGTATGTTTATGAAGTAAAAAGAAGAAAGTGAAACATGGGTTAAATATTTTCTTTTTCTCTACCTTCCCTCTCATATCGGCCAAAGGGTGGGAACTGTGCAGCAAAGGACATCACTGCAGCCATTATCAACCGTGAGTAACTTGGTCTATTGTTCCAGCAGTGTGTGGGGAGTAGACACGGACCTGTGTTGGCTAAAGGAAAAAAATATTGTCTTCCTGCATCGAAAGAAAGAGGACATGAAGGTTTCCCAGAGATCATAAAGTGGGTGGTAGTTCATTCAACAGGAGGGACTTCCCATGGCACATCCCAACAATCACTTACGGCTTTAAATACAAAGAAAATTCCCCATGATCATGGCCATCAGTGGCAAGTGGAGTTTCAAATGCCAGCAAAAAAAAAAGGAGAACAAGATGTATTACAACACAGGCTACTATTATGAAAGTTAGAAGACTTGAATGGATTTTCTCATTTAGAAAATAACTAAGGGATGTAAACCCCACTTGACTTTCTATTATCAAAAAACACGCTTTACCACAAGGTATCTAGATATCACATGACTCTGAGTGAGAAAAACATGTGTATCAAGGCGAGATTAGTAGACTGAGGTTAGAGTGAGACGAAAACAAAGCATGTATCATTACTCTTAAGGGGATTTCCACAGCAGCAGCAGCATGTACCCTCTGAGTGAAACATGCTAAGGACAGGTGCGGAGTGACCCGAGGCTTATCAGACATGACTCAGACAGTATTATTCAAATTAGTCTTCTGAAAACATGATTCACTTCAGAGTATTAACAACACAAGTTAAACTCCAGATGTGTTTTGATCTGTGATATATTGATCTTTCAGAGAATTACCCGACAGTGCCCCAAAACAATA
The DNA here is from genome assembly GCF_022577435.1 of Embiotoca jacksoni. Lineage (NCBI taxonomy): Eukaryota > Metazoa > Chordata > Actinopteri > Embiotocidae > Embiotoca > Embiotoca jacksoni. The sequence goes on from NW_027185329.1 coordinate 5,824,889, forward strand.
ATGACTTTGCAAATAGAAAGCTGTCATTAGTGTGAACAACAGAAAGGTGTCTTGGGTCATGTTTACATAGTTTAAGGAAGAATAGCTTATCTTTTGTGTTATCACCTATTATCTATTGCCTTTTTGCTATATTCAATATGTATTATAACAAATTGACACTGCTTTTTTTCTACCCAACTTAACGGTCTTTAAAAACTTAAACACAAGTTTTCAGAAACTGATTACACAATACGACAAAGGGATCTCTTTCAAAAATCACACCAATAATTGATTTACAGCTCCCCCTGTTGACAACAATGTGGAGCAACCATTGAGGACTAGTTTTGGCCAGTGCTTCCAGACAGCAGCCAAACACACCAGCTTCTTCCATGGTTATTTTTAAGTAGTTACAACCAATCTAGCAATGCAAAGTACATCTACAACAGTGCCATCAGGTTTGACTGTGATAAAGAAACACTAAGTTGTACATACCTGGCTTAGATTGTATTTTATTATTCATGACCTTTATTGTCCCTGAAGACACCATGAGGGCAAACAGAGCTGGTTATATGTCAGTCGTGACAAACAGGAAAGAACATATACTGTAGAACACAATGTAACAAAAACAAGGTAAAACATTAACAAAACAAAATAAAATACACAAATTGGTAACAGCATAAAGTTACTTAGCTTATACTGTGCTTTTAATAAGTTATTACTCATATTGCTGCAGCTCCATCTTCTTAGGGAGAAAATAAAGTAACTTTCACTTAGACCTTTTAAAGAATAGTCAATTCAATCTTAAAACAGAGATCAAATGGCATCAATGTCACTTTCCTGTTATTGTTTTGTTTCTGTCACTCAACAGCTGGCTGATCTATGACTACAATCGCTAAAGATCCAAAGCAGGAATACATTTTACACATTTTTAAAAGATAACCCAAATTTACAGGTTTTTACCCTTACTAAAAAGACACATATTTTGCAATGTGTTTGAAATGTGATTTTGGAGCATTTTCATGGTAGTTTGAAGCCTGTGCAGATTCCCATGTGAGAACTTGTCCACATGTTATACATGTGATCACGTGTCCCATGTGGAAAACACGGGAAACTTGTTTTTTCTGTAAGTGTAGTTTAATGCACTTACATACACACTAATGCCATAATCTACTGTTAGGTTCAACAATGGGAAATCATTTTTGTAAATAAAAACACAAAGACTTTTGGATATCCTGCTAAACCTTTATTTATTTACATACCACCACAACAACATTTTCTTTACATACGCACAGTTGCCCACCTGCTCTTTGGCTTTCTGCCTCCTCCTCTGAATGTGCACTGCAATAGTGTCAAGTTGGCAGCCATCCTTCAGTTATCACAGTACTGTACCTTCGATGGGGACAGCATCAGCACCGTGATAACTGAACCAGGGCAGCCTGTCAAATCTAGCAGTCGATGGCTTCACTCCATTCGTCATCCACCATTCTGTCGGTCAGCGGGTGCAAAAATCATGTCTTCCTTTAGCATTTTTTCCAGCTTCTTTGGTGGTATCTTGTGCAAAACAAGTATCTCCAGCATTTCAGCGGTTTATAATATGAATCATTTTCAAGTGCCAAACAAGAGCTTTTTGCAATTTCCATCAGCAGAGTGGTGCAATTATTGATTCTACACTCCAAAGGCTGACTGTTGTCTATTATGTGATGACAATGTCAATCTGGATATTGTTGATACATAACAGCATTCATTAACATTACATGTGCCCTATGCACCCTTTTTTATTACACAATAATGGGCGTTGCATAATAACAGTGAGCACAACTTGTCTGATGGTTTAAAAAAACACAGATTAAATTTAAATTTGATAATTGCTCTTAAACAATGTTATAATGATATACAAAATTATATTTATGGAACTTGTACCTGTGTCTAAAGTGGGGACAGTTGATAATAACAAGCCTGCACATGCTATTTGAACTCAGTGGGTGTGAAACTTTGACTTTTTTCCAAATAAAAATGTCCCGTTTGTCATCTTTGTTTCTGTTTTTGCTGGTGCACAGAAGGCTCCTTAATATTTCATCTCATAAAACAAAACAAATGCAGGCACAAAGATTTTTTTTTTTTTTCCCCCTCACCTCTTTCCTGCTGGGACATGGTCGAGAGCAGCAACTAGCCTATATTATTCATACCAACCACAAGGCCGAGTGATGTCAGACTTGTTATGATTCTCCTTGCAGGCCCACCCCCGCCCCGCCCCGCCCCGCCCTCCCCTCCCCTCCCTTCCCCGCCTCCCCCTCGGCCCGAGGAGCCTTTTCCAGCAGTCCGGGAGCGTCGCTGGCCGACGTAGCGGCTCCTCCTCCTCGTCAGTCCGCCCTCCGCACTTCATGTAAACAACTCCATTAGCCCCGCTGTACAGGCCAAAAATGTCCGTGTCAGACGTAGACAGCAAAGCAACATGTGCAATAACTCAACAGAGCAGAGGACAGGCACATTGTCAGGACTCAATGCTGCGTTTGTTGTCACCACTGACTGTGAAAAAAGTCGCTGTGATGAAAGCGCGTCCATATTGCGTAAACCCTCAATGTAAATAAATAGGAATGGCTTATTCCCCACTAACAGTGAAGGCAGCAGGCAGCGATACAGACCACTGCCTCCGACAATTATGCACTAATAAAAAGGAAATCGGGCTACAAAGAGAACTGAAATAAGCGATGCCACAGATTGTTGTTCTACAAAAAAATAGGCTAAAAGTTAGGAAAATATAAACAACACTAGATGTCATTGCACGATACAATGCACATGTTCTTTAAATAGGCTGAATATGCTCTTTAAAAGCGACTAAAGGTAAAATATAAGTGCAACGTTCGCATTGAATACTGTGCAGCCAAACGTTAACGCCCAGCATTGCATACACACCCCTTTTCTGAGAAAAAAAAACAAACAGCATGCTCTAGGATTGAAATATAATTATATATTCTTAATTGCATTCAATCTGCATTAAATATCTAACAAATATTGAGCTTACTTACCTGCAATTTTCCCGTCTGATTCCCCGTGTTTACATGAATATTTTTAATGACGCAGCAAGACCACACAGAGCAACGTGATTGTCGCCATTTTTTGTTGTTATTGAATTCTCCAAAGCCATGTGACAAAATGATCATGATTTTAAAAACAGGCTTCCGGGTACGGAGACGAAAACTAGTTACGCAAAGCTAAAAAAAAGGTTAATCTTCCGAGTTGTTTGTCTGATGGATTACTCCACTGACTGAAGGCTGAAGGCTGTGCGCAATATTTGACAGCTCCGGGACGCTGCCGCCGCCGAATGGCTCGCAACAAGTACTCACTAGATTCCTCCCGTCCGCAAATGTTGCGCGGAATGACAGCGACTCATGTGCTTTTCTGCGCCTCCTGCCAGCAGTGCAAAGCCATAAGAAACAACAACCCCAAATATATACGCATTAGCATAAATAAATGCTCTGATCTGATGGAAATGCTATCAACAAGTGGTGGAATCCAAGAATAGCCCATACTTAGAGGGGTGACATGCAAGATTTAAGAGTCTTCCTTTGTTTTTACTGCAGAGCTGGCTCTTTGAATTGAAATGATCTGATATTCCACGGAAATCTTTGCAGCTGCAGATGTATGCACTTTATGAGACATCCCAAACAAATAGGAATAAGACAAATGTTATCTTGCTGTCTTAACCTGAAAGGTATGTCGGCATACTACATTAAATTTCAAATATGTTGCCATTTTTTTGTTTGTTTTATTTATACTTTGATCCAATTTAATTTTAGTGTTAGTGTTACTGCTTGCAAGTATAAAAGAAAACAAAAAAAACAACAATCTGGACCCGAGTTGATCAAATCTCGAAAACGTCTTCTGCTTGTCTCTCCTTGACACAGTCAAACAGACAGTTCGATAATTGATCGATTGATCAAGGGTGCTTCGATGACATTCATGCTCTTGTAAAATACAATTCAGATTATTAAAGTTTCCCCTCTGTGACTTAAAGTAACGAACTACAGCCCTACGTTGGCTGTATAGCCTAGAAAAACTACAGTTACCACTTTACCCCGCGAAGTTTACTCATCCGCATTTTTTCTGGATGATGTGCGCAGAAAAATAGGGCGTTGTGGAGACTCCCTCATTCATTCGCAGAGAAAAGTCTCTGTTCTTAAAGACGTAGACGAGTGTAACGTATCCTTAAGAGAGCAGGAAGAAAAAAGGAAGGCGTTTTGACTCGATCCGAGTCAAAGAGCAGGACAGTCCCAATGTGCGCAGAGATGTGTTCTGCGTAAAGACGCAGACTCCAGTGATACGCTGAAATTTAGATTGGCAGAGCTACTTTTTAAGCAGTCTGGGCTGCATAACTCTTTGAATGCTCACGCGAGCAGCTAATTAAAGGAGTTGAATGAGGAGGTGATTCGATCTCTCGCGCACAAAGGAAAAAAAAGTGGCATTTCAGCATCCCAGACTTTCTACAGTGTAGCAGCCTGTTTTTGAGGAAGACATGGCCAAGTTATTTCGAGCTGCTATTATGGGTCCACCAGGATCAGGGAAAGGCACGATATCCAAGAGGATTGCGCAAAGCTTTGGCCTCCAATATCTGTCCAGTGGCCACTATCTGCGAGAGGGCATAGCGGCAAACACAGGTAGGTTACAACTCCATTTAGTAGCCCAAATGTCAATACTAGGGTGTCAACAGGAGGAACCAGCCCGCAGAAGAAAAGTGGATGAAACGCGTAATTTTCTGTGATGCATGAGTGAATTTCACGATCAGTGTTTTCCAACTTTTAAAATCATTATACTTGTCATAAAAATGCAATCATTGCTGAAGAACGCTGAAGAAGAAGCATCTAAAGATACAACACAAGTACTTTTACTAGTCCACAGTTCAGGTCATTTGAGAGTAAATCTGGAGCCTTCTATCAGAACAACACCAGACATTTGGATGATTACAATGCAATTTTGGTTTATGTGATTTCTGTCTACTTGAGTTCACTTGCAGAACTGTCTAACAATGTTCTACTCAAGTTAAAGCCTCATTCTAGGTTAGGTTAGGTTAGGTTAGGTTAGGTTAGGTAGTTACTTTATTAATCCCCGAGGGGAATTTTTTTTAGGGGTTTTATTATTGTAAGAACAAACATCCTAAACATTTGGTTGTGTCTCTCTCTAAACTTCCTCATTATAGTTGCCCAACTGGAGTCAATATAATTCCCTTCATTTGCCAAGCTCATGTATACTGACAATAAAGCTAAGTTCACGTCAGAGAGCTTAAGTAAAAACACGTGTGCTTGGCTAACTGGAAGGTTTCAGTGAAATTGTGACTTGCTGGATTGAGTAACTCCTTTTTTTTTTTGCCTGTGATTAAATATATGAAAACCAGTGCGTTCGATTAATGAACCCTGTTACTTGGCATGAATATTTATCAAATTACCCACAGCAGGTCCCTGAGTTTCCATTTTTTATGAATAAGATAGGAAAGGGTGCAGGCTTAAGTTTGTGAAGAATCTACTCAGACAGTTTGGTTGCATACAGCAACTGTCTTGTTTTTGAATCAGGAAGCATCAACAGACCTGCACTTTCTGCCTTTACCTGTCTGTTGCGTAACAGAGGCAGGGCTGCAGGTTAAGGCCTATGTAGAAAGAAGCATGCTGGTGCCTGACCATGTGATGACCAGACTGATGATGCCCAGACTGGAGCAGCTGAGTGGCCACAGCTGGCTGCTGGACGGTAAGAAAAATTGTGTTTACGTTAAAAAAGTACTTCAAAGAAACAAAAAAAGTTATCCTGCTGATGCACAATTAAAAAAAAACAGCTTTGCACATCGCAGCCTCCATCCTGTGTATTGATTATTTGTAGTAAGGGAATATATTCTTCATAATGCACCTTCATGCCAGCGGTGGGAACTGCCTGCCATCCCTTAAATGTGATTGGCCACCTCAGGTGCCTCCCCACAATCCCAAATCTGATGGTCATATTAGAGCCGTCACACAACTGATTTATTTTACCCCTCTGCACTTTCAGATGCAAAGGGCCACATGCAGTGTTTCCTGTACTTGAGTCTTAGGAAGTGGAAAAGCACATTCTACATTATCTTATATTGGTGAGCAATGAGCACTCTGAGGTACTGATTTCACTACCAGCAGCTCTGTGTGTGCTCTTTACTGTTACTGATCTTACAGTAGTAGTTACAGATAAATACAAAAACAGCTTTTGGACTTTTGTATCAGGAAGGTCAAACAAATTCCCCGTGCTAGTTTTAATGTCTATTGTCATTTTCACAAACTATAATTTATTCACATTCAGTACCAAGCATCACTCAGTGACCGTTTGTCCTTATCAAGCCACTGTAATTTAATCAAATACTACATGCCAATTAATTGTTAATTTGTGTGTGTGTATTACATAATAATTCACATTTGCCATGAGAAGTACATGTACTGGTTGGTTTGCGCCATTAGCAACATACAATGCAATCCAGAGGTGTGTTAAAAAAAACACTGAAATCTCAAACTACTGCTAACATAGTTTTTGACGTATATAAATATATTAAAAAACACATTTTCACATGCTTTTTGCCTATAATTATCATTAAAAAAAGCCAAAGACAGTCTCTACTTTTGTCTCATTGTCATGGTTTGATGTCAAATTCAAACGCCTAAAGTAGTAAAGACATCAGTCTCACTAAGCTGTTAATGTACTTTCGAGGACAGTAAGACAGCCAGAGATGACAAAAAGAAAAACAAAACAGCAGATCGTCGTGTCTTTTCCAAAGTTAAATATTAGCCACTATCGTTAAGAGAACACCAAACATTGATGAAACAAACTAGTGAGCATTGAATAGGTTTAAACCTTGGAACATGATCAGTAAACAAATAATTGAGCAAGAGAAGAGGGGACGGAAATCAAGGTTACACAAACACCTGATTTTTTTCAACCACATTTCTCTTGACTCTGATAGTGTGTGTTGTTGGTGTCAACAGTATTTTGTATTGCATGTTGTTTTTCAAATGTGTTTTGTTTTCCAACGTGCATGTGATGCTTGTTAATTTCCACCGCCCTAACAAACACACACACATCCTCCCAAAATATACCGTGCGTATACATAATTTTGTTTCGCAGCCTGTGATTGGTGCCTCACTGTCACTCATATGTGGGTTGCGTGCTGGCAGCATTGGTGATTTACCAGCACTTTATTGACCAAATAAAGGAACACGCTGAGTGATTGTCAGTTTCCACTCTAATACATAAGGAATCAATAGACTGAGGACAATAGCCTCAGAAACAAAGGACCTACACATCGAGTCGGATCGTCATGTGAGTAAACACACACCATGTGAGAAAATCACTGAGTACCAACCCTTGTTGGTGTTGTTCTGGAGTTCACCCTGACCTCTGACCTGCCTGTAGCTTGGAGAAAAGAGGACACATGAGTTATTCTGTAAAGATCACAGCAATGTAAATGTAAATGTGTGATTCTCATAACAAAAGTGGAATAGAAGACTCCAGTACACTCCAGCAACATGGCTCTACGGATGGAAAAAACACGTTTCTCAGTTTCCCTTTTGGTCCAGACTGGTGCCCTAACTTTTCCTCCAGTGCCACCATGAGGTTGATATCTTTGTTGTCTCGTGAAATACCTCGACAACTAATGCACAGATTGCCATTAACTTTGGTAAAGTCTTTCGGGGGCCTCAGAGGATCATTTGTGGAAACCTTGGTGATCATCAGCAGGTCAAAGTTCTCTCTTATCGAGCAACAAAATGTAGTGCAGATATTTATGTTTCCATCTAGCCTGGTCCTGCACGCCTATTGCTCCTTCTGGGGCTAAGTGTGATCACACTGAAGTCAAGCGTTTCTGACTATAGTTCCAGCTATAATGGCGGTGGTGGTAGAGGTAGATGAAGTGATATGAACAGTTGTAGCAATGCCAGCAAATATTAAGGGATTGAAGCCGGAATCTGCAAAGTCTGCAATGGCCATTGTAACATGGTGTTACAGCTTGGTGAGTTTTGGTGCAAAGCATACTTCATATGCAACAGCTGGAATCAATCTCTATCTATTCACGGAGTAAATTTGGATCAGTGAGCGAAAGTTAGCTCCATCAGGATGAAGTGTAATAACTTTGGTGATCATCAGACTTTTCATCTAGCACCATACACACGTCAAAATTTAAATTTGTCCAATTATGTTTTTTTTTTTACTTTAGTGATCTTTAAAAAGGACATTCCCATTAGCCTCAGCTGTATTATTATTTATTAAATGATACCAAGCTAACAAGCTAGACTAAGATTTTAGTGAACCTGCTAAACATCAGCATTTCCATGAGCATATTAGCCTGCTGATGTTTGTAGCATTTAAACCTCACAGCTTCACACAGCTGCTAGTGTGACTGCAGAGTCTTGTCTGGTTGATCCAGACTGTGTGACTGAAAGCTTTGTTTTTTCAGTTAATTCATTATCATTAACATAATCCTGTTATAGATACAGATACAGTTAATTTCACTGGAAACAGTCCAAGTTTACCTTCTGTCAGCCACTGATATTAGCAAACTTTTGAACAGGAAATAAAAGTGTACGCAACAGTAAAAGGGTGTACTGTAGTTACGTCTTTCTCCTATTTAGTGAAGCAACCATAATCATGCACATATGCATTTCAGTCTTAAATGCGGCTGATAGAAAAATAAAGGTCAGACACCGTTGTATTACTGAATGTCTCAGTTGATGATGCCTCTCACATTCCCCCTCCTCCCTGTGACATGCGTCTAGGTTTCCCCCGCACACTGACGCAGGCTCAGGCCCTCAACAGTTTGTATCAGCTCGACTTGGTCATCAGCCTCAACATCCCCTACGAGACTCTGAGGGAGAGACTGAGCGACCGCTGGGTCCATCCAGGCAGCGGGAGAGTCTACAACATGGGCTTCAACCCTCCCCGAGTCCAGGTACTCCGAATTCTTAGGTGACAGTATTGTTGTGTTTAACATATTATGTTTGATATTTAAATATTTTTGTGCCACTGTTTCTTCCCCACAGTGAGTTTTGAAGCTGGCAGTGGTTTGATGGTAATTTACTTTTTTTTTATGGGGAAAAAATACAATGAGACACAAATGATTGTATAATTCTTAAAACTCGTCTGGAAAGGACCTTTAATCGAATTGTAAGCATAAATGAATTTCATGAAAAAAACAATACGTTTTTACATATGTGTAGGAGGATACTGCCATAATACAACATGATGTTGACGATGACAGTCTTACATAAAGCATTTTGTGAGCTTGTCTTTTTTTCCGCCTCATTTGTTTTTAATGTGAGCTTCATATGATCATATATTTATGGGTATAATGTTGACTTTACATATGTGTCTAAATGCAGTTGGCCGTGATGCATGCAATATTGTTGTTTGCTTGTTTATAATATTGTGTTGTGATGTAATCCCCTTTGCTAAAGGATTGTGACACGTTGTGTTGAGCTTACCCCGGTTGCATGGTTGCATGGTTTTATGGTTGTGACCTTGCGTTGCCTTCCTCAGGGTAAGGATGACGTCACCGGGGAGCCACTGATTCAGCATGACGACGACAAGCCAGAAGCTCTGATGGCCAGACTGAGACACTACAAAGATGTGGCAAAGCCAGTCATAGACTTATACAAGTCAGTAAATATTTTGTTTTCATGGTGGACAGTCTTTGATTTTACATTTCAGCAAAGTGACATTTAAACGCTATAAAAACTGCAGCTACAACCTTTTTTCCTTCTAATTTGTTCTCCCACTTATTCTCTCAGGTCCCGAGGAATCCTGCACTCATTTTCCGGTACAGAGACAGACCGGATTTGGCCATACATCAACTCCCTCCTCAGCACCAAGATGCACACACAGCCAGCAGATGCCTGCCAAACCCAGACAAACTGACACACTCTGAATGAAAAGACCACAGGGAAGAGGGAGGAAGTGGGGCCATGTCTTCACGTGCTGGCCTCGTGTCAGCTTTCAGCTTCCTCATTAGGAGTGAGCTTTAGAAAAATGGATGAGGACACTGATTCGATCACGAGTTGGCTTTTCAAATTAATGGTTGCAAATATTTTATGAGCTTTATACTAAAGCTTGTGATGAATTACAGATTATCACATTGACATGTTCAGATCCTGCAAGGCAATGTCAAAACAGATCATTTTCATAAATCAGAATGTGTGTCATCATCATCTACTTTAAAAAAAACAATATGTTTGACATTCAATTTTCAAGTGTTCCAATCTACACACCAAGTCGGGCCAAAACAGAAAAAAGTAAATACCAAATGAAGGATTTCTTTTACAGTTACGGTTACACTGATATTGCATTGGAAACCATCAATATGTGGACTCAAGAGTTTTAAATATATTATCTAGATTTTTCATTTTTTTCTCTAACTATAAACCTGCGCAAGCACATGTTCTGACTAATATGCACCTACAAGTCATCTGTTACTTAAGGAACAAGTTTATAAACTATTGTTTAGTCCTTTAGCTTTATCAGCTCAGTGTTTCTAGAATATATCCATCAGTTACACAAACAATGTGCACTGTATAGACTCCGATTCTTTACTTTTATGCTGGAATGCTGCAGGATTTGGTGCGCAGGCCTCTTTGAGCTCCTTTAAATATGCTGCAAGGCTGCCTTAAGGTTTTGATCTTCAAATTGTCATGATATTTTTGTTAAAGTGTAATGTTTTTGCAGTGTTTGTTCAACTTTAAAATACTTCTGGATTTAATTTTTTTTTGTACAAGATGGGTCACTTTTAGGATTCTGGTCAGAAATGTCAGTTTTCATATTGATTGAATGTATAAATCATAGCACGGTGGAACAACATGTAAAATGTCAAAATTGTTAGATTTTGCTTTGTTGCCTTTTGCTTTTGTAGGTGATTTCTTAAGGATCAGAATAATAACAGAATAGCCAGTGATTTATCAAATTAAGTTTGCTTTTTACAATAACTCGAGCACAATGACCAACACGTTCAATAGACCAACCAAAAACAAATACATTTGAGTTGTTTTCAGCTCTGTCAATGCTGGACCACAAAAGCATCCTCATGACAGTAAAACTAATTTGTATCACCTTAATTCATTAAAAAGGCTATAAACAGCAACTTGCACTAACTCGGGGATTGGGATATGGAAGACATATTCTACATCCTTTGCTGAGATTTTGTCCCAAGTTTTATTAATGATGGATTCAAGGACTGTTGGTGTTTTATGTTGTACTTGATAAACTGTAAAGCAATTTGAGTTATCATACTGTTTATGAAAGTGGGAACATGTCTATATAGAGTTTGTAGAGAGCGGCTGATTTACACTGTGGGTTCTGTTGTGTAGGGCTGGAATGCTCAGTCTGTATTGTTGAATGTTGGGTGTGGTGTGAAAGTTTTAAATTGTACGCACCACACTGCTGTTGTGTAAACTACCCTGATATTTTCATGTCATGCTGTTGAAACATGTTAAACTCCAAGAATAAAACTATTTTCCCAAGCCTGCTTTTATTGGACGTGGGAAATCCAAATACTTGTTTCACAACATAGCCGATACTGTATATGTACAGTGCATACTGAACTGATAATGTGTTATGTCTTAAGATCAGATAACATTGTGTGGGAGATGACAAGCTACAATACTTTTTACTAATTTGATCATAGCGGACCTTACGGAAAAAAATACATGAATTTTACATGTGCGGAACCTTGTCATGGTATAATGTGTATATAGATTTCCATGTGAAAATTTTTCCACATATTTTCCCCACGTTATCATATGTTCCAACATGTGGTAAACATGTGTCATGTGTGGGATCGCATGTGTCCCATATTGAAAACATGTGAAATTGAATGTGTTTTTTTCTGTATTTGACATGATTTCTGAGTACAGTAGACGCTTTCAACATTTAGTGTAAGCAAGAGGGCAGTGTAACCGGAAAAGACCGCACTCAACTTGTTACAACTAACTTTCTTTCTTTCTTTCTTTCTTTCTTTCTTTCAAACCTACAAATAAAAGAAATGCTTTGCTCCTCCCTTCTTTGCAACTTGATCTTTAAAATCATGTGAGAAAAACAGGAAGCAGCAGGAGGGTGTAAACTTAACCATAAAAGCAGTCTCTTTAAAACACGTACTGAAAAACACACTCACGTACGCACGCACGCAAGCCGAGGAACACTGACAAGCATCTCCTCCTCTCCTGTCTAATCCTCTCGGATTTGTAAATAAACCTCATGTGCATTAGAGTTTGGGAGAAACTCCCACTCAACTGCCACGGATTACTGCCTCATCTGTTGTGTTTACATTTGACAGAAGGCGCTGTCTGTGCAAAAAACACGATTTGCAGTAAACGGTCTCAGTTATCACCTGCAAGACACGAGGACTATTATCAATATGTCCAACCTGAAATACAGAATAACTGCTATTGTGTTTCCCTATCATCTTATCGTCCCATGATAATTGTTATTGTGGGGACCTCTACTGTATAAAACCCATAAATATTTAATGCTATTTTTATTCTGCATTACGGGTGGATGTCACCAATATTGATATTTCAATTACTGCGGTTCTATTTCGTGAGTAAAGAGATGTCCTTCCGCTTATTCGCCTTCTTCATCCCGTCTCTGAAGTCCAGTCCAGGTTTTTCTGTCTCAGCTCGGGCAGAATGCGTTTAGCGGCGCAGTTTCTACAGATCCACGAACATCCACACCCGTGCCCGCCTCGCTTACACTCATCCACATCTTCTACAGATCTACCAATCGCCATCGCAGGACCTTGTCTGTTGATCGTATGCCAGAATGTGATTATATGATGATGCCGTAGCCCGGTGCTTCCTCTGTAATTTCACCGACAGGTTAACTTGCAGTTCCCGGGGGATTCTCGGAGGACAGCGTGTCTCACAGGACGTTTAAAGCTTTGACCTTTGACTGGCACCGAATGACAAATCAAAGGTCGGTGTATGTGAGCGGAGCCGAGGTCCAGAGCGCATCTCCACCACGGCACAAGACGGCGTTCCTGGGAGAATGGTAGAAAGCGCTCTGGAAGGTAAAGTCATCCGCTGGATTTTTGTATCTTATGTGATTCCCGAGACATTTCGGTTTGAGCTCGCTCAGCCTCCCTGTTGTAGCTACAACCAGGCAGAGAAGGAGAGAGAGCATCATGATCTGTGTGTGGATGTTACATAATATCAGGCTACCTCTGGAAATAGTGACCACTTCTCTCTCTCTCCCCCCTCACCCACCCCCCCACCCCCAGCGCATCTGTGCTCGGTGGACGGGAGGCTCTCATCAACATGCACTTGTTCCAATGAGAAATGATCTGCTTTTCTATTTCATGAGACAAATGGATCTAAACTGATAAACTTGTTTCTCCTCTGGGCCTGTCTTTTGACTACATGCGCACGAGCATCATTCATGCATGACATCATTTGGGTCAATTTTGTCATGGATGTCGATTTTTTTTTAGATTTTTTTTTTTATTTTTTTTTTACATGGGCTATATATCATGAGATATGTCATCCTTTCTGCGGGAAAATCCATCGCACTGCTGCTTTTTCTGTATGACTGAATCTTGATTGAATGAACAGTATGAAGGCTGCCACTGTGATTTCAATTTTTCAGTCAGCTGACGATATCGGTAAACAGCGTTCAGTTTTGCAGGCCAAAATTGGAGAAGCGAAATATTCAAAATATTGTAAAGACGGCCCCGATTTGATCATTATCGTCCGAACGAGCTGCATCTCGTATTTCCATCAACAGTGTCATCAGAATTAACCATCTTCATCCCCCAGGGCTGCCCCGATATGTTGAGAGGACAGCTCCTCATTTCTCGTCCAATAGCGCACCGTCACATCGCCACCAGCGTCACGCGCGTCACGTGAGCCGCTTAACATGGCTTGGTGGTGTCATGTTTTAATCATTAGCTACTGAATCATCTTTTGCACCAGCGCTACGGATGTGTTAGTTATCCATCAGGGTTCAGGCAATTTAAGATGGACAAACGATTCTTATGCACATGAAATGCATTTTGTAATCCCTCTAATTATGGCACACAAAAATACTGCAGGTGCATAAGCCTGTTTTTTTTTTATTTTATTTTTTTATATATCTAAGGGCAATGACTTTTTTAAAAAAAGGTAGGGAATCTCTGTTTTGTTCTGCAGCATTTCAACGGGATAGGTATAATTAAGGCTGCATTGGTGCCAGTAGCTGTATGATGTCATGTAGTAGACCAAGAATCCCAGGATTTTACAGGATCTCAGACTAACCCAACGATTCAAGTCCACCGTCTGTTTTGTCAAGCGAGTCCTGCTGCTGATCCAGCACATTACTGGATTCTGCTGGGGATAATCATTAATCCTCGATCAATCCTCGAGGATGATGGTAAAAAAACAGAGAAAATAGTGACACAGCTTTTTGTAAGATAAGACGTCAGAGAGGATGTTACAGCCATGTCATAAAGCAGTTAAAATGACACTGAGCAGTAAATTCAAAGGCTTTTATGGGAGTTTTAAAAGAGGAGTGTAAATGCATTTCTGGATTGTCCAAATAAGGACTCCGATGTAAATCATCATTAATGCCAAAGTCAATGTCAGAATATCTGAGGCAGCGTTTTTGTTTTGTTTTGTATACAAGAGTAATTTAGAGAAGCAGCTGTCTCTGATCTCACCGCAGTTCAGTTAAACAAGTAGCCTACAGCATCAGCTTTATTGTTGGCATTTATTTTGTGTTTTGAGTCAGCTATTCATATTTATATAGCAGCTGCCTCGCATTTTTAAGAGTTGAACTAGCATCCAAAATACAGTACCTGGAAATGTTAGTATTTTTGAAACAATAGAGACTTTTTTTTTTATTGCAGTGTTACTCAAGTTATTTAGCATACTTATATATGTATATTATAATACTTGCTTTTCTGCACCGAACAACTATTTTCATTATGAGGGAATCACATACATTTTTCAATTAAACAAGAAGTGTAAAGTAAAGCCCAGAGTTGCATATTCAAAAATGTTGTGTTTTTTTGTGTGACCAACAGTCAAAACACTGAATATGTTAAATTTATAATATGACCAAGAAAAGGCAAATAACAAATTGTCACATTTGAGAAGTTGGAACTGGTGAATGGTTGGCATTTATGCTTGAAAAATGACTGCAACGATCAGTTAACGAAATAGCTCATAGCAAGTTTTGTGTCGATGGACTAAACAATTTAATGTACAGCTCTACAGTATTTGCTAATTTAATATACCCTTGATTTAATCAGGTAATGTCACTAATCTAGACTTTTTTTTTCGAGAGAGAGACACCTGAATAAATGTGCATCAGAAAAGAAAAACAAACATAACCAGCCAAACAAAAGCACCTGAGATGCAAAGAACATGGATTTAACTAAATGTTTAAATATTTGATCTTGCACTAACATGGCAGAGAGCATGAGATTTGTACTGCACCTGCTTGCTGCGTCCTAAGCGTGCAGGGCATCAAGGGGTAAACACTGGCAGGCACCCTCAGGAACAAGACAGGAAGCTCCGTTGCAACAATGCAGCGGCAGCTCGTTGCGTCCGGCTATCGTTCCTCCCTTTTGGACATTCCGTTCCCGCTGGGCTTTGAGCTCCCGTCTGCTCTGCTAAAAGAGTTTCCCAGGCTCATGTCCTCTTTTCAGAACCATGCAGGGTTTCTGTTGCCAGGGGACAAGGCCCAGGAAGGAAGCATGCCATCAGTGGTCACTGTTTTGTCCTGCAAGGACTGGGGGTCATAAAACAAACATTAGACCTCGACTGACAACTTTGGAACTGAAATTACAAATCTGCGACATTTTAATGACATTACAAAGAAGCTAATGACATCCAAGGCGGCTATTAGTCGAGTAGAGACTGAGGAAAAATTCCCTGTGATTTAGAGTGAGTTTCCTTTTTCTGACAAAGCATGGGGCTGTTGTCTTGCAATTCTGACTGAAAGGCTCCTTTTACTCTTATATTAGGTTGTGGGACAAAACCAGGAGTTCCTGTTCACTTTTAGTGCAGGACTCAAATGAGAAATTAGACCTTATTTGTACTGAGGAAAGCAGGTCGTATAGCCACTTGGTTTTTAAATTAACTCTGGAGTTACTTGCAGCCCCAACCAATGGCACTTATTACTTATGAACACACTTTAAACCATTATCATGGTGGCCTTTCTACCATGGACAGCCACTGTAGTAGCAGGCACCATCCATCATATGACTTGTGTATCTGACTCACAACTTTCAGACATCATAGGTTATTAATTAATCAAAATAATAATCAGCGGATCCATGACATGGAGTGATTGTTATTGCCTTTCTAATTCTTCAAATGTTTTAATTAATGCAGGTAATACTCTTATAAGATGCATGGGGGAGCATTTGAGTATATAGGATTATTTGAACTGGCCTTAACCCAATTTGAAGAGATGCTTATTGTTAAAAAAATGGGCTCCCACTCATTTTTTTTAAAGGGCTAAACAACGTTAATCATTACAAGTGAGAGACTTGGCTATAACCTTTGAAGATGCATTGTTGAATTAACTTTAACATCTATTATTATATCATCTGTTATTATTTAATATATTTCTTCAAAGCACTGCTTGCTTTAGCATCACTATAATATTCCCGTAATTCTCCGGTTTGAACTACAAACACATTGCACTCCCCATATCTGAGTTTACAGTGACATTTTAGTCATCTACTTTATTTTTTATTTAGGCTATATAACAAGTTAAATTTTTGCATCTCTACATTAAAATAATCATTGGAAGTCCTATGAGAAACATACAGGCTTACTCACAACTACTGATTAGAATATGTGAATAATGCATGTAGCAATAACATTAGAGGACTGTGAGTTGGGGTGGATTTCCCTTTAACTCAGACGGGGACATACAGCGACAGCAGCAGCAGCAGCGGCGTAGTAAAATGCGGTGCTGAGAAAAAGAGGAGGCGAGAGATAGAAAGAGGAGGGAGGGAGAGAAAGAGAGAGAGAGAGATCGGACCACCCGGCAGATTTTTCTAACCACAGAGCAAAGAGGAGACCGGTCGCCCTCTCCTCCTCGGACATGTGGTGCACCCAGCAGCAGCAGCAGCACTAGTAGCAGCACAGGCAGCAGCAGCGGCGGAGGCGGCGCGGCGCAGCCTTCCACGTCTTTTTCGGGGCTTCTTTTGTCTTTAATTTCCCTTTTGTGTCCTTCGGTAATGAGCTTGCTGGGGGCCTACAAGAAAAAGACCAGTTACGATGGCTATGAATCTTTGCAGTTGGTCGATAGCGGCGGAGATAGCTTCAGCGTCGGCAGAGGGAGCAGCAGCGGCAGCGGCGCACTCGGAGGCTCCATCGCAGCCACGCTTGGACCGAAGGCGGGCCCGCTCAGAGAGGAGGACTGCAGCACCATGGACAGCTCAGGTAAGAGTCCTCGCCGCCTCCGGCAACTTATTGAACGGCGATTGAACGCTGACGCGGAGAGTGCTCGAGTAAAGATGTGATGACTGCGCAGTGTTAACGCGGCCTATAACTGTCTTTGTGGAGAGGTAGGAGTGGACAACATATAATGGCTAACAATAGTGAAAGTACACAGGGGTGCCATGAATCTCCTGGAATCCCCTCCGCAGCTCCCAGTGGTTCCCAGACCCCACCTAGAGGCTCTACTGGGCTGTTAATGAACATATGTCCTCCACATGTCTTCCTCTGCTTTTACATGTGCTATCTACTCCTGCACTCCCACGGGTGACCCGCAGACTACAATAGGTGTGTTCACGTGTAAAGTATGAAAACAGACACTTGATTTTCCATAATATTTTTGACGATATTCCAGTCTATTATTTATCAAAACTTATAAAAAGATGGAGGAATGTGTGTATAAACTCAGTTTACAGTCAATTCTGATTCATATCTACCATTAAACCCACATTTCATGGCTTATTTATTCAATTTTCAAATGGGTTTCAACTGTGAAATAATATCACTTACCGTACTAGAATTCTCATGGCAACGGTAAGAGATTTTAGCTATAGGCAGCCGAGGCACAAAATATTCTCTGTTTAGAAGGTTTATGATGGATTATTAGCTTTATGTATCCCGTTAAACCTAAAATACACCATCTTGAACAATAAAGGTGACCGTTATAAAATATTAAAAAATCCCCTTCGTGTTATTGAATTCAGTCAAAATAAGTGGTTTGTTTTGACTGAAATTCTGTTGTTTGTAAAAGAGGCTCTTTTAAAGTGGAATAAACTTTTGTGACCACTGCTAATATTACCATCACTACTGTAACCAATGCTGTTGCCTCTATTGCAGACAGTGCTAATTTAACCGTAACTACTATTGCTAGAATTGATATTCATTCTGAATATTTGATTCGTTCCATGTGAGATTACAGGAAATTTATATTTAACATGCATCTTCTAGTAATACATAAACAAAACCAAACAAATAACATCAGTTGTATCATAATATGTACCTCTATAAAGGTTCAGAGGATATCAAAACTGACCAATGAACAGCAGAAGAACAAAAAAAAATGCTACAAGCCTAAAGTTGATCCTGAGAACTTTTTTCTCAATTCCAGGGAACTAATTTAAGTATGTCATGTGTGAACATGAAACTTAAACTTACAAAATTATTTTCTGTGTTTATTTTGAAGTGGTGTCCAGTATGGAAAACTGTTCAAAAACACATCCACTGCATTTATTAATGCTAATATCATAGCAAAAATAATGATAGCATATGCAATAAATGATGGCTAATAGGGGAAGTTTGTATGGTGAGGCCTGTGTGTAGAGCCTGGTTCTGCCTTGTGTTCACCTCACTGCAGTGCTCTGTGGAGTCAGCCAGCTTCCAGGGAGGAACGTTTGTGTGAAACAAAAGAAGCTGGGTGGGAGGGTCAATGAGGAAAGGGGATTGTGGGTGGGGAAAGAGGGTGGACTCCCGTGTCAGATGTCTGTCTGGCCTGCCAGGCTTCTCAGATGGTCTTTTTGATCTGCCTGTGTATGCCCATCTCTGTGTGTGTGTGTGTGTGTGTGTGTGTGTGTGTGTCTACGTATCCATCTGTCCCATTTACACAAAGCCGGATACGGAGGGGTAAAGGTTGGCGCTCTAGAAGGAGGGAGACACATTCAAACAAGCCATTGATCTTTCTGGCAAAGCCCAGAGCCCCCTGTGCTGCTGATGTCCCGTGCTCGCTTTCTCTGAGTGACCGGGCTGCTGTATTACCTGATAGAGCCTGTATCAGAGCCTCCTCTGGTGTCTGAATTAGCAGCGTTTGTCACTGTAGCGAGCTCACCAGTCTGCACACTCCCACATCCATCTGGACGCAGGCACAGAGGCACAGAGCAACATGCAGGGAAATACAGGCAACACAAAACAGCCATAGCAGCAAAGACAGCAAACAGGATACACAAGAAAGATAGTGGACACGTTTTTCTACACAATTATAGGTTTGATTTTCTGACTTTCTCTAATTGTTTGAAATATTATAAAGGTTTTCCTCTTTGGGAACAACAGCCAATAAGGTTGGGAACCACTGCGTCAGCTTCATAAAAGTCATCTGGTGTTAACTAGCAAGTACAGCTGCAGCTGACATCTGCAATCAAGCTGTGGGAAGAAGAGCACCACTTAGGATTATTAGAATTACAACTAACATAAATAAACTGATGTGCTTTTTGGCTCTGAGAAGACAAGTACCAATCAGAGCCTATTATTCCAGGTTCATCCTCTTAAGTTTAGTTTCAGTCTTCAGCACGGTCTCAGTACTGCTCAGTTTTCAATTAGACTTTTTTAACATCATAGTATCATAATAGGTAAATCCCTTGTGTAAGTTGTAAGTGGCTGGAATCAAGTTAGCTGCTTCAATTTCAGGGTCCTGATACTGTATAAACCAGTGTCACTGTCTTGGCTTCCTGACACATGTTTGAGCACTACTGAATGAAGTTTATTATACACAAGAGTGTCTCTTTTGTTTAAATCACTCAGCTGTAGCTAAAGTTTGTCGATGCAAATTTATCAGACCTGTTACATTGAAACCTGGTATCAGTTTAGTGTGTAATACACCTGTCCGTCCACTAGATGATATCGTGTCAGTGTCATGTTTTGCCTCGTCTAGTCGGAAAAAAAAAAAGGTGCTTTCGGTTTAGGCACAAAAAAGTACTTGGCTAGGGTGAGGAAAACCTCAAGGTTTGGGTTAAAAAAAAAAGAAGCATTTTTACATATATAACATTACATATGACACACTAGTCATTTATCGTATGACGTCAGTTAAAGAAATCCAAGCTGACTTTTGCTTTCTTGTGGACTCAAACATGAGTCTCCCAGGTGAAAGTCCTGGATTGGTTCCTTCCAATGATCTTTGACATTCTCCCTAAATTGACTTTTTCACCGTTTGTGCTTCGTCACATGACCTCCGTCTTCAACCCGGGTTGGTACACATGTGTTGACTTTTCAAGCCAATGGGAGGCAAAACGTGACACTGACACGGTATCCTTTAGTAGACTGATGGGTGTACTACACACTTTGGCATGATACCAGGCTGTAAATTTGACGGTAAATGTACGATTTACAACAGCACAAATGTACCAGTGAAATATTGATGCGAGTTGAATCATAGATGGTATTGATTAGACTAGATACTTAAGCTGCATAAACTACTTGCAAAAAAGTTACTTTAAAATCTATAATGATCCAGGTCCAATCCAGGCATGTTTGTTTTGTCATAGTTAAAACCAATTTAGTTTAAATCAGAATGAAACATTTGAAGGTGTAGAGGTGGTAACACTTCTATAAAATAAGCATTTAGACTTTGTATTAAAATAAATCTTTTTGCCTATCAGCTTGCACCTACAGTTTGTCAAAGCTCTAACACCAGTGAGTCATGCTTCTAGCAGCCTGTAACAGCTTGCTCGTCATTCAGCTAGAATACACCTCTGGTTAAGCTGTATAGATGATTAATCATAGACTCTTTGTCTCATCAGCAGCATCTATAATTAAGCAGATTAAAGTCAGGTTGATGCTGCAGTCATTCAAGTCCAGGACAAAACAAGGCACAGCAGTGTAGTAGCACTGAGAGAGTGCAGTGCAGCGTGTTTGTCTCCGTCGAGTGCGTCTCAGTGTGTCATCCACTCCCGGCCGGATATTGAGGGAGAAAGGTTTGAGGCTGTGGGAGGAGGGAGACATATTCAGACAGCCCACTGATCCCTCCGGACATAACTAGAGCTGTCTTTCTCTTCTCTGCTCCTCTCCCTCAGTCATCTCTCTCTTCTGCTCTCTCTCCGTTCCTATTGGTCCACTTGGTGAAAGTGATAGGAGGCGGCTGAGGAGGGGAGGAGGGATGAGCTGTTGGCCTGGTCCTGTTTTTGTGGAACAGCTCTTTCTGTTGTGAGACTTCCTTGAAGCTTGTTTTTTCCTTCAGCACCACTGCTGCCTCTCTGCCTGTGCATGTGGCCTGTGATTGGCATGATCCAGGTTGAACTCACTTAAGCTCTTGATTTCAAGGTTGAGCAGGATCCTGGTTTTCCTCCTACATCCTGTCATGCTCACTTGCTGGGAGATGTGCCTTGTAAGGAGCTTTAAAAAAAAAATAGGCCAAAAACTTCCAGGTGAAATTACATCCTTGCATGAAGAAAGCAAGGGGAGTATTTCAGTTTGTATTCCTCAAGACATTTTTTTTTTAGGAAATACGCTTACTTGCTTTTGATACCACTCTCTTGTCTGTACAGTAAATGTGACTCTACAGCCAACAACCAGTTAGCTTAGCTTAGCATAAAGACTGGAAACAGAGAGAAACAGTTAGCCTGGATCTGTCCGAAGGCAACAAAACATCTATAGCGCACTAATTATCCCAGTACAAAGGCCTTGATGTTTCCATGCACCCAGCAGGGACTCCAGGAAGTTGCGAAGTCCAGTCAACTTAATAGTCCAGTAAATATCCACACCTATTACACAAAGACTTCCCCTCCTTTTGTTCCATGTTGGAAAGAGTCAGGCTTGCTGCTTCCACTTTTTCCAGTCTCCAATCTTCTTATCTAACCCTCCAGAAGAACGCAAAAAGTACTTCTCAAACTATTCCTTTAAATGGAGGTTAACTAATGATGGTAAGTCATTAGCTCAGAATACAAATTAGAGGTTCATCGGCTGGGCTGAACAGGGTTACTTTATGTCCCGGTTGCTAAAAAACTTGGTTTTCCAGGGGAGGTTTGCCTTTAGCTGTTATTCTCTCCTTTTGTTGTCTCTTAAAAAGTGTTGACACTGTCTGCTGTACAGATAATTAAAGATGAAATGCCTTAAGTATGCACAAAAATGTCACCTAAGCTGAGGGCAGCACATCTGTAACAGGATGTAAATAATGAGGCCTGCTGTCAGCTACCAGTTGGTTTAAAGGTTTAAAGGTACAGATGTGATAAAGTCACAGATGCAGTCCTCAGCTTCGGTTCTTTTAGTCCCGACATAAAGAGCATTAATTTCATATTTTATTATCATTTTAATGAGCTAGCTTTAAAGTCGATTAAGATTGTTTTAAGATATTAAACATGTTTATGGACTTAGCCTGCATACAAATCTGATTTAACACGGATAATCTTGACAGCTGTAGGTAAAGTTCCATTTGAGTTTTTGCAAATTTCTCTGGATCATATGCTGCATGAGTTCAACAAGCAGGAGCTTTATTTCCTTGTGAAAAATAAATCCCCGTCACACATTTCAGGCCTCTGCAGTCGGAGATGACGAGTCTAATTTTGGAATTTAGTGAAGAACCAGCTCAAATATAACATGTGGTGAAGAAGTTCTCCTGAAAGGAGTTTAAAGCAGCCTGTCTCAGCAGCCACCATTTCTCTCTTTTCAGATTTCCTCAGAGACACTGTTTGTAATGTCTGCTTCTAAGCATGAAAGTCTGCTCTTAAAATGAGTCTGCAGTGTGCCCCTTCAACGAACCACAAGTATGAAGTCGGAAAAGAAAACAAATAACTTCTCTCGGAGGTTGTTCGTCAGTGATTCGTCAGTGAAAAACTCAATACTGTGTGATAACATCAGCACAGTGTTGAGTATTAAAGGTTATTTCTAAAAAGTATGGCATGGTTTCTGATTTTTATAACTTCTAAGCCTGACCAAGTATTCTAATCTTATTATTTATGCATCAAAGACAAAGACATACACTTGGTTTGGACACATAGCGCTCACATTTGAGTAACAATTTATCTGGAAGTGTCCCTCATATACACAGAAAAGGGCACGGGAGCACACCAGCAAGAAAACAAAAATGGTCTGTAAAAGGCAATTAGCTATTCCTCTTAGTTTTTAATGGGAGTGGCGTCACATAAATTGCAGCCAAGTACCAGCAAATGACACAGTACTATCTCATCATAATGAACAATCTGCATCACCTTGATATCTTGCTCAACTTCGCCTTTTTTTTTCCCGGCGCCGGCCAAATGAAGATGTCTCGTAAACTTTTCACTAGCTGAAGTCGATAATTCAAACTAACAAAACAGAGCCAAACTTTGTAATCCTGAGTCATCCCAAGGTTATGATGTTCTCACAGTAGAGAAGCCTTCTACTGAGTCATTGGGGATTTTTTTTTTAAGAAGCTCTCTCTTAACCAGTTTTTGCTGTATTCCTTCAATTAGCTTTCCAGGCCAGTACAACACACAGGCTAAGCTTTCTTTCTGTTTTCCCGTTTGGCATAACCTACTTGCACACACACACACACACACACACACACACACACACACACACACACACACACACACACACACACACACACACACACACACACACACACACACACACACACACAGAGTAGTCTACTTACAATGAATTATAAGTGAAAATAACCAAGCCCAAACCCCAACAAGAAAACAGTCCAAACCCAACAAAAAAACGCAATACTAAATCAGTACCTGCTGGTCCCCCTGATGAGAGCTGCTACTTCAGAAGGCCAGTTTACTTGTGTAAGATGATGAGCCAGAGATTGATTGACTGCTGGTCTGTCAGTGGGTGGTGTCCTGTGGACAAGAGTACAAGAGGTTTCCAGTGAACGTCAGAGTTTAGAGGAGAATCTTGCTGAAAATCTGCTTGTGGGGGATTTTCTGCTGCATCATGTTTTATTGTCAGTAAAATTGTCAGCACCGCCACGTTACATACCAAGTGATGACACCGTGGTTGCTACGTACAGATACAGTACAGAGTATGAAGAGGAGGTGGCAAAGGGGAAGAGTGAAGGGAGGGAAATTCTCAGATCACCAGAGGGATGCTGACTCAGCTATAACACTTGGGTCTCTTCCAACATTTGCTTACTATTTAAAGTACACACACACACACACACACACACACACACGCACGCACGCACGCATGCACGCACACGCACACAGCAACAGATGGTTTGTATTTTGTCAGTTTTGTCCCCTGTGTCCTTGTCCATCATTACTTTACACCCACAGACGTGTCTGCTCTGTAAGTTGTGCCAGTGACTCATGTTTGTCACTGAAGTCAAATAAAAACCTCTAATTTGCATTTTTAAACTGAAGGATCAAATATATTTAGAACGCATTGTCTAACCATCCATCATCTGCATAGAAAAGAAAAAAAAAAAAACATAGGAGGGTTAAATCCAGCTCTGTTTCCATGGAAATCTCAACGTTGGTGTGTCATTGTGTTTTTTGTTTCCTGCTGAACTCTGATTGGTTAAAGTTCCTTTTGTCTCCAGATATGGATGCTAACTATGGCGGGGGGCTGTTGGATATGGTGAAGGGAGGAGCCGGGAAGTTCTTCAGCAACTTTAAGGACAACCTAAAGGACACGCTGAAGGACACCTCCACCAAGGTCATGCATCAAGTTTCCACGTAAGTACCACCACCACTCATACTGAATTACACGCCTTTTCAACTCACAGCCCGATTCAAAGAGGCCAGATGTGGCCTCTTTGAATCTTGCTATGGGTTGCAAGAGGCTGCTGAAAAGCAGGTTGGCATTTGTGGGATGTGACAAAAAAAACTAGGGTATATATTTCTGAGCTACATCGGGACATCTGAACCACAGAAGGACGTAAGAAAATAGGTATGTGCATCTTGAGAGATGATCTATGTGGGTAACTTTGGCGACAGGATAGTGTGCGGACGAGGAACGGGGAAACCCTGCGTGCTTGTTAGCGTCAGCACGTGCTATGATTGACTGCAACGATGTTCCACCCGCTCAGTCAGCCTCATGTTGCACTGTGGGCTGGCGGGCCACAGAGAAACTCACGCTAACTAAGCTTCAAAACGTCTATTTATTTTTACGTTTATTTACTTTGCCAGCCACAGCAATAATTAACGGCTGGGCTTATTATGCAATGAATGCATTGCTATCTATCAATATTATACTGTAAAACATATTTGTAGCCAGTAATTGCCAAATTATTCTGTTTGGCCCACGAGCCTTCAGGGATTTTCATATTTAGCTCATTTGCTATTGAAGTTGAATTATCCTGCTGTATTACATTGGTCCCCTGTGAGATGAGTGTTTGTTGTTCGCTGCAGTTTTACATACATTTTCATTTGAAAGACAGAAGTTTGGAGAACTTTTTTTTTTTCCCATAACACGGGTTAACTAAGCGCTATTTGTGTTGACTTTCGGCACATTACCTGTCCAAATGAGCAGGTTCTTACTTGAATATAATATTCCCACAAACTGCATCAGGTTTTTCAGCAGCATCAATACAAACTCTGAAAGACCTCAGTCCTCGCTTCTTTCCTATATTAAATTTTATGCTGTGTGCAATGACTGTGCCTCCAGACAGCTCGGCCAGCTAATTTAGCGTACAGCCAGGGATCAAGAGGAAGGAGCAGCCCTGTTTTTTGTAGTTGTGTTACTGGAAAACTAAACACGCCTGTGAAGAAATGGAATTGAACCTTTTTTGCCCCAAGCAAACTTCTTATTCAATCAAGAATCAAGAATGCCTCTGACGAAACATCCTGCATTAGCGTAACATTAATTAATTTAAGGTTTTCGTCTGGGTTGCAATATATTCAAATCACAGAGTGATATATAATCACAGAAATAGTTAAGGGCAACCAGATTCCAAAAAGCTAAAAGTTGAGATGAATTGGCTAAAAATTTCGAATACTATGCTCTTACACAGAACTAGAACTGCATTTGGAAAACCTGCATTGCAGTTTCTTTTATTTATTTTTTGTTTGGGCGACTGCATTGCTGTCTTTTTTTGTTTTTTTTCAGTGACATAAAAACTGCTTAAGAGCTTTGTTGCTTCAAGCTTTCTGTTTCAAATTTATCAGCACAGTCTGGGAGGACAAAGGACACAGGTTAACCCGCACTGCCGAGTGGCAATATTTCTTCATTTGTGGTCCTAAATTGCGTAACTGTGTGGTGAAGGTTGAAGTGGACATATGGATTCAGCAGGGCAGATTTGAAAAATTGGTCCCGTAGTGCTGCGACAGGGCGGTGCAGATTATTCTTTGGTCAGCCTTTAGGCCACTGTTCTTCTGTGGGCTGTGACAGAGCTCGCTGACATGAGAAGAACGGGGTGAAATTTTTGGTTGCCGGTTTGAAACATTATCCTTATATTGCATTCGCTATCGGCCAGTTTAGAGCGTCGGCGACCAAAGACGGCCTACGTTAGATGTCTGATGGAAATTGAGGACCGAAATCCTTCAACGTGACTTCAGCTGTAAACAACATCAACAAAACAAAACAACCACAGGGCCAAACAATCAGATCACATCAGGAAATGATGCATACTACAATTGGCCAGCTTACATGATGCTTAAAAAAAACCTCAAACTCATGCAACAAAATCGGTAATTATTTCCTGCAACCTTTGGCCCAAGCCTGTTTGTTGTTTTACCACATCCTCAAAAAACACAAGAGCAGCACCGACGAATGATGTCAGCTGATGACGTCAGCTCACATCTGTTCTGTGTCTTCTTAACATTGTCGACTTTCACGCATTCAGTGCAACTGAAATGCCTCAATACAGTATCACTCAAATTCTGAGTTTATGATGTTGTAGATTCATCTTGCCGAGTGTGACATTAAATAAAATAGTCAAGTTGTGGCTACCTTTTCAAACTGCAGACCTGACTGCTGCTACATTTGACTCTTATTTTGAAGTTCTCTAACTGATGATTACCATGATGAATGCTGCATACTGTTCACAAACCCAGCTCAGATATCAATAAAGCAGGCGTGCTTTGCATGTGTCCAGTAGTGATTACACTGGGTAGCTGCATGTCGTTTCAGCTGTTGATTACATTGTAAAGCGTCTCAAGCAGCTCTGGAAGTGAAGCAGAACAGTGTGGATGGAGGGAGGGTAGAGGGAGGTAGCAGAGTCTGGCACGGCTCGCTCGTCCCAGTGCGTTTGCGCACAGGCATCTGCACAGGGCAGCACAAAGGGGCCTCTGTATTGTCAGAAATGCACACACACACACACACACACACACACACACACACACACACACACACACACACACACACACACACACACACGGACACACAGCTCCCCTCACTATTGAGTCAGCAAGTTTGATCCTGATTATTCCTCTCTTGTGTCTCCCCTCCTGTGTTGCTCACATTTTGGCAAACACCCACTCTCCTGTCCTGTCGTTGCCTCTCGTCTTCGGTCGCTCATCTGGGCTCCACCTTGCCTCCTTCTCCTCTCTCTTTGCTCTGTATTGCTCCCATTCGGGCTGAATTATTCATGGCAGTTCATTGTGCCAAATGGCCAGTGCACGGCTGATACAGAAGGATTCATTTCATTAGGTCCCTGTGTGCGGTGGTGTGTGTTTGTGGGAACTGTATATGGATGGGTAAGTGGGTTGCTGGAATAATGGGCTGGTGGGAGGCAGGCTACCGTGGCAACCAGCTGAAAGCTTCCAGAAAGAAAGGTAGATGGGCAGAGGTTCCATCATTTACCACAGTTTAGTATGCTTTAGAAATGCATGGCGAGGAGTTAACATGCTGTCGCAAACTGAAGAGTTAATTGTGTCACAGTGTGAAAAAACATTTAAGAGCTTTACTTTAAACATGGATGTGATGACAGGGACGAGTGATCAGGGTTGACTTTCAACAAACTAAGCTATATAACTCACAACCTTGAATAGTATGTCTACAGAGCAGGTACGAACATTACAACAGAGGCAGGTGTTTGGAAGAGATTTTCTTGTTTACCTCATCTCGCGCCTTAAACATCAGATATAGGATGTGATGTTTGCTCCTCGGAGGTCCGCTCCTCTAGTTTTATCCTGAAAAAAGGACAATTATTTTAAAGAGGTATTATCTAATTTTTAAGATAAATTATGTTGTTCAGCACCAATGCATTAAAATGATTAAACCTGTTTCAAGGTAGCTCCTTCACGCTGTTGCTTCTGCTTGATTACATATTCAATATCTTTTCAGTTAGATATTTATTCAGCATTGCACACATTTCTTGCTGATATCCTAAACATCTATTACAGAAAAATAGATTGCTTGTTTATTCCGAGACTCCGAAACCAAAATAAAAACCCTATGCGAGGCAATTTCAACAATTAGGTTACACTTTGGTGATTTTGGTTAAAGCTGTATATATTTTATTTTGCATATATTTACTTATATTCATCACAAACATGGCTCAAAATGGATGGTAATATTTCTCTTTGTCTCCTGACATGGAGGAATTTAAGTTTAACTTAGGTGTAAAGAATCAAGAGAATATCAACTCCTAAAACCTTGTATTTATTTACTGTATTGATTCTTTTGTGGAGGCATGATTTGTATTCAAGTTTTAAGAAATCTTCTCAAGTCATTTTTGTTTACACCACTGGCAGACATTTCTCTAAATTGCACAATGTTCTGCTCTTATACAGAAGGCCATTTTTTAATCTTCAAAGTTTTCTCTAGTTTAGCAGAAGTTGTAAAAAAAAAGGTTGAGTATGTGTGACTTCAATGCAGACCGTTTCATCCCAATTCATTGACTGCAACTGTTGGAGCACTTCAGCAGAAAGCTGAGCTTCCTTGATATAACGTGAAACCCCTGCGAGCACATTTGTTAACCACTAGCTCTTTTTAATGCCCCAACAAGACTTGATTGGTTGCTCTCTGATTTTTTTCTCATCTGTATTCAAGGCAAAGGGCTGTTGCTGAATTATTTAAAGGAGCCTGCTTGTTTGTTTACCTGGCAGAAGGGATTTTTTTTTGCAGGAAAACCAATCTAAAGTGTGTTCTTCTGTCTGCGAGTAACACGACAGTGACGGAGCCTGGATGGCTGATCTGGTTTTGTGAAAGACACAGTGTCCTTGGTCCGGACCCAGACTGCACCTCCCTCCCCCCCCTCCCTCCCACTCTGTCAGACACACATTCATCTGTCTCTCCCTTCGACTTTGTCTCTCTCTCTCTCTCTCTCTCTCTCCTCTGGTATTCATCCCTCCTCTCTTACTTATTTTTGTTTTTGTCTCTTACTTGTGCCAATTTTATTAACATTTCTCTCACTGTCTCATTTTCCATTGGGAAAAAATAATAAATATCAGCGCAACTTGTGCCAAAAAATACAATCGTGATGAAATGTATCAGGATTAACTCCAAAAAAAAATGTGGTGTAGTATTTTGTTTTTGCACCATACTTTTGTAAAGAGTGAGAGAAGCTTAATCCAGCTCCGAGGTCAGGAGGTTGCAGTGTAGCATGATAATGGTCAACCTTCTGCTACCTCTTACTTTGGCTGTCACTTTCAATTTTCAGCTATCAATAATGAAGCAGACACACTATTAAAAAAAAATCCTGCCCAAACAAGGAATGAAGAAATATCAAATTTTGGAGAGGGGCATGGTGGGAATGTAGAGAGCCCAAATCCAATATCCAGCGGGATGTAACCCACTTACACTGTGTTTGTTTGAGAGTGAGTGTGTGAGTGTGTATGTAATCGCTAGAGATTCTGTTGAAGCACTTCTGTGCTGATGTAATCTGGACTAAAATAGCTTTCATGCTGCTGATTTTTACTTTCTAATAGGAAAACATTAACATCGGGCCCTCTGGTGCTGCTGCTGCCTTCCGTATGCATGCTAGCACACAGCTACTGTATGCAGCCAGCAAAACTCACTTCCAACAGGAGCCGAAGGCAGCAGGCGACCTTTATGAGGTTTTTACAGAAAAAAAAACTGTGCAATGCTACAAGTGAAATGAATTTGAATTGTAAACAACACGGAATTCAAGATTTCTGAAAAAAGTTGCAGATGAAATCATCTCCAGAATCATTTCAGCAACAGGGAATTGGTCCGACCTCTTCCAAGTTCTTTTCAAAGTAAAATCATGAATAAATAGGTAATAAAAAAAGCTTGAGATGTGATGTCATTTACGGTTGCATTTCAAGTGTCCTACTCATGTGCATGTTAATCAAAAACAGGTGAATATATTTACTGTGAAGTGTAAATAATCTGATGTCTGTAACGTTTTGCATTTAAATCAAGATGAACAGCCTGTAGCCATCCAGCTGGCATGTAATCAATGACACATCATTGTGTCTATTGTGTTCAATGTAAACAGCATTTCTGACTGATTTCCATTGAAAAAAGAAACCCATGTGATGTCAGCTTTCCCATTCTGTACTTCACCTCTTCTCTGTCTGTGTACCGTATCCTGCAGTACATTTTAATTGGCTGCAACTCAATCCTCAGGAGAAGCAGGGCCCAGCTCATTTGCATACTCCATGGCTATTGGCCATAACCATTTAAACCTGACACCTGACCTGCTTTTCTCCTCTAATAGCCTACTGGCTATTTCAGGACAAAGGCAGATAAAAATCTACAGATTCACACAGCACATTGCCAATATACTGCAAAAATCTCACCTCTCAGATTCCAACACTGTGGAAAATATTCTGTGAAAGTTATTCAAATATTCCTTAAAATAATAAACAGTATATGTTATAGTTTATAACATATAGCAGGCTATGACAGTGTAATTAGATTACTTCTTTTTTCTCATAAACACCTTTCATGATTCACACCGAGTTCATGCAGAATTGGATCAAATTAGAAATCTGATTTGTGGTCCAATTATTTCATTATGGAGGGCTTACACACACCTCTCTGTACGATGGGTTGAACTCGGGTTGATTATCTGTTGTATCGGCTGTTTTCGGCTTTTTCAAGGCTAAACCACACAAATATAATAAATCATTAGATTTTTTGAAAATGCAAGAGTGCATTCACTTGGAACATGGCATGTGCTAAATTTAAAGAAAAATCCCGAGACAATATTTAGCGCCCTCTCGGTCCTAAGCAGACTATCTGAGGAGCACTGCATTACATAACCAGGTCTGGGATTGCACCGGGACCATATGGCACTGCTCCATGACCGCACAGAGATGACTGTCCCGGATCGGCCTAGCTTGCGGGATTTTCACAGTAGGCAACAAGTCAACTCAATTTGATACACATTAGCCTCCTAATGTGTTTTGCTTGATAATTGCAGTACAGTGACAGGAGCTGTCTTCTGTTGCTGTCAGTTACAAGAAGCAAGACACTTTCTGAGTTCAAAACAATTCCCACTACAACCCCACGCTGCACCTGCCTCAGTGTTACATTTGCACTGTTTTCCATCACTTCCACGCTGCAGCAGTAGCAGATTAGTTGTACGTGTGTGCACGGCAGCTGCTCCCACAGTTTTACAAAAAAATATCTCCATATGGAATAGCTAAATTTGGCAATGAAAGGCAATGCTGCTCAATTGAAGAATTCACATATGGCATCCCTTTGATCCCGTGCAGTTCAGCCTAGAGTGGCGAGCCCGAAAAAGATAAATTTCCCCACAGCAGACACATGGACTTCTGTTCCAAAGCCTGTTGAGTTTAATCAGTTGGATATGCATGTAATGCAGCAGAGTCTCACGCACTGACAGTGAGACGCAGAGACGTGCATCGACCTTTTGGATGCTGGACACTCATACATTGAACCTCTCTTTTTAATGATCTGATGCTTTTTATGAGAAGGGCATGATTTGACCCTCTTCGCAGAATGCATAGAAACAGCATGTTTAAAACGGGGCAATTTTCTTTAATTTATCTAAACTATACAAATTCCATACACGGGTTGAGATGCTTGTGGAAGGTGTACATTTGTTTGTACAATGCTGACGCCAGCTCGTACTTGAATTTTTTTTGATCTTCTGACTGATATTATTTTGCTTTGTTAAAATTGCATGGCAGAAATGAGAAGTAGCTTTTAAAGGTTATTTTCTTTCTTACAGGTACACCAAAGGGGAGCTGGACATTGCTTACATAACATCACGGATCATAGGTAAACACATTTGGTTGTAGCTAAAGGATTTTGTGTGCATGTGTGTGTTTATGGATTCACTCTAACAATGTGGGCAAAACTGAAAAATCAGGGAAACGTCTGTCTGCTTCACAATGTGGAAATAACACGCTGAAATTTTACTTTTTTTTTTTTTTTACACTTTATAAATCAGAGGGTAAAAATGCATTTTATGCATAGTTAGGTGAATGGGTGGTCATGCCTCATTCTGAGATTATATTAACATGTATGGTCTAAACACACACAGATAAACAGACATTTGCGCCCCCAGCTGACCTCCTCCCTCACTGTTGAACTGCTTACATTACATACTGTGGAGCAGCAGTGTGTCCTCAGGGGGCATAGCGGGACATTTGTCACTTGAGGGTTTATATCCCATCATGCATGCAGCTGCTGATACGGGTACCTACACTTCATGTTTTCATCCTCAGTTCAGCATTTTGCAGAGCTGTTGTCAGCAGCAGAGGACGTTATGATGATAATTATATATACTTATATAAGAATATAAGTCTATTCTGTACATTATGGGAACAGAGTACATCTAATTATTTTTTCCCAGTGATGACCTACCCAGCGGAGTCGGCGCAGATTGGGTACCAGAACCACGTCGAAGACATCCGCTCCTTCCTCGACAGTCGCCACGCTGACCACTACACTGTTTTCAACCTATCACAGCGCAACTACCGTGGCGCCAAATTCTCCAACCGGGTGGGTGCGATTGTACCTCATGACATTACAGATGAAGCCACTACAGATTAGTGGTTGCTGCACTATTTTCCCTCCGTCCATTATGACAACACCGGAGATAGATATAAGGACTTGTTTACAGTTTTCTCCCTGTTTTTAGTTAGTTAGTGTTGCTACATGTGCTCATGAACTATAGTGTCATAGAGGGTGTAGCCGCTAATTAGATTTCTCAATCTGGCCTCTTACTGCTCGCCTTTCCTCTGTCATTACAGCTATGAGAAGTCATTTTTGTCCACTGGGGAGCAAGTCATTGAGCGGCAAAACTGTTTCTGTCATTTATATATGTAAACATATGGAGTTAGTTTTTGGTCAAGCCTGCAGGGAGGCAACATAAAGACTAGACAACAAAGGAAATCTACATAAAACTGTAGTTTTGGATGTTGCTTCTAAGTGGGATCAGCGGGTACCAGCAACTCTGTCATATTTTACTGGTTCTTCTGCTCAGATCATTTTTACAGCCTTTTATGCTTTAAATATGCCAACAGAATTCACCAGACCTTCCCTAACTTCACTGTTTAGAAGTGTAACAACAACAGTTATTCAATATACAGTTGATCTATTATTTACTTCACCACAGCAACAACCAATAAAATCGCAATGTTTAATGTGTAATACCTTATTCTGTTTCACTGGTTATGACTTGTACTCAGCATGACGTCCTTGGACCTTTTGAACCACTAGATTCAGATTCAAGTGAAGGCTCATGTGGGAGCTCTGTAGATAAAAGACTGCCACCCTCTGGCAGATCCATCCAAAAGAAGCTGAGGAGTCAACATGGCCAAGATGGCCTCCCGTCTGCTTGTGCAAGTTGCTGTATCTTTAGCAGATGACTCATCATGGCAACTAGCATGCTGTGTTGCACTGCTGCTGCAGTGCTGTTACTAACCTCCACCTCTTCTTTCTCTTCCCCTCCTGATTTTATGTCTTTCTCTTGCTTTTCCAACGTGCTCCTCGGCTCTCATTTCCCTTCTCCCTCTGCTTTGCCTTCTTTTATCTGTCTGTTTTTTCTGGCACTCCCTGTTTCCCTCATCTCTCCTCCTCCTTCCCTTATTCCCCGCGCTTCACTCCCTCGCAGGTTTCAGAGTGTAATTGGCCTTCCCGCCAAGCTCCCAGCCTCCACAACCTGTTTGCTGTGTGCAAGAACATGCACAACTGGCTCAAACAGAATCCTAAGAACGTGTGTGTCATCACTTGCTCGGTAAGAACGCACTCAAATACAGTACGTCACGTTCATCACCATGCTGCATTTAATTTTCATTTAATTGTCTGGATTCTG
This sequence comes from Embiotoca jacksoni, assembly GCF_022577435.1. Classification (NCBI taxonomy): domain Eukaryota; kingdom Metazoa; phylum Chordata; class Actinopteri; family Embiotocidae; genus Embiotoca; species Embiotoca jacksoni. The sequence continues at coordinate 5,859,170 of NW_027185329.1, forward strand.
ATCAGTTCAAGTGCTGCCTATTTCACAGAAGTTATTTGGAGCTGGAAGCAGCTAATATAACTTGTATTTTTCAATGACGTGCAGGTACATTGAAATGCAATTTTGATGTGGAGGGACATCCACAGATTTATTGGAGCTGGTCTTTGTTCTATGACCCACTTTTGAGTCCAAGCAGAGCATTTAAAATATGCTGCCAGAAGACTAACTCAAACAAACTCGGTGTCAAAGCCCCGTTGTTTCCCCTGTTGTGTTTGTCATTGAGCAGTAATTCATTTTACATTTTATTGCAAACATTGATGATTTGTGAACTTGGCTTTTTCATCAAATAAAGGGCTTTTGAGACACTGATCTTTAAAATCTCCTAATACAACATTCAAAAACTCTCCATCAAAAAAAAAAAAAAAAAAAAAGGTACAGTACCACACAAACCAAGAATCTGCTCTTCCACTCTTCCAACTGTTGCTATTCCTGGATGCAACAGTAGTAGTCTGTCTTGTGTCCAAGTACAATAAACCACAGCATAAAAGCTCCTATTGTTTTGTCTCATGTTCTGTCAGTTTATCCACCTCTGTTTTTGTTCAGCAGCTGGTATTTAAAAGAGAAATAAACGTCTCTGACAATTTAGAAGAAGGGAGTGCAAATAACAATGAAATCCAGCCATTACCAAAGTATTCAGTGAAACTGGACTTTCTGTCTGTTCTAATTCAGTGAGACCAATATTGTACACTGGCATGTGGTAGAGCATGTTATTGCCAAGTCGCTGCGGTTTGGTTGTGGCTTGGCAAACTGTTCCTTCTTGCATAATCTCCAAATGGTTCCTTTTTGTAAAAACTGTGTTTTTTTCACTGCTTCAGATCACACAAATGTTTTTGTCTCCCTTCAACCTGAAATGAACTTGTTGCAATGAAAAAAAAATTCTCTTAAATTTCTTGGTGCCTATTTGTGCACGAGTTTGTTAGTCAACTGAAATGTCCTGAAACTATTATACTTTTTTGAATGAAATGTTATAACACATGCAACAGCAAAAAGCATATAAGTGAAGCTGAAATATAATAATTACCCAGCATTAAGGTGTATCAGCTTCTCCCTTGCTGTGTGTTTTCAGGATGGTCGAGCTCTCTCCGGTGTTTTGGTCTGTGCCATGTTCTGCTTCTGCCACCTCTTCAACAACCCAGTTCCTGCCATGCAGCTGCTCAGCGCAAAGAGACCAGGCTCCGGCCTCTGGCCTTCACACCGCAGGTTTGCCTCCCTGAACACGTGTGAGAATGAGAAAGAGAAGAGGGGAAGTGAGGGAGACACCTCTTGCACACCATCTTGTTTCCTGTGTTCCTCTGAGGTTTAATCTTACCTCGTAAAGCTGCCGGAATTGGTAAAAAAAAAACAAAAAAAACACACACATTGGAAAACAGGCAGAAATACAGAAAGTAGAATATAAGTTGAAAATTTCATAACAAAAGTATCACAGTCAAAATTAGTGGTTTGCGAGTGAAAATGATCAGTGTATCAACAGAGGCATCACTTATTCTACACAGATATCTATGTCAGGTTGTTGCAGCAACAAATACAGTAACTATCTAATGTGTTGACAACCGGATGATTGTTCGTTATTTTTAACTATTAATATCTATTGTCCAACACGCATGTCTGTATGTAGACAGACAGTTTGACAGACTATTTTTTTTATCTTGTAAGAAAAAAATACACAGATTTGATGACACGTCTGCCCTCTTGTCTCCTGATTCGGAAGGAAATGTCCTTTCTTATCTATTTCTATGCAGCACAATTTCAGATCATATGCAGTCATGGTCTAATGTTCTGAATTAATCTACAGGAGCAGCCAAACAGTGCAGCTGACAGTCTTTAGTTTTCTCAGCTTATACATGAATCTGAGGCTGCAGAGCTGGCAGACCCTCAAAGGTTGAACATTTTATTCCCCATTACCTGTGGGATTTATCAGTCCACGCTTGTGCAAGATTCTCCTCACGAGTCAGAGTTCATGGAAATGGAAGTATTGAAATCATTCAGGACACTGTTTCATATACTGTGCATTTGTTGGCTTGCAGTCAACTACTGATGCTGTGGAGTCTACAAGAAGCTGCTACTTTATGCACCACACCGGTCATAGAAATGACTAATTATAGATACTTTATAGGACCCTAATCGAAATGTATGGAGATAGAGGACACTTTAAAGTAAAACTGTGAATTTGACTTCCCATGCAGGTACATAGGCTATGTATGTAGCATGGTATCAGAGAAGCCCAGTCTACCCCACTCTAAGCCCCTATTGATCAAGGGCCTCACCATAAGTCCGGTCCCCTGCTTCAACAAGCAGCGCAGCGGCTGTCGGCCCTTCTGTGACGTCCTCATCGGAGAGACCAAGATCTTCACCACTGCACAGGAGTACGAGAGGATGAGGTAAGTAACATCAGTGAGATTAACAGTAGTTTTAACATCACAGAAAGCTTTTGGAAAGGATTAATGGCAACATCTGCATTAGAATTGCACAGTGGTATTATATTTGAATGTTGTTTTATGCGTAGTGTGATATAAATAAAAGTATGAACAGAAAGTAATCATGCCTTTTTTTTCCTTTCTCTCGTTCTGCAATCTTACCCCTTTCATTATTCTTCCCTCCTCTTCCTTCAATTCCCCATGTTTGTCCCCTCTTTTCTCTGCATGTCCAGAGAGCACAGGGTCCAGGAGGGGAAGGTAGTTTTCCCTCTGGGTGTGAGTGTACAAGGAGATGTTGTGGTTTCGGTCTACCACATGAGGTCGACCATTGGAGGACGTCTGCAGGCCAAGGTACACTCCCACGTCCTGCAGAATCTCTTTCAGTACTCCTACACTGCATATAATCAACATCTCAATCAAACTTGACAACAGCAAGGACTCACTGAGGCACACGGATAATAATTGCAAGATTGTGTTGGCACCAGATTACCCTGAACCGTCAGCCTCTCCACCAGGTTCAGAATGTGGATACACCTTAATTAAATGTCAGGAGATAAGTGGTAATATGAAGTTGGAGATTTGTTATTTGTGTTTATAGAAGTATGCAGCTTTCCTCCATCAAGAAACATTTAATGCACAGTTCACACAAAAATGATACATTTTCTTCTTTTTTAGGCTTAATGTGGACCATTATTTCTTCTGGTTATCCGTGTTGGTTATTCAAGGTGTTTGCATTATAAAAACACATGCACATATAACAATATCTCTTTATCATCTTGCTACCTTGGACATTGCTACTAAAATCTTCCTGATTTTAACTAAAAAGATCAATTCAGGTATTAGAGTTAAAGTGGACCTGTTTACAACCTTCTCATGCTTGCAGTGAGCAGCTTTGTGTAATTTGTAGTGTTTCAGCAGTACCTTTACCTGACTTAGTGTTCCAGAGGTGCTTATAAAAAAATCTTGAAAAATATTGTTGTAAGATGATAAATAAAAAATGTTATCATGAAAAAAACAACAACATTGAAGTCTTATTAAACAACATATAATATTTAACCTAATAGTGTGACTTCTGCAGGAGATTGACTATTGGTACAATATAATATGGTCAAACCTTACTTTTGTCCTGCTGTTGTTAGGTGTCCAACACCCAGATCTTCCAGATCCAGTTCCACACTGGCTTCATTGCTCCTGGAACCACCATGTTACAGTTTAACAAGTAAGAACATTCCATCTGCTTAATTATCTTTAATACAACAAAAACAGTTTAAGATATTGAAAAAAATAATGTTAACACAACAACACATTTTCTTTCTCACACACCTTAATTGTCCTCTCAGACCAGAGCTCGATGCCTGTGACACTCCGGAGAAGTATCCCCAGCTGTTCCATATGATACTGGACATGGAGGTAGAAGGAGTGGACAAGCAGAAAGACCTGACGCCGCCATGGGAGCAGTTCCCCTGTAAAGACCTGAGCCCCAGTGTGCTCTTCTCCTGTCACCAGGAACATCAGGACGCTCTGGCTATTGCTGGTACTATGGGGACAGGTGCACTGGGGCAAACACTGGCTTTTAGTCCATAACATAGTGTACAACATCACAATATGTGGAAAACTTAAAACATAAGTAAAGATATAGTAATGACAGCCATCAGTTACAAAGCAAGACTTAACAGTATAAAAATATCGAACTGGTTCTTGCTAGAACAGTAAAACAAGTGAGCAATTTTATGGGCTATAGGCTACACAAACACAAACTGTGCAAGTACACACATACTGCACACATATTTTACATGCACAAATTGGTAAGATGGTGTGCAGCTGGAAAACATCACTGTGACAGAAAGACATTAGAGTATCATGTAGATCAAATTAATGTGACTCATTTTTGTCCCTGCAAGATGAGATGGAGGGCTTGGATCTGGAGGGTAAGACATTAGAGGAGATCCCAGACCTGTTAGAGGAAATATACAGTCAACCTGGGCTTGGTTCAATTCAATCACACTCTCCACGGAAGGAGACTATTTTATTAAAATATTGATAAATACATTTTCCGTTATTGGAAAGTCCATTTGGCTGTCTCCATTTATGATCTGTAAGGATTGAATTGAAAATAAACCCACCCTTGTTATGGAGCAATATATAATTTTGGTAGAAACCTTTACTCCTCCTTTGGCATAAGTACCAACCCTCTGAGGACCTGAATAAACTAACAGTAAATCCAATAACACAGATTCCCTAACATGCAACCACAGACACATGTAGTTTAGTAATATGGAAAACTGGGACAAAACACACAATCCCAGTGAAAATAGGAATTGAGGGGGAAACTGTTAAGCTATAAACAAATCCAAATCTAAAGTGTTCTACCAAAGTGAAATATTGCTCTTATAGTGATTTAATATATATATGTACACAACTGTATTTATTGATTGGATTCTTGTAAATAGAAATTCATCACATTTTAGATATCTCCCACAATTTGCTAAAAGCAGTTACCAGCCGGAACTTATTGGCAGACTTTGTGTAAGTGTGCAACATCATAGCATAAAGTATTAGGAGAATAGCTGGTGCTTGTAGCAGCGATGGCCTGCATAGTTTCCCGTCATTCTCTACTTTGCTTTTGGCCCGTGTTGTCTTGACCTACTCTGTGTTTCTGTCTTCCCTTTACCCAATTAATACTTCGTTATCTCTTCTACTTTGGATGCGTCTTTCTTCTGACTCTCTCCTTCTTTGCCTCCTTCCATCTCATCCCTTTGCAGAGCCAAGCCGGCCCCATGGAGGTGCCGACAGTCGGGGTCATTGCGAGGAGAGCGAGCCCTCAGACGATGAAATGCTTTCTCTCTCCAGCCAGCGAAGCAACGCCAGCACGGTCCCCCAGAAACCTGGCCCCCCTGCTCCAACGCCTGCCGGCTGTGCACCCGCCGAGGAAGTGGATCTTCTTGGCCTGGATGGGGAGGGGGTCAACCGTCCATGCCCTTCGTCTCAGCCTCCGACCACAGCAGCAGCAACCACTGACCTCCTGGGGGACTTGTTCGGGGCCCCGCCTCAGCCAACCAGTGGGCCCTCATCCGCCCAGTCCACTCCGCACAAAGTAGTCCCCAGCACTGCGTCGCCGTGTCCCTCTCCTGCTCAGCCAGGTGAGAAGTATATTTGATTTAAGTCACAACCTAAAACACACTCCAGACATGTTAGTGCACGTAGATCACTTGGTCCCCATTTCGGGTTTGGGCAGTACATTTGTAAAGACTTATACATACATATTTGTCATAATAAATCCAATGTTACTGCATGATTTTGTAATCATGTAATTTTGCCCAATTGGAGAAAAAAAATAAAAAATAAATAACTTCACCATCTTTTGTCATGTAATTCTTCAGTATAAAACAATAAGACTGGTGTATCTTTGGTTTTCCTTAGCGTTTGATCCCTTCGGGGCGGGTCCCATGCCTAAGCCTGCAGACATGATGGGCTCATTCCTCGGACCAGGTAATGCGGGGCAGCCCGACCCTTTCCTGCATGCTCCTCGCTCTCCATCACCCACCCTGCAGCCTACAAGCTTGGGTAAGGCATGCTACTGTTGCTCTGCTGCGTACGGTCCCACAGCACCTTTTTGCATTTAATAAAAGCATTTTGGGAGTCTGTGCCAAATCAGGGTAAGGCATGTTTTACATTGTCTGCAATCCTGCTTTAACACATACATATACAGTGTAACTGTCTGTGTGTATCTGTACTCTTGTTAAAACTGGCATCCAAACCTTGCTTTGGTTTTTAGTCTTATTTGGCTGCAATGTGTTTTTTTTTTTATTTAATGTCCTCTGCTTTGCTCTACTTATTGCTTACCTAGACATTAGCTTTGCTGGAGATAGTTGCTGTAATGTATGTTTTGAGTGAGTGAGTTTGCATGATGCCCTCTATAGTGGGCATTTGCAGCCCAGATGCTAACTACTGTATAGAGACTGCACTGCTTCATACCTCAACCCTAACATGAACCATCCCGCAACATTTCCTCAGGCTGCAGGCAATATTCAAACTTCAAACATCCTACTTCAAATTCATACTTTTTTTTTTTTTTTTTTTTTTTTTTTAATTTTTTTTACTTTGAGCCTTTACAAAGACAAAATTATCAGTATGCATTGTAATCAGTTTGACATGCTAATTTAAAAATTTAATATTTAATCTTTATTGTTTACTTTAACCATACTCACAGTATTGCTGGTGTAAATGGGTCTAAACCTCGCCAGAGTCCAACAGGCTTGATAAATTTGTCAAAGAGGTTCCTGTGCACTCTTCTTGGGTGGGCAATATTAAGTTTAAATTTAGTTTCAAGAACCAACAATTAGATCCTGTGGTTAGGGTTAGGGTTAGGGTTAGGAACAGAGCCCGTTCTTGTGAGACCCAACCTTGTTATTTTCTCTGGTTATAAGGCTTCGTGTCCCTCAATTCACATTCCCTGTGTGCTCTGTCGGTGACAAACACTGATGTGCTTGAACAGGTCGGAGTTCCCCCGTCCCGCCCTCCAACCCAACCGTCAATATTCAGCAGCAGAACGCCATGGGAGGATGGGACTGGAACAGACCTGCTACCGCAAACACGGGTACTTCCAAACATACAGACAAACAGTATGATTCCACAAGCACACACTAAATGCAGTAAATGCTCATCTAATACTTAAATGTGTCTGGCTTTCATTCAGGAGGAGGCTTTGTGATGGGCAGTCGGTCAGCCACTACCAGTCCCACCGGTTCAGTCCACAGCACCCCCACCCACCAAACCAAGCCAAACACTCTGGATCCGTTCGCTGACCTCGGCAACCTGGGGGGAAGCCTTGGAGGTCAGACAACAGAAATTTCCGATAAGTAATTGTAATTTTTGCCTCTGCATTTTATGCCATTACAATTTTCATTTTCATTAGGAGGTTCTGGCTTCTCCAGCAAGCCCACCACCCCGACTGGAACGACTCCCTCCTTCCCTTCGATGGGCTCGCCATCGCGGCCTCCACCATCTCCCCAGCACGCAGCAGGGTGGCAGCAGCCCCAGGCGGGAGCCAGCTTCCCAGCGTGGCAGCCCGGGGCTGGAAGCGGTGGAGGGTGGCAACCCCAAGGACAGGGTCCCACCCCGCAGCCAAAGCCCAGCCCCAGCCACACACCCATACCTCACACATCGCCACAAAATCGCCCCAACTATAATGTCAGCTTCTCTGCAATGGGAGGAGGCTCACCCAGTGCGGCAGGCAAAGCACCGGCGGCAACGGGTAAGCGGGAGGTGGGAATAAGACGGATGCTGATTGTTGCGCGGCAGATGTTCTGGTCAGGTTGTGAATTTGTTCAGTTGTGGTATATTTAACATCAACTCATACTGCAAAAATACAATAATCTTTCACCTTTAGGTGCCACTAAAACAACAGATACGTGCAAATTACTATTAATTGAAAGTATTCTTCCACAAAACCTAAAAAAAAATGTCAAAATGAGATTTTAAAATAAAACATTCCATTTATCTAACAACAAATTATAAGGATTGTTAAAGTTCGGTGGAGTAATCGGTCTTAAAGTGTGTTTTGGTTTGTTCCTGCGAGGGATTAAAGAAATAAACTGCATCTTTTTTTATGTACATTTAGAGAGAAAGAGCCGAGATGTAGTTGTACCACTTGGGTGTTAGCATTTTGATGTTGTAGGCCTGTTCATTCTGAGTGGCAATTGATCCGTTATTTACTTGTTTACAATACATTGCTTCTAATTGCACTGTATGATGATAAGTGGCGGATAAACTTCTAAAGTATATTTTCTGTCTCTATGTTTAATACCTTCCTGCCAGGTTCAAAGCCCAAACCCTCAGTTGCCAACTTTGACGACCTGCTGTCTGGTCAGGGCTTTGCAGGGACCAAAGAGAAGAAAGGGCCCAGGACTATAGCGGAGATGAGGAAGGAGGAGATGGCCAAAGAGATGGACCCTGAGAAACTAAAGGCATGGGATGTTTTTCTGATACTAATTAAAGCAATTTGTGGTTTATTTTTCTAATTTGCTGTTACCATCATGTCCCATGACTTGCATCAATGCGTCTGAGTAGACTTAGTGTCTGATAGCATTTCACTGGGTGTCTGTCATCTGTTTATCCAGTGTGGCTCAACAGAAGCATTTCAGTTTTCCCCAAAAGTAGGATAGTGTACTCAAAAACATTTGGCTGTTAAAGCCTTATTGTTTATTCCAGAATTAATGAAGCAACCAATGTAGGTCTACCATGAGTGAACTTTGGTTCATCTCTTTACTTCTTTTTCAAGCATTTTACTGCAGCCAAAATCACTGAAGCCATTTATGCTTATAATTGTTTCTGGTCCTCACTGGCTAATGGCTCCCCATCTCTGCCTCCCCCTTTGTGCCCCAGATTCTGGACTGGATTGAGGGGAAGGAGCGTAATATCCGTGCCCTGCTGTCCACCATGCACACTGTTCTTTGGGAGGGAGAGACACGCTGGAAGCCTGTGGGCATGGCTGACCTGGTTACTCCAGAACAGGTCAAGAAGGTCTACCGCAAAGCAGTCCTGGTCGTTCACCCAGATAAGGTGAGACGGATATTGACTTAAAAATGTGAGGGTCTTTATGTCTTTCTGTCTGTATGCAGGCAAGAAAAGGACACAGCCTTCTCTGGCTCTACATCTGAGCTCTGTGTCGATACAACCCAAAATAATCATCTGGTGAATCACAGAGGCGATATCCCAAAAAATGTGTCATCATAACAGGACAGTCATAAAAAGCAACTAGAGGCAAAATCAGATGATTCAGCAAATACAAGCTTAAAGCCCCTAAAATGTTGGCTTCAGATAATCTTCCTTTCACTTTTAATAAATTTGACAAACATCTATGGGAATTTTTGTTTTATAACAAGGGCTCAAAAGGCTACATAAAAAAAAAAATAAAATAAAATAACTAGTGGCTCATAGTGACAAACACACATGATCATCACCTACTTTTTAGCTTCACGAAACATTTCAGTGTCTTTGAGATCATTGTTTTGGTTTGCAACTTCACTGTTTTGGTTCAGGCAGCTGTTTTGGCTTTTAATAAACCCACTATGTGTTTTCTGCCCAGCATCAAACAGCTGAGAGACAGGTTGAGAGCACTCACATTTCTAAAGTGGGCATAAGCACAGCACAGAGCATTGTTTATTAGGAGTTTGTTTTGTTTTGTATGAAAGGAGCAGTGTGTGGGCCTATACAACACAGATTCTCCTTAAACTTGAGAGGGAAGGGGTGGTGAATTGGTTGCAATCTGCAACCAATTCACCACTAGATGCCACTAAATCATACACACTGCTACTTTAAATTAAGAGTATTTTGGTGTTTCGGATCTTTTTTTCTATGAGTATTGGGTTTCTTTTTCTCTGAATTTTTTGTTCATTCCTGTTAGTTGTTTTGACCTCACCGTCTTTGAGTTGTTTATCACCTCCCCGCTTCTTTCCGGGTGCTTTGTCACACGCTTGTGAATGCGTTGATGTTGCGTGTCAACATGTTTTTCAGCCGACGGAAGCCTTATATCGTTCACGTACTTTGCCTCTGTACTCTGCGTGTTACTGGAAGACTCACTAGAAGGCACACCAGAACATCCAGATTTGCCTGATGTAAACAACAAACTTGTTGACAATCGAAAGGGGTCACTACTTCCCTGATTCTTGGGGGATGTGCATAACCAATGCTAAACAGACCTTGGATTTGCGAGGCGGCCATCATGCACACGTGTAGTTGAAATCAAGTGCATCTCCGGCCCTAGAAGGAATCAGGACTAAAATACACGAGAAGGGAAAATGTTGCTGCATTGCCCTCTAATGGCTGAATTTTGGTTTAGCTTTTAGGACCTCTGGCTACAGTCCAATGTTTTCTGTCAAAGCAGGTGTTTGTTTTGTATCCAGGTGTCAGCAAGAGGCAAACTACTCACCTTGCTAATTTGAATATGCCAACATAACTGAAATGGATTTGCTTATGGGTGTAACTGTTGTGTGTTTTCTCTTTCCCTTACCAGGCGACAGGACAACCGTATGAACAATATGCCAAGATGATTTTCATGGAACTAAATGACGCCTGGTCAGAATTTGACAGCCAAGGACAAAAACCTCTCTACTAAATAAAGAGTGAGAAGACGTGAGCGAGGAGCTGATTCTGTCATCTAATCCTAAAAGTGTTACCACCTGTGGTCAGCATACTACAGCCGCACCCTGCAACATCTGCCTTTATACCTGTGCTTTGACTCATGCTTCTCATCTTGCCACACAAACACAGAACACCGATGATGGCAGAAGACCTCAGAACAGACTGCTGTGCCCGGACTACCAGTGCAACTGAACAAATGACTCCTCCCCGTAGCTGTAACATACCTGCTGTATGTATGTGGTGCAACGCTGTCCGTCCTTGTACAGGGTCCTTAGCTCCAACCCAACCCACCAATCAAAGCCACCAGGATGTCTGGAAAGACAGAGACACGCTTGACTCTGAAGAGACAGATCAAAACAGAGCAATAGACGGGGGTCTCGCACGATAACAGAAAACCACATCAGGGAGTAAACTGAGCAAGCATTTCACAGACTGCTCTACGCAAGAGAGTTAGAGCGCCAGATAGTCTGTAAGGCACAACAAGCATTTAACGGTCATTTGAGAAGTAGTTTGTTTTGTAATGTGTGTGATCCATGATCAGTTCAGTCATATCAAATTCACAGTTTAATGCAACTGAATGTTCCTAGTAATAAAACAGCAGCATGAAGTTACTGTACCTTAAGTTGAGAGTGATTTGAAGCCGAGTCGGTAGTCTGTCCAAAATAGGCTGTTTGCAGGTACGAATTTACAATTATCTATAATTTAGAAGGTGAAAATATTTCATATCCATTAGCCTCGAGATGTCTACTGAGGATAACTGAAGATGAAAAGGCTAATTAGAATTTTAAAAAGCAAGTTTTTACAGGAAAAAATATCAGGAAAATCAACAAAATGTAATTTCCTGACCTAATATTCATATGACAGCTGAAACAAAATGGTGTTCTATACTAATTCTCTGTGTGTCTGGCATAATGCAGCCTTGTGTGTTTCAATGGGGAAACTGGGGACTGTATATTTTAGGATTAGCACATGTACAGTTTCTCACGTGAAGCACCTTCAGGCCTCATGCGAACTCACTCAGACGTGTAAGTTACGTATTTCTGCAGTGGAGCTCTGAGAAAGCACAAACTGAAGACTCTATTCGGTGCAGCTTTGAAGGAAAGCCATTGTTATTTATTTATTCACTGGCTCATTTTGTTCATCTTCGTTGTCAGACCTGCTGCATGTTGGTTTAAATGTCATTTGCAAAGGAGAAATGGTGCAGGATTTTGGGTGCTCATTATATTTAACTCCCAAACTGGATGAAAAACTAGTAAAACGTGAATAATTTGTCAGACCATTGTGTCTGAAGACTTTTATATCCTGCAATATTGCTTCCAAATTGTAGAAATGACACTGATGTACGTAAATTCAAACTCCCTACAATGCAATAAGAGTTTTGGGTTGATTTTACAGACATTCATCATTTTGTCATGCTTTATTACATCTCAGTGTTTCATATCTTGTTAATTTTCCTCTCATACTATATCTACAGTTATTAGTACAGTTTAATCAAAACATAGATTTTGAGAGGATGCACAAGGTTTTATTTTTTATTACTTGATTGATTTTGTTTACTTTTCTGAAACATTTCTGTCACTGCACTGACACTTTTATTTAAAATCAGCATGCAGCTTTTGGGCATGTAATACAAGCTCTATTTCATATCGACTGTAAGTTCAAGCACCCACAGCTCAAAGTAATTTCTCTTTCCAAGAGCTGTAGATGATGTTTTAAATGTTTTAAATCTAACTTAACAGATATTAACTTAAATCTCTGTACAAATTCGATAACAATGCTGACTGGTGTGATTATTCCTTAGTACGACCGTCTCTTTCCTGTAATTGGTCCATGACCTAGAAAAACATAATCATGACATTGGATCCTTGTGTAAAAAGTATTTCATAATCTAAGAATGAAGTCCATGGGAGAATGACATTAAAATAACAAAAAAGTATATATAAAGAGAATTTCCTTGAGGAGTTTGAGGTTTTCACAGGACACTAATATGATTATATAACCTCTGCACCTATCAGCTCACTGTTAAACCACTAAACCCACTTTATTCCTTCACAAATTGTTTAAAATCATTTACCACACGCAAATTGAGAATGTTTGCCTTCACATGTTTACGTTTCTTACATTGTTATTGTTTTCATGCTCTCTCTGATTTGAACAGTTAGCTGAAGGATGAGACTTTTTTTTTTTTTTTTTTTTGGCATCATACTGTCTTTTCCCTTCGTTGGAGCTCTTTCCTCCACGGAGTTCCCAGTTTGTCCATCTGCATGATGGATGTTGGAAAAAAAAGAGCGTGACTGCTTCTTCAACTGATTAAGGACCTAGAAAGGATGCCAAGGCAGGAGAAACTCTGTGTCTAGACTGAAACGGGTCCCCAAACAAGACACTGGCTCTCAGGCTGAAAAGACTCACCTCTGATCTTGAGGCTACTGCTGACTTTGGTGACGTACCAGATATGAGAAGTGTGTCGTATGTGTTTATGCTCTATTTACACTGAGGACCTACATGTGAAATAACCCTCCTAAGATCCCTCCGCTGACTGAATCTGCAAACTTACAGCTATGTTAAAAAGCTAACCTCTATATTGTAGTCAATGGATGTGTGTTGTTTGAAGTTGTGGTAGGTATGAAAGTTTGGATACCGAGTACTGTACGTTCTGTGTTTGCCTGTCTGCTGTTCAAGTATTACTAAATTGTGTAAAAATTCTGTTCATGTGTTTCTTTTCAGTTCTGTTTACCGTTACAGGATGTACATAATGATCAAGTGCAGTGCACAAAAATAAACTGTAAACAGAAACTTCAAGGGGTGAGCGGCCTTTCTCAGGTTCTTTGTGTCTCTTGCCGTTTCTTTTTAGGAACACTAGAGGGAAGCACAGTACAACAAACAAACTACACTGGTGCCCTCTAAAGTGATGATCAGTGTGCTCATTGGTGGAAATTATTAGATCATTTACTTCAGTAAAAGTACCAGTACAGCAATCTAAAAATTACTCTATCACTAGTATATATCTTTCAAAAACATATATTAGTAAATGCATTGAGATATAGCAAAGTATCCTAAAATTTCAAAGTAAAAGTACTGATTCTGTAGAAAAATGTACCCTCTAGCTAAGATATTGACATTACTAGACTGTTATTTTTATAATGTCTTAACACATATTGCAGTCTTTTTTCAGGTGATTATACACTCATTAAAAAAACACGATTATGAATATTTTCCATTTTCTGCCCCACTAAACCTTACAGTACAGTAGAGAGTGTGTTAACTTGATATTTATCCATTTATATAAAACATGTGAAGGAGTTTAAGTATCTTGGGGTCTTGTTCATGAGTAAAGGTAGGAAGGAGCGGAAGATTGACAGGCGGGTTAGGGCGGCGTCAGCAGTAGAGCAGGCACAAGTCAGCATTCCAACATTCATCGATGGTCACGAGCTCTCGGTAGGGACCGAAAGAATGAGATTAGGGTTGCAAGCAGCTGAAACAAGTTTCAGGGTGGCGGGGCTCATCCTTAGAGATAGGGCAAGGAGCTCCAACATCCAGGGGGAGTTCGGAGTAGAGCCGCTACTACTTTGCGTCGAAAGGAGTCAGCTGAGGTGGCTCGAGCATCTGATCAGGATGACTCCTGGGAGCCTTCCTCTGGAGGTTTTCCAGGTACAGAAAGGAGGGATTATATATCTCATCTGGCCGAGGAACGCCTCGGGATTCCTCAAGATAAGCAGGAAAATCTTCCCTAGGAGAGGGAAGGCTGGGAAAACTTGCATGACCTGCTGCTACCTGGAACCAACTTTGGATAAGCAGAAGAAAATGGACGGATAAAACATTTCATGTCTGTTACTTTGAAGAGGTTTTTCCCCCCCCCCCAACTTCTAGTGTCAACATGACACCAACTTTTACATATAAATCTTTCTTTCTTTCTATCAAGGTCCATAAGTTATTTAATTAGATAATGAGTGTCAGCCTGTGGTGCAGGACTTCTGCTCTGATGTTGATAACAATAAGCTGTATTACAAGGCTGCTGTTTACTACTTGTTCTTCATCTTAAACTCTTTTCATATGTGACCATTTAGGGGTTGATATGTTTTCCCTCTGGGCCCAGATCCGGGAAGAACAGGACTACAGAGCCAGTGTTTGACAACCCAGAAGCACGTTTAGGGTAATTGAAAAAAAAAGACCCTCAATCAGTGATTCATTGTAAAACCAGGTTACACTCTTCAGTTTTTTCCTTCTTCCAGCTCGCTTCTGCTGACAGTGCTGACGCACTTCCTGAGAGGAGTTCAGTGCAGATGATTGTTCTTTATTAGCGTAGGCTGATGTTTCATTTTTCATGATATCCTACACCATTAAACACACGTCTCATCTAGATGTCAGGTCATTTTACACACACACACACACACACACCTACAAATTGCTGAGACATCTTGATACAGTGGAGAAAAGGATGTCCTTTGGAGTGAGTAAAGAGTGGACAGCCAGTGGCCTGCAGTGTTTTCACGTCATCTTTTAGTATTGACTCAGCTCACTTAGACAGTCGGCGGAGGTGATAGCAAAAATAGTACCAGATACCAGATAAGTACTATCCACAACTTTTGGCCAACGGAAAACTAAAAAAGCAAGTTAAGCCGAGCTGGTATCTGAAGTGAAAAAAGGCCATTAGTTGTGCTTGCTATTACTCTGCATTAAATGAAACATATTTTTTTTTGTATAGACATAAAGAACTCTGAGAGCTTTGACATTTTTTTTATTTATTTATTTTTTTTTTATTTATTTTTATGGGAATAAGTGTAAACTTCTGCTCGGAGAATTATGTTCCCCAAAAAGCACTCTGACAGGACGATTGTCCCGCCGGGTCAACAGAATATAATGAAAGTTTTGCAATTTATTAAAGCTAAATCAAACCGTATCTTTGTCAAAGTATCAATCTATTACTCATCTGAGAAAAATATTCTGACTTTGAAAATAAATTATTTGCTGCAACCCTTCCGGTGTTTTCAGGTTTACGATGAATCCTGTCTGCACAAAGAAAGACCAATTTGGTTTCATCTTAGCTTGCTGATAAATAAGCGAGAGCTCGTTTTTCACTGTTTTTAATATGATCAGGTTTTTTTTTAATCTATTCATTGAGCTAGTTGTACAAAGTAATTGTTTAATTCCACTGCTAAATTCACTGTCAAACACATGGACTTTGTTCTCACCCCAGTTTAGACAATTACTGTAGATTACTGATGATGTCAGATTTGAAGCCAAACTGAAGACTGACATGCTGCTCTTGAAGATGCAGTGTTAATCATATTTTAAATCGAATTCGGATTTTACCTGGTCAGGACAGGTTGCACGTTACTTTACTCATAGATGGTGTTTAACTAAGAAGACATTTTTATTTGAGTATCAGGACTACTGTGCTCGAAAAGCTGTAAAGTTGTGAAGGTGGAAACTGAATAAATAGGGCCTCTCTGTCCATTTACACAGGGAAGCTCAAAGTGCTTCTAACCGTCTCCTGGAAACACATGTGAAGCCGGATATTTCCGAAAAACAGTGCACGTGCTGCTCTGCTTTAGTATATATAAATAAATACTGTACATTTAAGACAAAAATCAAACGATAGAGTTTTCGTACAAACATAAAATGTATTATTGTTATCTTTAAGTCAGCTGACTGGCTGGGAACTGTTCATGGCCCCAGAGATGCTTCTCCTCCAGTCTGGGAACTCATTAGGAACTTCAAAAAGCATGTTTTCACATGGTTCCTGCAGTGTACGGTCATTAAAAGAAACACAAGGTACTTCGATTGGATGGTTCATTTCTCTGAAAAGTGTTTTCATGCAGACATCGTGCTGCTAATCTTTTGGTTCATTAAGAATAATTGGTGGATATAGATTCACGACACAAAAAAGTAATGCATTAGTTTGACAAAACAAAATGCATAATATTGTTATTTTGAATGATGTTTCATTTTAAAATAAGCATAGAAAGGGAACACTAGAACACTAATATTTTTGTTTATAATGTTTACTGTCCACCTCAAAAAGCCTCACTTGACCAGCAGACATGCAGGATTACTTTGGGACAATGGTGCTTTGATCTAATTTCTCTCATCAGTCTGCCAACGTGCTCCCAATGACAATAGTAGCACGTTGATGTTCAGCGGACAGAAACGTTAACCAGCTTATGTTCACCATCTTAGGTTTATGTCTTAGCATGCTAACATTTAAAATTAGTACCGAACAGAGTGGGCTTAGGTTAATGGGAATGTCATTAGTTTTGCACATATTTGGTTGAAAAGTGTGGTGAGAATAAAATGTTGTCCTGATTATGAAAAGTTAAAGGATCCGTAAAGTCATCAAAATGTCAATCAGTGAAACAGGTCTGAACATTGGGTTTGGGTTTGATGAGTGAAGCCCAAGTGTCTTAAAGTGCAATTCCACTGCGGGCCACTAGGTGCTGGCTCCTAGTCAGGACCACATTTCATGGTAATCAATGCCATAGTTGCCAAGATATTTAACTATAAAGCAAAAATAGCCACATCATGTTGGTGTAAGAGGAAAAGTAAAGGGATCACCAAAGCCAGACCAGAGTGGTGGACAGACTGGGTAAAATTGCAATTCCACTAGAGTGCCTGAAAACCTGGCGTATATTTTTGATCTTGAGGTTTAAAATCCCAGCCAACAACACCGTGAGAAAAGCAGCATAATTATCATGTTATCAGGAGGCAACTTGAGTTCATAACAAGCGCGTTTTAAGGGCTCATTGACCTTGGTGACCTCAGTGACATTGTACACTATGACCAGCACTTCCTGCAGAGAATCACTAAATATAGCACAGTCCAGTGAATAAAATGCAGCCGTTACTGAAATGTCAACACAAATGCACTCATTTTATTCACAAGGTTCCTCGTTAGTGGGTTTCTAATATAGTCAGGTGGCTTTCTGACCATCAAAATGGAACATAGAAGGAGCTGGCTTGCTTCTGCGCATCACATATTAAAGAGCTGCAATTTATGTCTCTGTCAAACTTCTGGATTTGAACGGTTTCATTGGGATTATTTTATTAATGCTCCCTCAAATTTTGTCGTAAACTCTGACCTAATCTTTCCTCACTACATGCAATGACATGACAGAAACAAACAAGTTCTGTCTGACGCAATAAGAATAAAGGGTAGTTCTGTTTTGGTGTGTGTGGGTGTGTCTACGTGCATTAATAGGAATGTGTAGTTTGCATGCTGAGACGGAAATATTTCTGCTTGTGTGTTAAGATTTCACACAGGAAGAAAAAACAGACCAGACTTGTTTCAGTGCTGCTTTTGGCATTTCTGCTTAGATAAGAAACATTATCTTTATGTATGACAGCAGCTGCATGATGCTTACTGAGCATAATATTCAATTCAATTCAATTCCATTTTATCTACAGTATATAGCACCAAATCACAACACAGGTTATTTCATGGCACTTAACACATTAAAGTCCCTACAGCAAGACTTTACAATATTATACAGAGAAACCCAACAATTCAACAATTCCCACATAAGCTAGGAGGGAAAAAACTCCTCTTTAAGGGAGAAAAACCTTCAACAGAGGGAAGGAAAAACTCCCTCTTAACAGGACGAAACCTCCGACAGAACCAGGCTCAGGCCTCGACCGGTTAGGGTGAGAGGAGAGCAGAGAGAGAAAAGGACAGCATAGAGATACAAGAGAAGAACTGTTGATGGAGACGACAAGCGCAGAGCAGAGACATGCAGCTCCATGACGGGACATCTGCAAAAGAAAGAACAGAAACTATGCGAGCGAAGGAACTGAATGGAGACAACAGACAATAAGAAAAAGCTATGAGAGAGAAAAAGATGGTGAGGTATGAGTCAGTTAAAGAGTAGGAGGAAAGAAAATAAGCTCAGCATGTAACGAGGTCCCCCAGCAGCCTCGGCCTATAACAGCATAACTAAGGGTTGGTTCAGGTCTACCTGAGCCAGCCCTAACTACAGGCTTTATCAAAAAGGAACGTTTTGAGTCTAATCTTAAAGCTAGAGAGGGTTTCTGCCTCTCGAACACAAACTGGGAGTTGGTTCCACAGGAGAGGAGCCTGAAAACTGAAGGCTCTGCCTCCCATTCTACTTCTGGAAACTCTCGGAACCAGAAGCAGACCAGCGTACTGAGAGCGAAGTGCTCTGCTAGGATTATATGGTTCTATAAGATCTCTTAAGATATGATGGAGCCTGGTCAAGTAGAGCTTTGTAAGTCATCGAGAGAATTTTAAATTCTATTCTTGATTTAACAGGAAGCCAGTGAAGAGAAGCTAAAACTGGAGAAATACGAGAATATAGTACAGTACAATACAGTATTGTATTTAGCATTCATAACAAGTCCATTATGTAGATAAATATTTCACAGCACACTATAAAGTAGTTTTTAGTGCAGATATAAGCATTTATTAATTCATAAAACCTAAATACTGGTGATAAAAATGTAGTCAAGTCAGCAGTGAAGACTTAAGGCTGTGTGGTGTTTTCAAACCACTTCAGGTGTCTGTGAGGTTGACTTCCTGACTCTTCTGTGGTCAGCAGAGTTGTGGTATCTTACTGGCAGTTTAAAAATAGCCGCCTACTCTTTGGCTCTGCCACTTCATAAGCATGGGTTAAATGCAACAACAGCTGTGATGGAAAACAATAATGGAACTATAATAACTTTTACAGGCATTTAAAAGCTGCTTTAAAATAGTACGCCTGTTGTTGGGGTTTGTTGTCATATGCTTCTGGAGCTGTGCTTTCCTACGTCCTCTTTGGGGTCAGAATGATTATTGGTTTTTGTAGCAGGTGCAGCAACAGTTGAGGACTTCCCCGATGGGCTGATGGGTGGTTAACCTTGAGTTTTGATTCATCGACTCCTTTGCACATTTAATAATGCATAAACTATTTTTTGGCCACTTGAGGGTGGTGCAAAAAGCGGTAACACAGACACCTTACACATTTGTTGTGGATGTTGGCAAACAGGTGTCCAGTATTCAAATTCTTTTTGTCATTTGATGCTGAGCAGGCAGTCGAAGGTGAATAGCTCTGCCTGCCTAATGCTCACAGCTTCAGCCTTTGCTGCAATAAAAATCTGAAAAACCTGTTCGCATGAAGGTTTGCGCAGCCGCTCGGGGGCGGCTAAGTGCAATGATGGTGAAGTCAATCCTCTGTTTTTAAATGTTGTTCCAACAATGGCGGCAGTGGTAGAGCTAGTTGTGGCAATGCTAAAAAAATATATTGAGGAATTGATGCTTCAAAGTCTGCAGTGGTCAATTACAGACATGGCGTTGCGCTGTGCTCCAATTTTGGGGAGGATCGCTGTTGTTTACAGATTTGTGCGTTGCGACACAGAACATACATCACACACTAGTCAATCCTGATTGGTTAAAGGCTGCTCCATTAGTTTCAAAATTAGCCCGAGGACTGTGCCAATTTGAAAGGACTATAAACACTATTGCAGCTTTTTTTTTTTTTTTTTGAGCCTAAAGTTTGAGGGCCTAACAACCATGGAACTTCAGAATAGGATGGTAACGCCGTCCATTACTGATAAAAGATTATTGTTTTTTGCGCAGCTCTGAGTTTTGTGTCTGCATTACTCCTGCAGCGGAAACTCCATTCTAAACAAACAGGATGTATTTTTGAACTAGCAATAGTATCTTGCTAGAGGTTTGTTCCCATCCCGCTGATAAATAAAGCAGGGTTGCATCCTAGAGTTTGTTTGGCCTGGTCTGCATCAGAGTGGGTCAGCGTTGGGGTGTAACGACATAAATGCTGTATCCTTGCTATCCAGAGGCAGCTCTTGGCCAGAGAGCGTGACCACTGACAGAAGGTGGGCTTGTCACTCAGCTCTTGGCTGAAGAGTGTCCGGGGACTTTCGGGATCAAATATCACTCGTAGCATACAGTGAACACACACATGCACAGAAACAAACCTTTGCACCTCAGCCAGAGTGGAAAATTAGAGGTGAGTACTGACAGAAGGTGGGCTGACTCAGCTCCTCTTTCTCCAAGTCTCTGTGAAATCCTTTCGTGCAAACGTGCACATCTAGTCCAAAAATACAGATGGCTCTTATCCAGAAGATCTGATCCTCATGTATTCTACACTTGCAGTGCAAACACCCTTGCAGATACGCAAAGCGGTTCAAACACACAGATGTAACACCCTCGTTTGTGTGTGGTGGTGAGTGATTGGTGTGTATTCTGACACCGTGTCAGAAATAGCCCCCCATGCCCAGAGACACACAGCCCCACATAAAGCGCTCCGTCTGTGGGGCTTCGAAATGTCTCTTAACAGTCGGCTACTACAAATGTTCGAGATATGAGACGGAAGGCAAACTTCACTTTTGACATTACACTTCCGGAGAACTGCTGGAGTGGAGCAGCTGGTGAGTAATTTACAATTTTACATTGGAAAAGAAGCTGAGAGATGAATGACACAGCCTAAATGCCCACACTTACTTACACCTTTAACTAACAATTAAAATGTTGTTTTGAGACTGAGTCACTGGAGTTGTTCTTGTGTGGTTGTTCAGAGAAACAAGTGGCCAGTACTGAAGGATCGACCTCACGTTTCTCTTTAGAGAATCTCTATTTCTTTTGTTATGATGAAACAGCCCTTTCTCCTGCCAGTCACTCAGTCTTTCTACAGTATATCTTTCTTTCTTTCTGCCAACTTGAATTGATTATTTAGCACAAACTCTTTGGCATGATAAAATGTGATGTCTCTGCTGCTTTCTCTCTCTACATTTGTCCCTCCAACTTTTCAAATTTTAGGGGGATGAATTGACAGACGAAAAATACCCCAACACTGCTGTATCTTTTCTTAGCCAGAGATCAAGTGTGAGGGGGACATGAGGTCAGGGGAAATGCTTATTTCTTGGATCTCTTGTTTGCGCACGTTTTAACTTGGAAAGCAATAAACATCTATAAGTAAACAAATTGTTTGATGTTTTGGGAAATTTGCTGAATCAGTTTCTTTTCAAGCGATGAAAAGATCTTTCATCGCGCCACAGCTTAAATCCTGTTTTTAGTCTGGTTTAGCATGACGCCAGGCTAAACATCCTCTCTCCAAAGTTACAAAAAATACCAACCAATATCTCTAAAGCCCTGAAATGGACACGTTTTATTCTGTTTCTTAAATTTATAAAAGTAATCCTGATTCCACCCGTCTTTATGAGCGGTGGGCTGTTTCTTGGCAATGACTTCCTGTAGTAGTGTTGACAAACTGTACTGTAACATGGTCTTTAGCAAAAAACCTCTGCTACCTTTGTACAGAATGAAACTAAGCTAAAGGATGTCTATTGTTGCTCATATTTATCACAGATATTCTTCTTAATAAAGCAAATAACCATATTTCTCCAAAATGTCCTCTGCTAAACGCACAGACATGTTGATATTGTTACTCTCCTTTCACTCAAATACAGCTCCTTTAACGTCTCATGAAATGGAGTTCGCTCCGTTAAAACAGAATCTAATCCTGACCCAAATTACCTTAAATTTCTTGTCCCACCTTGATATCAGAGAAATTCAGTCCACTATAAAATATAGCATCATTTTCCCCCAATACGCTGCAGGACACTACCCACTACTGTGGATTTAGACTCTTTTTTATTTTATTTTTTTAAATCTGGGATAAAAAAATTAAAAAAAACCTCTTAAAGTTAATTTGGCTCAAATATATTTCAGTTCAAAGCATTAGCTACTTCAAAAGAGCACATTTTTTCCCAGCAGTCAAACAGCCCTCATGTTCTTACTGGAGCAAAAGGCAGCGGAAAGTCAAGGCAAGCTGTGATCAGGTCCCTTTGCCACAGACACATTTCATGCGAGCCTGAGGCAAAACCCGCCCAGCTTGACTTCGATCGACAGTCCAGTGCCTGATGTTCAGGAGGAGACGCCTGTTTTTCACTCTGCATCACAGCTAACAGCCAGGGTAATTCTGCCGAGTGCATTTTGCTGCCAATTAGACCAATTTCTCTATTTGAATTAGGGGGCGCTCAAGGTGAGGTTTTGGTCACAGGCATCTCCATAGTGATGAAGGGGGCTGTTGCTCAGTTGGCGCTAAAGAGCCCAGTTTGCACAGAGGCTTAAAGTGTAAATATTGTTCAGCCTTTATCTTCATGTTCAGGATGAAAAAGGGACTTGTTCCTTGTATTTTGGGGAAAATGTCAGGGTCTTGGCACCGTAAGGGGCGTTTTGGGGATACACATATTTGCTTTCTTGCAGAGAGTAACAACAGAAGATTGATGTCAGTATGTATGATATGTATATTACTGTCTGTATGTTAAATATGAAGCTACTGCCAGCAGATGGTTAGGCCAGTTCTTTTCCAGTGCTTTTAGGCATATGCTCTGCTCAGTTAGCTGGCTGCAGGAGAAAGCTTCATATTTACTGTGTTTACTTGAGTGGCTTCGAAATTCTCATCCAACTCTCTGAAAGAAAGCAGAAAAGTGTATTTCCCATACCTTCACAATGGTCCTTAAAACATGATAACTTGACGGCCAACTAAGTGAATGAATAAAAGATTCCATTTTAACATAATAATAACAATGCATGGGTATCTAATAGTATTATTTATTTAATAATAATCAATTGCATGCCTGAGTATTTTATTTCTATATTTCATAATTTTGTGGAAACAATCAATTAGGTAATGTTGTTTTGCTGACCGGAAAAACGTTTGATTTCTAGATGAATTTCCCTAAAAAGGCGCTCAGTTTAAACAATAATTTTGAAGCTTTGCAGGAACACAACCAAACATTAAACTTTATAAATAAACCAAAATATTTTAACAAGTCAGAGACTTAAGACATTTTTTAGTGTGACTTGAGGCCAGTTCAGACCAAAGATTCCTGACAAAAAGATATAAAACTTGCAACTACTCGCACTTACGCAGTCTGTGACATTCAGAAATCTGCCAGTTTACACCAAAGCAATACGATGAGGTGGTTATATAACTATCTCCAGCCGCACATTTTTAATATCTGCTTATTGCTATTTAAAGCAACTCAAGGCACTGGGCTAACACGCAAGAGCACAGACATTCAAACAGTTAAAAGTTTCTTGTTTACTCCACATGTGCCAAGAATAACTGCACTTTACCCCAAAAAACTGATTTCACCCGATCTCAGTGACCCTGGGTTTCAAATTTCAGAGACCACAGATACTTTTAGAACTTTACTGTATTACATCATAAAGCACACAGCTTTTCACAGGCCAAACATGAGTTCAGGGGTGCTTTGTGTTATTGTGCAGTATATCCATTTCATCCCTTCGCCTGTCTGCTGGTCAGTTTTCCTCTGGTAAACTACCAGCTTGATTTTTCCACCATCCACCAGCACTGCGTGATCAAATGTTCTGTGGCTGT
Source organism: Embiotoca jacksoni (assembly GCF_022577435.1). Lineage (NCBI taxonomy): Eukaryota > Metazoa > Chordata > Actinopteri > Embiotocidae > Embiotoca > Embiotoca jacksoni. The sequence goes on from NW_027185329.1 coordinate 5,883,119, forward strand.
ACGTCTGTCAACAAAGTACTTTACCTCACTTGTTTTTTTTGGTATTTGTGTGTATATCAATTATAATGAAAATAATAATGCTTTTAGCTCTATAGTAGTGGAAATATTCGAGGACAGAAGACAAGACCCAATTTACAGTCATTATAAACAGGAATTTCCAATGAAATGAGATTCTCCATTTTAGTTAATTCGTTGCTTCCTCTCCACTTTTTCCATTTCCTGTCATTACCGCCGTCCTCTTTATTGTGTACCTCTTTACTTATCCTCCATATGAAAGCACTCTCACACAGTTACAGTTCCTCCCACACTAGTTCTCCCTCACCTCCTATTTAGGTTGTTTTTTTGTTATGTATTTAGTTTTTTTCTTTCCTCTAATGTTTTATTTGGGAACATAAAAAAAACCCACAAATGCACTGTGCACATGCATTTTCAGACATGCGCACAACAGGGATGTGCAATATATTTATATCGTATCATTATTATGATGTGAGACTAGATATTCTCTTGGCGTTTGGAAATGGTAACATCATGTTTTGTTTTTGTTTGTGTATTCTGCTGGTTTTAAAGGCTGCATTACAGTAAATGTAATTTTCTGAACTTACCAGATTGTTCCAGGTGTGAACTCTTATTTTTCATTACCCATTTAATCATTACATCCATATTACTGCCGAATTTTCTTTGCAAAAATCAAATTGTTTAAATATTTGTTCAAGCACTAGTGGCCACCCCTACAATATTGTTGCAAAATATTGACTTTTCAGCCGTCACCATCTTGCTGGCTCGGAGCGGTTTGGAGCCAGAAGTGACCATATTTGGACGAGCAGGGGAGGAGCCTATCCCTAATGCCAGGCTTTATTGGAAAGAAAATTATACTCAAACTGAATGAAAAAAAAACAAAGTATGGCTTCAGGCTGCAAATAGACAGTTTAATGTTTACACACCATGTTTTCTCTGAAAAACCCCAGCCAGGGGAGTTTGATTCTTAGTGAGCAGATGGGAGCATTTTCATTCACAAAAAAAAACCCCCACCTTCAGACACCTTGCATCAGTGTACTCAAATGGCACTTCCCTGCCAGGCTTTATGACCTCAAAGCTTTCAATTCGAAAAAAACAAAAACACGAGCATTTGAATGGCTCAAGGTGTCAAACTGAAGCTCTCCACTGCTGAGGGGATGCAGCGAGACATTAAGGTATGACTCAGAGAGAGACACCTAGATGTTATTGCCTGCTGCAGGCTGCTTTAGTGTGCTGAAGTGGGTGTTTGGGAAGTCGAGGGCATTGTGTAAAACTGGTGCTCTTGTATTGCTTTGAAACCCAACTCCAGCATGTCTGTGACCTTTCAGTTTTCTGACTGTCAATAACAATCTTAAAACTATTTATCGCTCAGATACTGATGGTTTTATGATAATGGTCCTACAAGTTGTGGTCCTCGGAGAGCAATAGGATCAGACCATGTTTGTTATTGTCTTTGGCCCTGAATTATATCCAGTCTGAGGTGGCTGTTTTGATGGGCGGCGTGAACACACATGAAATTACATAAAACATTTTTTTTTTTTAAAAACAGTACTGATGGGTATAATTTACAGAAGCACATAACTTTTTTATGGAAATGAAATTGATTTGATAACCACATAAACGTAACTTTGCTTTAGTTGAGCATTAAAGTTGTCTTTGCATGAGTTGATTGGCACGAGGTTCTTCATTCATGCTTCACAATCAACATCCATCAGTTGCTTAGCTTCTACTTTTGCTGACTGGTAATATCCAGTCACATGTTTACAGATGTACAGAACAGCCTGGATAACTTTAATAGCATCTCTTTTGCTGGTCTGCTCGGTAAGCTGCATCCAGCACTGGGGCATAGAAGAATCTTTTTCTGTTTCATTCGGTGAAACGTTTGTAGATAAATTAATCAATTCCAAATTTAAATGTTCTCTTCGGGAATTTTTGTAAACATTGTAAAGATATCAAATGACATCAAATCATGTCAACAATCAAGAAAGATTATTGGAATTCAGGATTTTGTGGATCCCAAACTTGGTTCTTTAAGAAACTTTGGTTCATCAAAGCAGCTGGATCAGAGTGTGACTGCTTTCAGAATCAGTCACAAACTTCTATCACGGCGGGAAAAGCACAAACACAAGTTTGCTCTTTTATCAGATGACGGTCTCCTACTCTGCTCCCTTGTGTTATTTTTTTTGTTTCATTGTGCGGGCAGGGAGGGGACAGCTTACTTGGTTTAAGTTAATAAAATCGGATGACGCACAAGCTTGGCATTGGGACACCTAAGCATTTCCCTCTTTCACCCTTTCTGTGAAATTCTTTCCATGTTAATTTTCTGCCTGGGAAGATGGAAAAGGAGAGATACTCCTTTATAATCCGACTTGTCTCTCAGAGGAGAAAGAGAGAGAGGGGGAAGCTGTGTGAGTGTCTGAGCACAATCTACTTGGTGTGGAAGGAGTGACAGAGCAGTGTGTGTGTGTGTGTGTGCGTGCGTGTGTGCACAAACAAGGTGGAGACTGCACCCCATTGAGAGGCTGTGATTGTGGTTTTATGAGTGACTATCAGGCTCTGATGACGCGGTCGTTGCAGCGTGAAAAAACAAGATGAGAGTTGATACGATGTTGTCATGTAAGCACGTCGTCGTGCCAACTGCTGTGTGCCGTTTATGTCAGAGAGCGTGTAAAACAGAGTGAGGATTGAGGGAGGGAGAAAAAAAGAAAGGACTGACCACAGGATGAATAAGAAATACTCATCTCACCCCCTCAGGCTCTTTGCTTTGGTCTCTGATGCTAAGCCCCTCCACCCTGTAAGCCCTGCTGGTGTTACAGCCAGTTGTGCTCCACTCACATCTGGTACTGATGTGTGGTTTTTGACATTATGCAACCACAAACCCCAACAACACAGCTCTTTGTGCTGTCCAGGCCGGCGATTGTGCCAATCGATGAGTTTGGTCGGTAACAAGACCCATTAAATATATTAGCTGCGGCCGTCTCGTTAACTCCTTCGAGACTAGAGGGCTCCCCAGGCTGTTTTTGCCCTCTCTTTCTCACACACATCCCACATGCACTGGTTGGACTGGTTGGGTTCATTATGTAATAAGCACATAATCTTATTTAAATCCAATTGTGTTGCGACACACATTCTCTATTCAAAACAACAACAAGAAGAGGACTCAAGAAAGAAAATGATGAAGTGGGGCTACAACTAATGATGACGATCAATAATAATTCATCTCTTGACTGTTTTATGTTCAATGAACTAAAGTATGATTTAATGGATAAAATGAAAGATAGTAGTAACATATGGCCATGGTAAGGTCCTTGAGCTAAAGGTGATATCTTTAAATTTCTAATATTGTCCAATCAACAGCCTAAAAACTCAACAATTTACAAAGATATTCAACAAAAAAAAGCAGCAGCTTTGTTTCTGCTAAATCATTTTTCATTTAACAGAAGTGTTGTTGATTCATTCTTGTATAAGCTTACTTATTACTTAGTAACTGAGCAATCTTTTGGTCAAAGAATATTGTGCATGGACCAGGGGGGGAAAGATTTTAAAAGGTTTGTCACTGATTGCAAATTAATTCAAAGAAAAGAAGACATTTCTAAACTCGGCCTCGTATACCGGCGTCCAGGTCAATTGCTATTTTGCCGTGTGGTGTTTTGTGCTACATCGACTGACTGGTTTGTCACTGATTGCAAATTAATTCAAAGAAAAGAAGACATTTCTAAACTCGGCCTCGTATACCGGCGTCCAGGTCAATTGCTATTTTGCCGTGTGGTGTTTTGTGCTACATCGACTGACTGGTTTGTCACTGATTGCAAATTAATTCAAAGAAAAGAAGACATTTCTAAACTCGGCCTCGTATACCGGCGTCCAGGTCAATTGCTATTTTGCCGTGTGGTGTTTTGTGCTACATCGACTGACTGGGCTGCTCGACTCGGTCTCATACTTTCTCTCCGCTTCTCTTGACATTTTCTCTGCTTGTCTCTTCTCTCGCAGGGCTGGATGTCTGGCAGGTGTTGTGTCTCATGTGAAGCTCTGCAACAGAAGAGCCTTTCTGTTAATTTAATAAACAGCCACTGAACACTGGAAAAACACAATTCTGCCTTGTGAAAATATGCAAAGTGCAGAAATGAGGTCCAAATAAAAAAGGTTTTTCCATCAGAGCAGAAACATAAACCTGACAGTGAAACAGTAGAGTGGAGAGATGTGGTGGTTTGGCAGAATACAAACAACCACATTCACATCACATGAAATAAAGCTTTATACGATAAAGTGAAAACGCAAACCATGAACTTAATGTTTCATGGCAGGCTAACACCCCCTTGTGAAGCCAGAGCCAGACCGTCCTACGCCAAGACATTGCCACTCATATCGTCTGTCTAGGCAGCCTAATACAAATTTTAATTCATTTTCACCATAGTGACTGTAGTAAATATGAGAGGAGCAAAGGAAGAATTCAGGTGATGCATTATAAAGAGTGAGACAGTCTATGTAGAGGAGACAGACTAGGGGTGGTTGGATGGATGAAACCCAGGACGGCACTGTTGTGTCACATGTAAAAAAAAAAAGAGTCAGTATTAACTTTTTTTGAACATACGCACGCAAGTAAATTGTCTTCTATTTATATTTCTCTTTAACTGGCGTCACATATATAATGCAATCTACATAACTAATATATAGTGACGGAGGTCTGCCTGTCATCGGTCCTCTCCACTGGTCATGTCCACTGGTACTGACTTTGGCGATTGACTCTTCCTGTCGTTTAAGTATGAGGATGTTTAAGTCTATAAAGGTAGGTAGGTAGGTAGGTAGGTAGTTACTTTATTAATCCCCATGCTGAAGACAGTCATATACATCGTTTTGGGAGCATTCGAAGTGACAGAAGTATTCAGTCGCTTCGGTATGAGGACGCGTTAGAAGGAGTGGCCACTGGATGCTGGCACCGAGACGTATTTTAAAATCTTGCACAGCAGAAAATGGCTGCGAACAAAAATAATCTTCAAAACGTATTCGGAAACCCGTCAAATACCTAAATCTAACCTTTCAGCAAACTTAGTCACATGAGCAGTAGGCAGGTCTGTACCCAGTTTACCCTTTGGTCACATAATTACTTTGTTTATGCTCATTTCTTATGAGACCGTCAGGTTTAGAGATTTAATCACCTCCCGTAAATTCACAGTTGCAAAGATCAGCAAGTTTTATTGTTTTCTGGCTGATGGCTCCAAACTATTGGTCTGTTTTATATTTCAGATATTGGCTGCATTAACTAGAACTCGTAACAAAAGCAGTGTCAGCTTGTATTTGAGCTGGCACAGCCTAAAAAGAGACATGTGATACAGCTGTGCTCTGGAAAAGCCATCAAACTCAAACTTCGTCACACTTTTGCTCATCTTTTGATGAAGGTTAATTCATGAGGTAAACAAGCATGTGTGTTCATACTAAAGCTCGTACCCAGCAATTATGTCTTTTCAAATAAAAATGTAGTATGGGTTACACAAGAAAGCTTTTGCCAGCAGGCAGAGGTGTTAGTGATTCTTCTGGTCAACAGGCTTCTCTCTGTGTGACTGCACTTCTCAGGAACAAGAATATTCTGGGCAAAATGCCAATAGAAATAAGGTCCAAGGTCCTTCCACAAACATGAAGACCCAGAGCTCCATAGAATAAATATTCAAACTATGAACGGGAATCGCCACAAACACAACAGTTATTTTAAAATCGATAAACAACGACACAAAGAGTGAAATGAAAGTACAAAGTGCTTCATTCACTTTTACTTTTGCTTCCAGGCCTATTAGAGGGTTAAACCAGCAAGTTCAATGTTGCTCTGCATACTTTGGCCTTTTCCTGTCAATGGCCTCTTCCAAGGAGATCTCCCAGAGGAAAATGAACTCTAGGAGGACAACCCACTTTTTTTTTTTTTAGACATGTCCAGGCCAGTGGACATCTTTTAGGTGTTTACTGACTTCTCCCTGGCCCAGATCAATGAAAGAGTCTCAGTAGGAGCAGCTTGTAGTGATTTATTTATACATAATGCATATTATATTTGTTATTTTAGGTGGTAAATCATGGTGACGTAGTTTCTAAAAAAAAATCCTTATTGACACTAACCTGGAAGGGGTTGTTATTGTTGTTGTTGTTTTTTTTTTTTTGGGGGGGGGGGGGGGGGGTCTAGAAGACGCCTTATAGAGGTACTTCAATTTTACACACAATAATCAGTTCACTTGTCTTCAGAAGTGCTACTTACCCTGTGAAAAGAAGTGTATTGTCTTCAGTCGATCTGAGATTTCTCAAGTCTAAAATTATTTTGGACGATTAATGGCAACAAGAACATTTATAACAGAAAGCCTGCATTACCAACTGTTGGTGTGGCGTTTGTGCATCTACTGACAGACACCACTGATTTGCATTTTAGGAAGTGTCGGATATAGTATTTTTGGAGATTTAAGTACACTCACTGAATCAGATATCTTGGCCTCTGCTGCTTCTTTAACACAAATGTAATTCTCACCTGCCCTCCAACTTCAGGGAAATCTCTGGAATCCCCTTTTAAGAGAATAATTCAAACCAATGTGTGAATAATGAGGTAATTCCTGGGGAACACGGCCTCTAACAGTGACCTTTTATCTGTCTGAATTTCCTGTCTTATTTCCTCTCTGTCACAGAAAAATGCATTAAGGTGACAGAAAGAAAATATTCAAGTGGAGTACTTCAATTTTCTGCTTAAGTGCGGTACACAACAAATATATTTAGTTACATGACACTGTGGGACATCAGCTCAGTATCATTATGTTATCAGTATCCATGTAATGATTTAACAGCTGACCTCCAATATGCAGTAGATGAGTCCAGAGTTTTACACTGGATCAATATTGTGTCTCTTTCTAACAAACAGCCCTGCAGTATACGACTGTGGCTCAAACAGGGAAGCCACTAATGAATAATTAAACACATGAGGGGGAAAAAAAATCCTCAGGGGGATTACATACCAAGAGGATGATGTCATGCTACAACACTGGTTAGGGTGATGTCATCTCCTCATTTTAAATGCACGCATGATCCTGCTGCTGTGTGATTGCCCTCCCAGCATCCTGTCTCACGTGCAGATTTAAATGTCTTTGATTACCGAAGGATGCAGTGAAACCCGATTCTTGCATAATAAGCAGTGAACTTATTATTATGATGTCCCACAGTGTCATGTAACTAAATATATTTGTTGTGTACCGCACTTAAGCAGAAAATTGAAGTACTCCACTTGAATATTTTCAGTTTATGTTTCTTTATACTTCTGCACTTGATTTCTGTGGCACATATTCCACTTTTCAAAGCAACAATTGGTGGCAACAATTATGGGATTTCACATATTTATTAGGAAAAAAAACTGCTGGGGTCATTGATCAAGCACCGAACTCAGCCATTGGTCATTCTAAAAATTTGAGGTACTTAATTATTTATTTTTGTGTTTGAGAATCCCACACAAAGAGGATGATGTCATTCTTGCACACCGGTTGGCATGATGTCATCTCTTCATTTTGAATGCGTACCTTAGGAGAGGCTGCTGCTGCTGCAATGTGCTATGCTCTCTTTCACATGTCTGATCACTGCACCTCACAATTTATCCTCAGCTTAGGTGCCGCATCGTAGCCTGTCAATCTCATACTTCTACCGGTTACCTTCGGCAGCGTGTGTTTTTCTACAATCCAAAGTATGTTGAGTGGTGTCGACTGTAAGTGTGACTAACTGACTGAAGTATTAAAAACTGTTTAAATCTGTCGTCATTTTCATCCGGCTTCTATGTTAAGTGCAGCATTGTGAGACATGTCCCGTCTTGTGGAAGAGAGCAGCTGACTGTGACGTCTTGTAATTGTACTTGGTAAGAAGTAAGAAAAGATAAATGTGCCAGAAGCAAAAAGAAAACACAAAAGAGTGTTTTTTTTGTGTGTCTGTTTTCTTATTTGCTGCTCCTGTGAGGGGATTTTGGACGTGTGTGAAACCATATGCTGCCAGCCTCCAACACTCATTGCAATGTTCATTGACAAAGCGATGCCAGGCTGCTGAAAATACTGATCCGAATCTATCTCCATAAAATTAAGTGGGCTGTAAAGGTGAAGTGATGTGTCTCCGTCATGACGCAGATCAAGAAAAGCCATTTTCAAATGAATCTCCACCCCTTCGCAAAGCCAAATTTATGCAAGCAGACAATGACGCATCCTTTCTACGTCATAAACTTTGATAGTGACTGCAGGCACTAACTCACTGGTGCGCACACACACACACACACACACACACACACACACACATGTGTACTACTATACTTATGAGGGCATTATGCCACATTAAATCCCCAAAGGCTTACGCTAACCACAACAATAACTGTTCTTAATCTTAACAAAACCTCAGCTGGGACACAATTCGTCCCCGAGTAGTATTGTGACTTTGTGGGTTAGTGCGGTTGCTGCCCAGCAAGAAGCCAATAGCTCTAATATGTTGGCCAGCTGCATCCTTTGTGGACATTTCATCTATTCTCCTGGACTCCTCCTCTCACAGTCCAAATGCATACAAGTTAGATGAATTGAAAACTCTATGCGAATGTGAAAGGTGCTGACATGAGTGTCCTTGCTTCCAAGTCACTCTTCTATGTATTAATTGAATGGATGGATATCTTGGAAAATCCGGTCTGACCCTAAAGCAACTGGTTAATCATTTGAGGAGTGGAGATTTGTTCCACAATCTAGCGATGGCTCACTCAACAAAACTCGCTCAAGTCCTCCAACCTGAGTAAACAAATTGGTCATTTGTCCCTTGCTAAAAACAACTTGGTTAGGTTTAAGTAGAGATCAGAGTTCAGGTTAAAATAGAAGACCTTTGTTGTTATTGTTACAATAATGAGGTTGACATTAAGGTTACTAATGTAACACGGACTATTGGTTTGAAACTGGGCATGAACAGTGGCCTCCCTTGTTAAATCAACCCATCCACACACCCTGACCTCCTCCTCCTTATGGAGATGTATCACCTCTATAACAACATTATCTTACTTCCTTTTCATCCAGTCATAATTACTATAACCAGTGTAGGTTGCTGTCACAATTACGCATTACTACGCAATCTCTTTGCATGAACAACCTATAAAGTTGTTATTTTTTTATCAGAGGACAGTCTCAAAACAGTTTGCAGTGACTAAAGGTCAGTTCTCGTTCACACTTATTTTTATCTCCATAATATTCACAAACAACCACACACCATGCACTTTGATAAACATCAAACAAAACTCCAACAGTCTGACTTGGCAAATGACAGCACGCCAATGTAGCGTATGTATAAGTATAATGAAAGGTGCAGGGTGTAGATTCATACCTCAAGTAAATAAGGATTCCCAATTAGAAACACATCAGTCATTAGCTTGTCAGTTAGATATTCAACTATTAATCAACCACAGTAAACAACACCAGCATGACGCTTCACATACTGCCACAAATGCCCAACACTGAGGAGTCTGACAGCCAGTGATTAAGTGTTGATATTATATTACACCTGACCTTATCATTTGTCACACGTGATAATTTGGCTTGCTTACACCCGGGCAGAGGCTTATTGACAAAAATAAGCTCGCTGATGTGTTGGACACCTTTTAGAACAGATCAAGAGTGAAGAAAGAGACCGAGTAGCCATGCATAACACAATATAAAGATTTACTTTGGACAAGTTACTCATAATTTTGTTTCAAAGGTTCATAGATGGAAAGATTTAATTGAAAGCACAACTCAATCAATTCTTACCAATGGCATGGACCCTGTTTGTGCAATGAATTCAATATTCTGACTCCTCTGTTTCAATGTGGCTGTTCACCACCAAGCAAATTACAGGTGCAATTCAGAGGACAATTTGGGGGGAATGGATGAATACCAGGCAGTGTTAATAAAGCATGTTCTGTATTTTTAGCTGCTTCAATTTCAGGCCACTTCACTGCTGTAAATCTATATTTAATAATAATGCAGACATACTTTCCATTCAAATAATGAACTGTCTGTTTGCATTCATTAAAGTAGGTTGACTTAGTAGTGTGGCCAAGGATCCACATCTGGACGGTGAGTTTTTTTCCAGGACTGTAACAGTGGGCTTTTGAGGTTAAAACAAAATAGAGTAAAGAAAAAAAAAGAAAAGTTGAATGTCAGGCTTATGCTGAGATTCAACTTCATTGGACAGTTTGTAACTCTGTTCGTCCTGCACACCACTGCAATCGACTCACCTCAGCTACAACAAGTGTTTATATGACAGGCGTCTGGAACATAACTGTGAGGCTGAAGTGTTTAGTTTTTTTTAACCCAGAGGGCCCGTTTAGTAGTTCTCTAGAAGTCAGTGGTTTTCCCAAGCAAGGAGGGGGGGTGGAGTTCAGAGGAAACATTTATTGTGGTCAGCAGTTTACTTACCATATATATATATATACATATATATACATATTGCAGATGATAAGCGGGAATGGCTAATTTCTGAAGTTTGCTCCACGTTTTCTTTGAGCTGTTTTTAAAATGTGACACATGTACAATGTTTATCAAACCGTTCTACAGTCAAATCTCAGTATTTTGCTGAGTGCTGAAAAATAGCATCCGATTGTGTATACATTGGCTCAAATTTGGAAATTCAACAGATTACAGATATTTAATAGCTCTGACAGTGATATGACATAATCATTGGCTTTTCCTGATTTTAAAGGCTGCATTATAATAAAGTGGTCATTTTCTGAACTTACCAGACTGCTCTAGCTGCTTTATCATACGCCTTTACGCAATTAGTCATTATAGCCACATTTCTGAGGTTTATTTAGCAAAAAAATCTCACCATGTAAATGCTTAGTGAGAGCACCAATCGTCACCCCAACAATATTGTTTCAATATCAATATCGAGGTGCTTGGTCAAAAACACATATTTATTTGTGTGCATATTGTCCAGCCCTACATGGAGGTGTATTGTTAATATTACAACTACATATTGCTGCTAATACTTCTATATATCTAGATATTTATGGTGCCCATTTACTTGTTTTGCAATATTTTTTCATAACTGTATTGATACTTTCACTTTAAGTAAAGACATTGGATGCCATTTCCAATGTTTTTTTCTGGATGGCTTGTGTGTCTCTATTTGGTAGCTAATTGAGTGAGTAACAAAGATTTACTTTAACCGGTCTGAACCGCACATCAACAAACAGCCAACCTAACATATCAACATATCAGCTGCCTATAAGCTATTACTACAAAACGAAGATCAGCAGCTGTTTACCCACCAATATTCAAACCCTTCTTCTCTGTCTTCTTATGTTTAACTGGGCAGACTGGGTGCTACAAGGACACACTATCGCCCCTGTGCGGCGCGAGGTGGTATTACATCTTCGACAACGTCAACACTGCTAGTTCTCAAAATTATGTGAATAAGTCTACTTAATTTATGAATGTTTTAAACTAAAACATATTATATATTGCATATTTAAGTTAAATGAATAATAAATAAAAACAAATAAAAAGCAAGTCAGTAGATAAAATGACAGTCACATCAAATAGGCTACTCCAAAAAATAATGTATTCCCAAGAGATAATCTTTGGCCTATTTAATGTTAGCAAAAGTAGAAATACTGGGATGTAAACAAATAACCCACATCTCACCGTTCTACTTGGGTAATAGTACAGTAATAACAATTTACAGTGAAATGTCCTACTGGCCAAAAGGTAAAACTCACTACACAGCAAAAATCTTTATTTCCCGAGAGGTTTCAAGCGAAGTTATACGAGGCTACTTCAGTGAATATCATGGAATATAGCTCGGCTATATGAAAAAAATAAACAAAAAATACACAATAGGCTACTTCCAAATGGTTACGCGTTCGTCGTGAGAAGTCGAATTTCCGGAGAGGTACTGAACGCCTCACGGTGGGCTGAGAGCTGATGTCTCTGTTTGGAGCCTCTCCCTCTTCGCTCAGCGTCAGCCTTCAGTCTGGCTTTCTTACGCCGGGCGACTCGGGTGCTCTTTACGTCAGAGACCGGCAGCAGCGTGTGTGAGAGAGAGGGAAAACGTTTCTCATCGCTGTCAGCCGTATTGGACAGTGAGCTGGGACAGAGGGGCGCACATCTCCACGGGGGATTCAACTCACCTGAATGAGCTTGGATGATCTGAAACCTGGACACAAAACCCACAGCCGCGACGTAAGGACATATGTATTCTCATTATTACACGAGTCACACTTTAAACTCGCGCTACAACCGACTCTGATCACACTTCCAGCCTCTTCTGTGACTTACCAGACTCGCTCCTCTCTTCTTTTTTTTTTTTTACACTGAAGTGCGGAATTACTCACCCACTTCTGTCACACTGACAGTTGAATTTGTTTTTCCAATTTTCACGTGTATGGTGTTTTTACATCTGTCATTTATATATCTGCCCCCCGCCCCCTCCCTTAACTATTGTAACACTTAAATACGTGGTAATTAAGACCAAACATTCTTTTTGCATCCGTTGTCCAACAGCAATTATCTGATGGTGAGTTTGTTTATTTTATTTTTTTTTAATTTTTCTTAAATTGTCTGTGCCTTTGGCCTCTTTACACTGAAAGTTTGTTTCTTTCTTTTGCAGTGTGCGTACGATTTATTGTAGGTTTGTGTCCATTAACTTTTAATAGTAGTAAACTTCTCAGGAAAGGAATAACAAGACTCTTAAATATTCATCCTGGTCATGTAGAGTCGGAATTTTCTTGTCAGAAATGTGTTGCTGCTGTTGTCGCTGCTGTTCGGGAAGGTGGAGGGTGGAGGGGAAACAAGCCCCGGCGCGCCTCCGTTTGGAGCAGCTTCAGACTGGCAGGGAGTGAGTCAGACAAGGATGCATGAATAGTTGGCAACGTGGAGTCCTTGGAGGACATGGAGCAGAGGGGAAGAGTCTCATATGCAAGTGGAAAATAGTTTCAGATGGTCGTCTTGATCGAGCCTAACTGTTTCCAAAGTGGAAGAGGAAGCAGGGGAGTCATTGTTGGTTCTTAAAGGAGTGGCACAGGTTCACATGTGTGGTGTGCAGCTTATGATTAATGAGCATCCGTTTATTGACAACTGAGCTGTCACAACTGTCTGCAATATTCTGTAACACAGGTGTAACTTTTGAAATATACAGTTGGCTTATTCAAATGATTGCTCACGGTGAGGCCTTTAAATTGCCTGTTTTGTCCAACCAACAATCCAAAACCCATTAATATTCACTTTACTGTCACTTAAGTGAAAAACAAGCAGCAAATTATCACCTTATATGAGCCAGAATGAGACAATTTTGTCCTTTTTATGCCTGAAAAAGGATTTAAACGATTAATTGATTCCTATAATAGTTGTGATTGTTTTTCTGTCAACTGGCTATTTGATTATCCAACAGCTATAGAATGTATCTTACTGATATGACACCCACCCATGCTGGATACTTATATGTAAAGCCTGTTTTCAAATTCTTCTTCTAATGCTGTTAATACAGTTATACACCTGCAAAATCCCAAGACTAAAACAGCCCATAATATAAATATTTTTCAGTATTGTTTGGAACACTCTTACTCTCTCATTTTGATTGATCCTGGCGAGGCTCGGGTGGAATAATGAAAAAACACCATACACCATTGCTTTTGCCAGAGATTTTGTCACTCTGCTTATACTGTGACAGTAATCCGATTAATATCTCTGATGCACTTAAACCTTTGTAGGCGTTGTTGCAAATCAGTGAGAATTTCTTCATGCCAGTGTTGAATTTTATTGATGTGATTTTTCTGCATCAGTTTGAGAATGTATGTTGTTTATCAGGTATTACATTTATAGATTTGAAAGTTTCTCAATAGATTTTTCAGAAAATGTATGTGTTGATATCCTGAATCAAAATATATGTGTTCTGTAATGGGGGGTTATATTACTCTGATTAAAGCATAAATGTGGATCCGACAGAGGCTGAAAGTTTTGTACAAAAAAAAGCATTCAGGATCCTGCTTACATCCATCTAACAGTGGTGACATATCAGCCTTCAGGAGGTTATCTGTTGGTCAACTCTCCGAAAGCAAAACCTTTACAATAACATTGACATGTAGTTTCACTTAGTCAGTGAGTTTCAAGAACCGAGTGACTGTCATTTTGATGTTCATAATTTCCAATAGGATAAAGTATTTGAAGATTGAATAGGGTCTGTGACATTGAAAAAGATTTAAGATGAACATAACCTGAAGAAAAACCTCTGAATCTTGCAGTTTTGAGTTTCTTGTTAATAAATCACAGGTGTGGCATCGTTAAAGTTTCTGTTCTGGTTAATGTTGAAACTGAAATGTGTCTTTCAGTTTTTATAGATGAGTGAAAACAACACAACGCATGACATGACAGGCCAGTACTCATCTCAGGAGATACAAATGTTTCCATATCGCAGGGTTTGTTTTGTACACCTAATGGCGGTGACAGGTGTCTGTTATGTGGGAACAGATGCCTTTAAGTACATGGAATGCTGGTCATTGTCATCTTTATGTTATTTTTTTCCATGCTGTCTCACCTTGTGCTGAAAATGTTTGTTTAAGTTAATTATGTAGGTTCTTTTTTTTATGATTTCTGTTAATATGCAGTCACTCAAACACATAGATGGACAGATTCTTCTAAACATTGACAAGTTTAGTACATATTTTCAGATTGATTTGCAAATGATCATCTTTATTACACACATACTGAACACAGAGTCTGAGTGCTGCTGTTTTTCACTGCTGCACTGTTTGTCAAGCATATCAATGAATGTGGTTGCTGTATTAATTTTTAATTGAATCTCATTTGAGACCAAAACAAGAAGCAGAAAGCTTCATAATGAAGGGCCATGACAATAAAAAGAAAGAATTGGATGTGTTAATTAGAGTTGATTTCAATTAGAGAGAAACAAATAAAGCAAATAGTCTTTAATTATCTTACTGTGGGCTGCCAGTCTTGAAAATGATTTTGACATATGCTGATGACCTCGTGTGCAGATACATGGGCAAAATGAAGAAGTAATTTCACTGCAGCATTCCCTCGTCGTGCTCTGTGAATTTGTTTTTTTTCATGAACGAAAGGCAGCTCCGGAGTATCTTATCAGTGAGAGTGGACCGTTCTCCCATCAGTGAGAGACCTGCATCTCAAAGCGGATGTGACCGAAAAAGCCTTTGTTGTCTTTTCATGCCACGACTGAAACAAAACTGAATTGACCATCTGTTTGATTCCACCTTTGCCAAGGATTTGAAGTACCCTCGTTTATTACAGTAACGACAAAGGTCTTCAGTCTCGCTCGAGTCAAGATCGACTCACATCTGCTTCAGATGTACAATCACCACAAGAAGCCTCCTTAAAACCTCTCTCTTCTCCTCTCTCTCCTCAGTGAGATTCACCCCAGCCAAGAGCCCACCTAGACCATGCTCACACTATGACCACTACAATGTAAGTATTACAGTGTGGAGACTAATCATGGTGGGAAGTCTTCCCTTCCTGCAGGTGATTCAGTCTGAAAACATTTGTCTGAAAATAGCTGTGACTTTAAATACAATAACAGTAACATTGTCAAACCCTCAAAGGATGGCTCTGAAGGTGCATTGTGGAATTACTAGCCTGGGACTTTTTTGCATTGAAAGTCAAAAAACTTTGCAGAGATTATGGTTTCAAATAGATTGTGAGGATTTGAGAGACACAAATCTATGAGAAAATCTCTTATTAGAGCAGAATTTAACATTGGAGCAGCTGATGACATCATATTATGCAACTATGAGTGAGTGAAAACTAGTTAATACATGAAGAAGTTGAAATAGAGAGATAACAGTAATTAATGGTTTAAATATCCAACATATAACTACTAATAACATGACCAGACTTCCTTAAAAAAAAAAATATATATATATATATACACATGTTGAGCTCATTTTGCAGTGGGGGCTCCACTTGAGACACAAAGACTAGGAAGCACTGCTCTTGAAAGAACAAAGCCTGAGTACCAGCAGGCTCTAACCTCTTGGCACTGCAGCGTGGAAAAGCTGTTAAGGTGAACTACTAACCAGCGTCTTGTGTCAGATGAGTCATTACCTTGGTAGAGAGGTTGTCCCAGTTCATGCAGTTTGCAGTTGAAGTGTGACAAATTCAAGTTCTTTGGTTCTTTGATCACCTTCAGGTCATACATCTGCAGAACTTACTCATGTTTCAAGGTAATTCAAAATTGTTGTCACAAGGAAGAGAGATCAGATGTGCAAGTTTGATCATGCAAATGAATAGAAATATTAATTGCAAAACACACTGAATGCTTCAGTATTTTTGCAGTAACTTGTCTGTTTCCTATATTGCTTACACTTTTTTAGTTTTACATAGCTGCTCTCAGTTCTCTTTTTACTTTGCTTTTCTCTTTATCTCACTTTCCTCCTGTTTAACCTTCTCTCTTTCCATTACTTATCCCCTCTTTGTCTCTCTACAGGGTTCGGTCTGTAATGTTAACAGTCCTGATGCATATTTTGCTGGTGTCCCTTGGTGAGTTTCACATCCAACACAACAGCTGTGACCCCTCAGGATGTCTTCTTCCAGATAGTGCTAGATTTTCTTCTTTAGCTGATCTGTGTTGCACACAGGATTTTTTTTTTAAGCACAATTTTATGATATATTATGCACCAGAGACACACACACACATCATAGAGTTTATGTTTGACCTTATATATTGTATGTCTAAACTGTGCCTGGAAGTGTTTCAACTCAATAATCTCAAGGGCTTAAATTTTGCATCAGTGAGAGGAGTTTAATTTATTTAATGGGTTTTGTGAGGTTTTGGTCTTACAGTTGGTTTGATTTGACATCGTTATTAAGGAGGAAACTGACTTGTTATTCTGGATGTGAATAATTTTCTGGAGGGACATATTGCCTACAAAACTGACAGAAATGACAGAAGTGGTGGTGTAGCAGTCCTCGTATAGTCTTATCTGTAATTGTGCCAATTATAGATAAGACTACAATGTGTAACTTGACTACATTGTCAATGTCTGCATTGGTTGAATGTTGTTTCAGACTCAGGCAAGGCAACATTTCATTGACGAAGAAGAAAACATTTGATAATGTCAATAATGCTCTATTTCATTTTACACTGGATTTAAAAACGACCTTACAATTAGATATGAGGCTGTTTTTGTTGGAGATTTAATACTTTTGACAGATCTGTGAAGGAATTTTTTAGATTTTGTTTGAACCAGTCTTGTATATTGTGGTTTGTTGTTAGTCCTCTAATAGGCAACCTGGAAAAATCAGTCCTGGTAGGAAGGACACAGCTTCTTCCAACCATTGTTGACACTCAACTGTTTGAGGTTTATTGCGTTACACTGGACCGATTTCCCCTGTGTGCAGGTTATGTGTTTTCAGCTCCCAAAATGAAAAGCACTGCACTCTTTTTATCCTCTGTCAGTTTGTTAAACCAACATGAGGACTTTCACCATGGCCCAGATCAATAACATGTCACGTGTGCACTAAGAAAGTCTGTGTGCTTCTCACGTGTTCCTTTTCTATTTATCCCTGAGACACAAACTCTATGTTACCTCACTTTGAAATACAACTACATGGAAGAGGCCTCTGAAAGAATTGTGGATACTGCAAAACCTTTTGAGGAAGAGAAACTTAGAACAGAATAAAAATCTCTCACAATGACTTTCACCTCACGTAGGCAGATGTTTGAGTGAGAAGTTTAAAAGCATGTTGTATTTACCACAAAAAAATTGATTCTGAAAAAAGCAACATTTAAAATGTAAAAACAATGTTCTGTGTCCTGTCCATGTGCTTAACTTTCATTTATTTCCCGCCTCTCTGTGTGCAGGTGCTCAGTGTTTGGAGCCTGAGGGTGGAACGCCTCATTCTTCAGGTGCCCTGGACCTCCCATGGCAGGATGAGCTGTGCTGTGACTTACCTTCAACCCACCGCAGTACCGAGGGAGGAGGCAGGAATGCATCTGAGACAAACCGCTCTGAATCAACCCTCTCACACCATCACCGCTGCAACTTCAGGAGCTCCATAATTGAATCACACCCTCATGAGCCCTCTAGTGGTAAGAATCCTGAATGTTTCCTAACAAATACGCCTCGATATACTATATCTTAGTGTTGGTGTCAGCTTGCCAGGTTTTGTTGCTCCCGTCAGGATTGATAAGACTTTACTGAGAGAGTCAGTGCATAAGAAATGATCAATTTAAAATCTAACATAAGCTTTTTAATATAAATGTATATATGCCTCCTTTTATTGCCTCAACATCAATCTTCATCACGATCTTCTAAAACAAGTTGACACTTAAAGAAAGTTGGTAAAGGTTCTGTCTTTTGTGTTTTATGCCAGTGCAAAAATGTGGCTTTGACAGCAGACGGTGAAATACAGAAACGAGGCCACTGAGGCTGCTTAGCACCAAAGCTTTTCTGCCAAAACCCGTGTTTTTATCACAGCCATCATGCACTCGCATTTGTTTACTCTCAAACAACGACGGGTGGCTGCACGATGTGACCGTGGCTCATCAGAACACCCAGCAGGTTGAGTGTTACTCAGCCTCATGGCTCTGCTTGCAGCAGCGTCACAGGTTTGCTGTATGGAGATGCCCCCAAAGAGCAGGCTGACAGGCTCATTACACTTTAATGGCTTTTTATCTGAAATCCCTCCTAGCCTCCTGTCAGCCTCCTGTGGGCGACCATGTGACTCTTACGCTGTGATCAGTTCCCAAGATAGTCCAGCTCACAGGGATTCCCTGCTCCTTTTTTCAGAGTGCACTCTTAGATTTATTGTTTTCTTGAAAGAAGAGAAAATAAGGGGGTCATTCAGTCAAAACGCCAAAAAAAAGAACCGGTTCAAGTGAGTCATGATTATTAAGTAATCTCTTGATTTTGTGTGGCGCAGAAGGTGGAGGTGGGGTGATATTGACACAAAAGGGAGGTGAGGAGTTTGTTTGCCTGCTTTGATCTGTGAGGCGCTGTGATGCATAAGAACTCGCAGGTTTATGTCTTAGCATTGACAATGAAGCAGCAAAGTTAAAGGTCTGCGCTGTGCCTCCTGATTAATTTATGGAGCCTTTTAACAGCAAGGGGTGATTCAGCTCTTGATACACAAACAAGGTCCACAGAGTATCCTAAGACTATCAGAGCAGTCATTCTCCTCACGTGTTAGTCATACCTATTACATTCATGTCTTTTGTTACTGTGAGTACATAGTTATGGAGGGTGAAGACTGAAAAACAAATACTGAACATTTGCCTTTATATACAGTATAAGGCAAACAATATATACTGTCAGTGCTTACATGTGAAGCACCAGTGAACAAATGGTTGATACAAATGAAAGTTAAAAAAAAAAAGGTGATCTGTAGGCATTTTATATTAGAATTCAAATGGCAGTTGAGTGCACATGATAATTATAAGACTAAAAAGTTCAGGACAACCACTCGTCTTTCCTGGTACTTAAAACATGACCTGCCGCCACCATTGGGACAACCAAATGTCTAAAATAGATGTGGCATTATTGCGCATCATACTCGTGAGTTTTTAATGTCTAGTTTTGTATTTTGATGAATTGTTGCTGTTTTTCAAATCTCACTCTGACTCGGCGATGTAGACTGGGAGATTTATTGCATTTCAAAATTCCCCCAAGTGCTTCTTATTAATAGAAGCCAAAGTTGTTCATGTTGACTGTAATTGTGGATTTGATGATTTGGAATTTTGGCATGTGTTGTCAGGCAGAAAATTAAAAAAAAGGAATTAGGATTTAAGAGGTTAGAAAGTGATGTTTTTGTTGCCTGTGGACTTTCACCCACACTACTCATGTCAACAGTGATTATAATGCTGGTCTGTTAGTTCACCTTGGTTCACATTATATGCCAGCAATTACATGTACCTGCGAAACAGCGGACATTCATACCCTCTTCTACTGAACTTTGTTTTTAATGCTAATTTATGAATGTTAAGTCTAACAGAGAAATGGTAACAACGTGCCGAAGTTCATATTTAAGTTCTCTATACTCCTTAGTCTTGTCACACAAGGAAGAGGGTTTCATTTGAAGAATAATATTTTCAATAATAATCTTGTTTATTTCTTTATATTAAAACATCTATTGGATACAGTATCAGTAAAGGCTTATTCCTTTTTTTTTTAACCTTCATGACCAATATTACCAGGCTGCAGGAGTGACTGTCACCAGATGCTGCCTGCAGACATATCATTTCTCTCACTGGCTTAGTTCTCAGAATATGAAGCCACACCATTTTCTGAGAAACCTGCATTTAAAGGTCGCAGTGTACCAACATGTTATAATGTGATTTCTCGTCAGGCACCTGTTTGGACATACTGTGCAGAATTGATGAAAACTGGGGGAATCTAACTTGTGATCTTCAGTCTCACGGCCAGCCGTCCGGCACGCTGGACTCTGACCTTATGGCTGTCAGCCTGCAGCGGCTGCTGTGAGTATTAAGCTGCTCCCATTTTTCTTTGTTCGTGTTGCGCTTTTCCAGAGTGTGTGAGTGAGTCAGTGTGTTGGATCTGTGTGTGTTTCAGTCTGATTGGACCTTTCCTGACCGCTCAGTGGGGGGTTAAGCATGTGTGTGTTTACTTTGATCAGCAGAGGGGAAGCTGTGTGATATCACGCAGGCTCCAGGCTGTTGCGGGGATAAAGAGACCAATTCACCGCTGATCTAACACACACTTGATAAGAGATGGCAGATAAATTACACCTCTTACATGTTGCACACTGTTCTGAAATGTTTGTTGTAAAGGTACATACAATTTAACAAAAAAGGTTTTCCCACAATGTCGATTTATTAGCTGTTCAGGAGCTTTTAATCATATTTTTTAATCACATTAAGCAGTTCAAATAGAGCTCCATAACAGCTAATAAAAAACCCTGACAGTAGATTGACTGTCAACCTTCAAATCAATGGAGAAGTGTTAAAAAAAAATGCCGAACTCTGAAAGATATACTAAAATAACTTTATTTTATTGGTGAAGTTATTCACCAATAAACTGTAGAAAGGCGTTACCTTAATTCTTAATAATTCAACATTACAAAAAAACACAAGAATCTATAATAGTTTTTAACACTTGTTGAATGTTCAGTGACGTTGACTTTTGATCACATTTTTTAAATTCAGGATCTGATGATATAGTTTTTTTGCTTCACTGAGAAAACAGCAACTGAAGTATTTTTCTATCCAATTCCAGGTCTCAGAAAGACGACGCAGAGGCAAACGATCCTGCATCTGATAATTCTGTTGTTTGTGAGGCGGAGGATTCCTTCACGTGCTCAATCTCTCTCGACCCTACAATGGGCTTTGTCACCGTGGTAACCGTCAGCATCTCTGACGCTGTGGCCCCGCCAGTCCTGCTTATGATACCTGCCCGACCTGGTAAGAAAGAGCGATTTGTTTTTGTTGTAGTCTTTGTTTTTTTAAGATAAAAAGGACTTAACTTCTGTCTTACATTTATTGGTCACAGAAGAAGAATCCACTGGTGAGGAGGCTGAGACACCGGTCAATCTATGAATTGTAGGCTTTGCAATTGATAATGTGATGCTGCCCAGAGAAATGATACTCAGCTCTTGTTTATACGTATGCCTTATTAGACAGTGATATTAAGAAATATTTTGAGTATCTTTTTGTTGAATAGTTTTGAGAAAATTCTGTAAAACAGCATCTGAAGCCCCAAATGTTTAGCAATTAATACACATTCTGGTATTTTAGATGTATAACCACACTGTTTTAAGTGCATTACAGTAAGTGACCTAAGAAGAAGTTCCCGGCATTCACCTTTTTTTTAAGGTTAAGCCCCGCAGAATAGATTCAGACATCATGACGATGATGAAGAACCTCTCAGTGTTTAATACCAACATTTTCTTTTCTCAACCTTAACGTGATGAATCTGAACAGATGAGGACATTTTTATTCAGCTGCGATTGGCAGACGTGACTGGAATACAGCTGGAAGTAGCTGGGCCACATCCTTGTGTGTGTGCGCGTGCGTGTGTGTGCATGTGTGTGTGCAGCCACATTGAAACTGTGAGATCTCACAGTGATAGACAAGGACTTTCCATGCTGTGTTTGTTCAAGCAGATCTCTGAGGTTTAAACTGACAGAGCAGAACAAAAACCGAGTGGTAACCATTTCATGTCCAGCACTCCTGTTTAGGTTGAAATACTGTGTCACTAATGTAGCTCTCATCCTTTAAATGAGAACTCCACTTCTTTTTTTTTTACTCTTAAAACAAAGCAAACAAATCCAACCTCTGGATGAGCTATGAAGAATAGCTCTCATTTATTGTATTTAAGTACAGTTTTGAGGCACTTGAACTTTAAGTATTCAAATTTTGTCCCACGTTAAACTTCTACTCTGATATTCTAGCCCAATGTGACGGCATTAAGTATTTTGTTTTTGTCTGTCCAACAATCCAACATTATAAATATTAAATTCATGGAGTAAAACCTTAAAGGCTGGGATCATCTAATTACATCTAATGTAATAAAATGTCTTGAATGACAAATTGATTATCAAAATAGTTGCTGCTTTTCAAAACAACCAAAGCTAATATGGGTTTCGTCTCTCCTAGTTTTTCTTTTCTCTAATTCGGATAAATCTGCAATCTATCTGTAAGCAGACGGGTAATGTTGCCATGGAGACAGTAGGTTAACCTTGAGCCTTGTTGTTTTAGTGTCTGTTTTTTTAAGCCTGGGTGTGTAGGCGGTGCATGTGCATCGTGAAAAGTGACACTAAATATTTCCTGTTTGATCTATAACCATGGAAACAGATAACAATCAATTGACACTTGCCAGTGCATTGCAGTTGGATGGTACTGCACTTCGGAAAGTGCAAAATATTTCTTCATACTGAGTTTTGTGTGAATGGAACCTTTCAGAAGAGAATTTAAAAACCCTTCGTCTTCATGGTGTGAGAGTCATCTAAAAAAAAAAAAAGTGTTGAGCTGTTATTGAGTAGTCTCTCCTCTCCCTGTAGGCATCTTCGTGGTTTACTAGGCTGAACTGTCTCTGACGTTATTTGTCATAACTGGATGATGAATCAGAAATCTTTTGTTATCTGGGCTGCTACACCTGTTTCTCCTTAGTGACTGACGGTAAATGTGATTCTGGGTCCAAGCGTCTAAAATCCACGTGAAATGAGCTTGATGTCAATCTCTTTACAGTAACTGTTACTGAACAGATAATTTATAGAATATTAGAAACCTGCTTTGATGACTCTAAATGCTCACACGGCAGATTTATTACAACTAAAAAGTTAATTTACCATTCATGTCAGGCAGAGCAATTCAATTACATGCTGGCTATCATTTCTGTTAACTCTGCACTCAAGATGTGATTCATTAATTTACTTAACATGAATAATCCTGGCACGAGGACTACAAGAGTATTGATCTCTCTTGGATAAAGAAAAGTTTAATTGCACCAAATGCTAGCATTAGACGCACAGTACTGCAATGCCATAGTCTCAGTGACAGTAAATGGCTATAAATACTGACAGATAACAAGCAGGAGCAATTAATGAGACTTTTAGGCACTTTGTACTTTGTTGTATTTCATAGTTAAAATACAATCCTCTCATTTTATTTTCTGTAATTGTCATAATACAAACTGGATTCAGAAGGCTTTGATGATGCAAGGATCAAAGTGCGGTTATCATTACGAGTAATTTGTCAGATGTACAGTGTCGTGATTCTGTAGTGGAGTATGCAGTATGACGATTTGTTCTTTTTCTGCAGCGAAACCAAGTCCTCCCGCCAACCTGTCACACATTCAGACCATTGAGGCGGAACTGGTTGTACACTGGGACGACCCATCCGACTCTGACACCGGCCCGCTGAGATATGAGGTCCGATACTCCTCGTACACCTCTCACCCAGCCTGGCAGGTAAATAACAAGCCTGTTACACACCAAGCAGGGATCAAACACTACATACAGTAAGAGATGGAGGGTTGCAACTAACTATTATTGTTATCAGTTAATCTGCAGATTATTTTCTTAAATTGTAAAATATTTATTTATGTACCGGTTATTTTTTTTTATTTTCTTGATTGACTGATTGGTTAATTTGGTCTAAATGTTGCAGCTCTAAGGAGATGATAACTTGTGTTTGGTTTTCTTCTGCTTGTACTGGCTGTCGTGTGATCTGCTATTTGGCACCTCGTCAAAGCTAAAATGTCACAGTCTTACAGTTACAGCAGCCTCAGTGATGTGTTTCTTGCTTTCATGCAATAACGAAAACAGGAAGTCTTGCATGTAGATTGTAAAGAAAGCTCTGAAGTTCAAGGACGAATCTTGCTTCAAAAGGAGAAGTAAAAATAAGCATGCGTCTTTGCTTTGAGAGGAACACACCAAAACTCTGAGTTTTTTGCGCATGTGTGCATGTAAGTGTTCATTCCCTTTCCTCTATCTCCAGGTGGTGTCTGCACCTGGAGAGCCCAGGTTGTCTCTGGATCTGAAGCCCATGCTGAACTACACCATCCAGGTTCGCTGCTCTGGCCTGGACGAGCCTCCGCTGTGGAGCGAGTGGAGTGAGCCTCATCACATCTACCTGGACAGTAAGGACTACTTCCTTCCAACTGTTTATATAAAGAAAGATGATACGGGAAAAGCTGCTGCTTTTTTTTTTTTAAAGTTATTTTATTTGTTTTTTTACTCATGCATTTTAGACAAGCTTCAAGATTTTTGCAGTGTTTTTCCTCTTTACCTTAAATGTCTCACTTATATACAGTATGTACATGCGTAAATATAGATTTTTTTTTTTTTTTTTTTTTTTTTTTTTTCATTTTTTTAGGAATTACTTGAGAATCCCTGTCCATCCACAGTATCCAACAGGGAGTCTGATACTCCACTTGTTTAATAACTGCAAGGAGTTCATTAAATTTAACAGAAAATACTTGACATTAAACACTGATTCACAAACTAGCCCTGCTTGTTCTGACACTGACTGCCCTGTGTCTGTATTTGATAGCCTTAAATAAGGGAGTCAAATTTATATCATCTCATCTTTTTGCAATGAACGTAACATTTGGCTGCAACTCAACTCTCATTTCCACCGAGCGGCTCTGCAGACGAGGATTTATGATATCTCTCAGGTAGATTTATGTCTCTGCTGAACTTTTAATAATGAATCTAGCTCATTAGCCTGAGCCACTAATGAAGCGCTAATTTCAGTATGGCACACGTCAGGGAACCCTGAGTCAGAGGTCGTTTCCAAGTTGAATGACCTGCTGCAAATCACACAGAGGAAAACAGAGCCGCAGCTCCAAACATGACGTAGTTGTTCATGTGCAGATTTCACAGCACCTCATAACAACACGCACACATACGCACAGCCAGCACCGGTGTTACATATTACAAACACATCAAATTAAAAAGAAGACACTACAAAAAAAATTACTGCACTGACAAAGTATAATTTAAAGTAAAATTGCGGCACTTTATTTATGTGCTCATTGTGCCTGATTTGTTCCTCAGTGGCATTTTTTTGAAGGCCAAAAATGAATATTAGTTGATTTAAAATAACAACTCACAGTTCAGAAATGAGACCGACAACCGAGATCTGTTTGCACCCTCTAAAATCAACTCCATTACAAATGATGAATTGTTCATGTTGGCTGGTTGTTTTGTTTATACTCTGCAACTCAGACTGATAATGATATGCTATTATTAGCCCGAGGGCTTTGACCAGCACAGGTACTATATGAATCTGGTAAGCACGCTGTTGTGTTGTCATACGAGATGCTTTTCAACTGTGTGTCACTGGAAGAAACTTGACTCTGGGTGTAGAAAGTGTATGTTATGGTGTTAAAGGTTTCTGAGACTCAGCAGATCTGACTAATCTCACTGAAACTTTCCTCAAGCGATGGCAGGAGGTCTTCCAAAAATAGCAAAGTAAATGACATGAAATGTTTTGGAAATGTGAAGTAACGTGCTGCAAAAAAGTTTATTTTCTGACTTGCTGATGAGTCACATTCTCTTTTCACCAACTCCTCAGATGTTTCAGTTGCACCAAAAGTGATCCTCACACATTATCTAGTTCCTACCATGTGTCAAACAAACAAACAAAGCATTTTTAAAATCCTTCTGAAAGTTGTATTTCTTTCATGAAAAAGTACATGGAGACTGTGGATGAATGAGGGCGGGTTAGACATTTGTTCTGTTTACTTTTATACTGTTTTATTGCTTTTGACATCCATTTATCTTTTGACAATACGATTTCATTCGAGGAGAGAAAAAAAAGAATAAAAAGGAATAAGGATTAGAGAGATGCTGATCATTGCAAAGTTTTTAAATCAGTGACTTATTTGTGTGTGCAGCGGTGAGCTACATTCCAGAGAAAGTCGTGGCGCGACCTGGGGAGAACGTCACGGTGTATTGTGTGTTCAACGACCACAGCGTCAACGCCAGCACGGCCATGTGGATGCTCAACTTCCAGCAGCCGCTTCACCGCAGCCAGTACCATCCAGTCAACCAGTGGGTAAGAAGAAACTCTCGACACAGGGCTTTGTGTGATTCTGGGAACATTTCCAAAAAAGTGAAATCATTCATTATTTTTAGAAAAGTACAGTCCAAGTAAAAAGAAAATGTTTTTACCTAAACCAGGTCAGCCAGATCACAGTGCGTCCCTCAAACACTCAGATGTACGACCTGCTGAGGTGCACTCAGGAGTGGAGCATCCCTTACAGCCAGATCTATGTGGAAGGTGAGCTTTGTTGCACCATTTAAAGCAAAACTAAATATCATGCAATGTATCACTACTGCAGTAACATGCCCAAAGAAAAAAAGACATTGTTCATTTACAGTTCAAAAGAAAAGTTGAGCTATTTCCAGAGTGAAAGTGGAACTCAACAATGAATGTGTGATGTGTTAAAGTTTCTGAAAGGCCGTGTCCCTTCAGTGGACAAAGACAGGAAAAACAGTGGCGACATTTGACAGCACAACAATGTGAACCAAGAGAATCCCAGTGCACAGAGGTTGTCTCAGGTGAAGTTTGTTTTTAATGTCCCCAAACTTTAATGTGTTTCTCTTTGTGTGTTCCAGGGGCTTTCATTGATATACGCTGTGAGACCAGCGGTGACATTGACTCCATGGACTGCAGCTGGACAAACACACAGTGGAGCAAACTCAAATTTTGGTTCAGGTAAAGCAGCGTTTACCAAACAATTCATATTCCTGTAAGGGATGCGGCATTGTTAATGCAACATTCAGAAAAACACCTCCAACTCTGTTTTTAAAATCTGGACGTCACTGAAGGCAGTGCACCGGATGGCACGTTCGCTCAACACACTGAGGAAATACTTGTGTATAACCTTTGTGAAGTGACACCAGGAAGTGTCTTTGAGCAGTTATAATCAGTATTGCCTCACTGGAACAGGAAGTCTGTTCACTCAAAAAAAAAAAACATAAACCACTGAGGACAATGAGGGCTGACAGAAGGCTGTAATGAATCTCTCGTTACTAACTGTTGTAGTTGCCTCTTGTGCAACACCACAAATCAATCCTTAACCGCAGAGCTCCTTCTTTCCTACTTTTCTCTTGAATTCTCCTCACCTTTTGCTTTTCAATTTGAAGTATACTTCTAATTTATTGCTAAATTTAAGTTTGCAGTTTAGCTATTTTATCTCTATAAAAATAAAATTGAGATCTTGGAGCATGAAGACATTGGTAAAAGGAAGACATGCAGGTTGTAAATAAAGCCCTTGGTTAGCCATTCTCATAAGGAAAACAAAGGGAAATTGTTATCCAAACTGTCCAACTTTTGGACTTACATTTAGCTCACATTTGTGCTTGCTAAACTGTTGGTTTATTTACAACGCTCCCAGATCTCTAATATTTGTTCCAAATGGTCACATTTGAAAGTGGAGCGAAAAGCCAGGGATTGAGAGGGAGTGGACAATTGTTTCAATAAGGGCATAACTTGTAATTGTTTGGATGAAAAGTGCTGCACATAATTGGGTCACAAATGAAAAAGGAATTAGCGAGAGAAGGTCAAAACAAACCCTCGTATGAAGCAATGCAATAGTCCAACAATCAGTTCTGAAGAAGCATACTAACAGCTCGATATTATCCTTTAATTTCTGTTGTCATGTTCATCACATTGTTTTTACTCAGAAGAGATAAAAGGATGATGAATGAATTCAAATGAATTCTTCTTTCTTTTTTCACTGAAGGTGGGCCGACCTGCCGTGCGACGAGATGGAGGAGAGGGAGAGAGCGGGGGAAACAGTGGGGGAAACGGTGGAGGAGGTGAACCCTGCCTGCAGGCAGCACAGAGCCAGGCAGAAAACCTGCACCATCCAGCCACTGAGGATGAACTGCTACAAACTGTGGCTGGAAGTGCCATCCCAACTGGGTCCTATCAGGTCCAAACCCATCTATCTGTCACCTATAGATCACGGTGAGTGGGACGGATTCATGTGTGAAGCCCATCACCACAAAACAAAACAAGAGTCACTGAAAGTAATATTTACGAAATCCCTTTATTATTATATCAGTATATGAAGCTGAACTGAAACTCTTTCTTCTACTACACCATTTCCTAAAATGTATTTCTAGCACAAAAGTACAAATTCTAGCTGGTCCATCAATCAAAATTATTATTTTTACTATTTACTATTTTTAAAAATAGTTTTTAATTAACCAAAAGGCAAGCATTGAAAAGAAAAGAAAAGAAAAGAATTGCTACACTAAATATTCATTGAGAAAGAGTTGAATTATCAAAGGGCTTTGAATATCAAGGTTAAAGTCGTGATTATAATTCTAAAAAGGAATAAACGGCATGACAACTTGTTACTAGATATTAAAGACGTTTGCTGAGACTTTACGGGACAAACTGAGAAACTGTGGTACTCTTCGTCTCTCCTGCAGTGAAACCTCACACACCCTCTAACGTGAAGGCAGTGAGCCTGAGCAGTGGGGTCCTGATGGTCACTTGGGAGCCTCCGTCTCTGCCGGCCGAGGGTCTCCAGTGTCAGTTTCGGTACCACTCACCATCCGCTGTGAAAGCCCAACCGGACTGGAAGGTGAGCCTGTCTGTTAGACTATTAAACTATTTATTTCTGACCTTTATCAAAATTACGATTCTAAATGTCAGTATTTTATTTTAAAAACAGGAATTTAAATTATCTTTCAAGAACAGACATATTATAAAGAACTATCATATTTCTTGATACAGGATGCTCTTACATGACCTCAGCTAGCCAGTTTTATATGAGCTGATTATATGTTTGAGACCTTATTCTGTTCCTCTAATTGAAAACTCCTGTTGGAAATTAGACACGTGCTGTAAATTGCTCCCTCCTCTTACCAACATTCATTCAAAATGCTGAAAAGTATGAAGTAATAATTTTTCTGTTTCCTCTGTGAAAGTTGATAGACAGATGGAACAGATGTGTTCTCCCCAGATTAAGTATTTGCCATTAGTGAGCTCTAAAACAGTCATGTGTTCAGGTGCAGGGTGCAGTGCGGGTTCCCTGGGCGGAGGTTGTGGTGCCACAAATGTGCCGGGTGTACGTGGTTCAAGTGCGCTGCATGCACACCAACGGCACCGGTTACTGGAGCGAATGGAGCGACTCCGTCTATTCCACACCTCAAAACAGCAGAGGTAAAACACCAGTGATTCCGCCCTTGATCTAAATTTCAAACATCATTTAATATAACTTTGACAGATGCGGCTCCTGATGGAACCTTTAAAGTCACATCAGACTTTGGGTTTTTTTGCTCAAATGGAAAATAGCACACACATCGCCTCCATCACTAACAGAGACATAGAGGTAAAAGCTGTCATGGGATGTAATGTTTGCTGATCGGTCTTCTCCTCAGCTCCCGAGCGTGGCCCGGATTTCTGGAGAATCCGTCAAGATGTTCCATACAGAAAGCAGACAAATGTCACGCTGCTGTTTGAGGTACACAAATAATTAATAATTAAATTAAAGGTTATGTCTGATTTATTGTCAGCAAATCCCATTAAAAGACCAAAGAGCATTAATAAACATTTATTGTCTGTGCAGCCAAGCTTTATATATTTGATTGATCAAGCTCTATTACTTTGTGCCGAGGAGTTCAATATTTGTTCAAGAGCTATAAAAAAAAAAAACACAACAATGGGCCACACTGGCTGGATTTCTGTAGTTTAATTTGAGTTTGACTGGCACTTCCTGTAGCTGGAAATATTTCCTACCAAATGCACCATTTGGTTCTGTTTGGGTTACACTTTCTAAAACCTACAATGTCCAGCTGTTTATAGTGATGCTTTTAGCTTTTTTTTTTAAATAAATAATCTTTAATACAAACTAGTGCGCTTTGCAACTTGCTTTTTTTCATGGGATATATTGATAACTCGAAAAATACAGTAACATCAGTTTAATTATTTAAGGCGTCTCATTTAAAATTACTTAAATATTATCCTTTGTTTCCCAGCATTTCCCAATACCTTGGAACTCCTACTGTGTGGACGGATTTATTGTCCAGCGCCAGTCCTCGAGTGGTTCTGTGCAAAGGGTTCAGATCGAGCGGGCGTCCTCCTACAGCTTTGAGTGGAGCCAGGAGCTCCAGACTGTCACCGTGGAAGCATACAATAGTCTGGGGAGCTCCGCTAACAACATGAACATGACGCTGGAGAAACAGCCCAAACGTGAGTGAGAGAGGGGGATCACACATACACAAAACACGTACGAGCACGGACATCTTAACATTTCAAAAAAGACCTCAAAACATCAGCAGCCTGAAGACAGACAGTTTCTGTAGCAGCGATTTCAGGCTTTATGTTTCTGTGAACATGTGAAATTTAGCTAAGATCAAAAGGGGTTTTATTGCACTATAAACATTTTTTTTAACAGATTTTCAAGAGGTTAAAATGAATGGCAAACAGGGCATGAGACTTTCATCAGTGTATACAGATTCATGGTCAGTGCTCACATGCACAGACAGGTGCGTATTAACGGAAACAAAATAAGGTGATTTGTTTCGTACACTCATAAAAGCTCTGAAGGAGGCAAGGCAGCCATTACCTTTACTGTAGCAAGTATTGTTAGCAGCATTCAGAACGGAGATAACAAGGTTCATGTTCTAATGAATACTCTCTGTGTCGGTAACATTTCTGGGAATTTCTCCCATTAGTCATGATTCACAGAAAGGTATTTTTATTCTGGCAGAATGAAAAATGGGTTTCCATGAAGATGGCCAGTGTTTTGTTTTCCATAAAATGCTGTCAGACATTTTTCCATTAGTATTAGAGAACATGTTCATAATAAGGCTGAGATTGTACGCAGATAAACACAAACAATCGGGGGCTGAAGGGCGTGTAGACAACAGCATTGATTCAGTTGTTTCTTTTCTGCTCTGCAGGCCGCTGCGTGCATTCATTTCACGCGGTGATCATCAACAGCACTCGTGTGTCTCTGTCATGGAGCCTGTTGGACAACAGCTCTGTACCTCTGTTCATGGTGGTCCAGTGGTCGCCGCAGAAGCAGCAGGACTCTGAGGACTCTGGCCCGAGGGGAGAGCCGTGGGCCCGGCTGCCCTACACTGATCGCCCTGTCAATCTAAGAGGTAATACCTTCTCTTCTCTTGTCTTTTTTACACGACATTATTGACCTATTAAGTGTGTTTCTATAAAAAAAAAAACTAACCTGCAACTCTTTGGCTGTATCATATCAGGTAATTTCTTTAGCTCTGAGGAGTACGGCTTCTACTTGTACCCTGTGTTTGCTGAGGGAGAAGGAGAGCCAAAGTACATTTTAGGTATGCTCACTGTTCTCAGGTTTCTGGCTGTTTGTATCAGTGTCTTACTCAGCAATAAATGCGTTGAAAGGATGACACAATGCCAGCACTTAGATTGTGTTATTAATTAAAGGTCTGATATGCTGTTTCAGCCACCAGAGGAGACCCTGCAGCCTATATGAAGCTGATGATCATCTTCTTCCTCGCTATCGTCCTGTTTGTCACCCTGGTCATCTCCCAAAACCAGTAAGAGCTTGTGCTTCGCAAAAACACTTCAAATTCTGGAAGAGAATGCTTAAATATTAATGAATCTGATGTCAAATCAGAAAAGTTGCAACACCCAGAAAATGACCAGCTTTACTTTTTGACGCATCAATCCGTCAGGTCGTTTCACATTTAATCTTGTTGCAGGTGTTAATTGCACAGCGTCAGTGTTTACAGAATTAGTTTTTCATGCAGACAGCTGTAAGAAATGATAAATGATGGTGATCTCTGGGGTGAAATGTAATTCAGGGCGCAGACATACTGACCAGGAAAAATTAGAGGTGTGACATTTAACAGGTCACAAGGGTGTAGTTACACTTGATGTTGGCTGATAGGAGGAGGAGGAGGAATTAGACATGAGAGAAGAGGGTTTAGACAGTGAATATCTGCTGCATTTTTATTTCCAGGATGAAAAAGTTTGTATGGAAGGATGTTCCCAACCCAAACAAGTGCTCATGGGCGAAAGGACTAAACTTCAAAAAGGTAAAAAAAAAAAATATATATATTAATAATTTGTATAGACTGCCGTTGAATGTGAAGTATTTCCATGATAGTGTTAACAATTTGGGAATTCTATATAATCTGAAAACCAATAGTAACTGGATGCATTCATCATCTCTCCAGGTGGACACCTTCGACCACCTATTCCGACCTCCAGAGGGTCCGCCAGCCTGGCCGCTGCCCTCTGAGAACATCTCCAAAGTCATCATAGTGGACAAAGCTCAGACTTCTGCCCTGATCCAAACACCACTTCTGTCCCTGACCCCTGACCCTGCCACGGGCTTCGCCATCTCCCTCTCTCCGGGGTTTGACTCAAAGGTCGACCAGTTTATGGAGAGTGAGACGCTCCTGGGCGGAGCTCCTTCCTTAGCCGTTAATCTGGATGCTTTAACCACTTCAAGCCCAAGATTAGGTGAATTGCAGCCGGTGAATCAGTGCCCTGGTAGCACTGACAACTCTGCACAGTCCTCAGTCACATACGCCACCATTCTGCTCTCTGATCCGAAGCAGGACCAGCAGCCCATTCATCTCCACTACAAGGATGGTAGTGGCAGCAGCTGCAGCGATGAGGGAAATTTCTCTGCCAACACCTCTGACATTTCTGGATCTTTCCCCGGTGGCCTGTGGGACCTGGACAGCTGCCGTGGCGGGGAGATGGACGACCCGAGGCACTCCTGCTCCTCCAACTCAGTGGAGGAGCTCTCCGAAACATCAGAGCAAGAGGACGAAGGCGAGGTGAGGCAGGAGAAGGTCTTGTATTATCTGGGAATGGACTATCCAGCAGAGGATGAGGAGAGCGAGGAAGAGGAGGAGCGGAGAGAAGAGGAGACAAAAACTGAGCTTCTTAAAAATGCTGTTTTGAACAGAGAGGACTGTTCTCTGGAGTCACATCCTTTACTCGGACTGGAGGACTCAAGTGAGCCCGGGGAGCTTCTGTCAGCACCAACAGGTGGCTTCTCTCCGCTGTACCTGCCTCAGTTCAGAACTTCTCCATGCACGAGGCAATTTACAGCTCAGAAACAAGACAGCTGTGATTAAAATGTGCACCGTTAAATCCGTCCAGTCATGAGCTGCCACATGATTCAGCATTTTCCAAAGCGGTTTCTCAACTGCTCTTATGGACACGCTGAGCAGGAAAATGTAAAAATACCTCGACTTGCGTATGACTGCAATTTGATATTCATCAGTGCTGCTACTGTGTTCTGTGCGAAAAGGCGTCAGGAGAGCACAAGCCTTGTGAATAGGCAGTTATTTCTTTCTTTATTGGGGTTTTAAAACCCAGATTCTAATGTGCCACACTGCAATTGTGCATCAGTGACTGAAAAATGAGCTCATAGAGCGCAATAGAAAGACTACAATCAGCATACTGGATTTCAAGAAGGGACTAATAGAGGAGGTGGTCATCATGTGGCTTCACACATCCTACAATTTTCATTCAGCACATTTCATAGGTGGTCATAATCTTGGATATCCTTACATTGAAAAAATACTCTTCCTCCACTCACTCTTTTGTTTCCACCATAAAGCTGACAACAAATCTTTTCATTCTCTGCTGGATTATTTTTGCTCCGTTTGAATAAAAGCTGAAAGAGGTTCAAAGAGAATAAAGAAATGCACAGAAGGCCGGAGAGAAAAGGCCTACAGTCTGCGCAGTCTCTAAAAGCACATTTGACTATGAAGTGAAGGCAAAACTTGGACGTCACTTCAAAGCTACTGATGTGACTAAAAAAAGACGAGTTGATGATGAAAGCCGACGTAGTCGTAGTAGTGACTTTTTGGACACTTCATTTACTGCATTCATTGCAGCTTGCGCATTTAACATCTGCATGCACTAACTCACCCGCTAACCCAAAGTATTTTTGTACTTTGTGTTGTAATGTAGTTGAGACTTTGTTACAGCATGTGAGACTTTGTTACAGCATGTGAGAAATGTAATATCTATTTTTGTCCGTGCCTGGTCATTTAAACGGACAGCTGCTCTCTTCTAAAAATTAAAAGTGTGTATTTGAATCCAGAGGATGACCGAAATTAAAACTAATGAATATGTAAAAACATGATTGAGGGAAATTGTTATTCTATATGGAGATCTTTTGTCTATTTTTCCATGGTGAAAATAAAGTATTTATTGTGAGTGTGTGTGGTTTGTGCGCAGGGACCGGTACTGCAGTATTAGTGAATTGTAATTGGTTACATGGCTTGTGACCAATAACATCTTTTAATTACAACTCCAAGTACTCCTTCACCTCTTGTCCTCCACATGTGAGGGCCTGAAGTTCCCTTTATGAACATGTTTGACAGTTTCATCTCTTTTTCTTCAGGAGCACTAGTGTTTGTATGCATTTCAGCCACCGAACACTACCACTCTCTTTTTGGACATTGAAATGGTTGAATTTAATTGTGATTCGGCTCCATAAACTGTCACGAGATTCAGTCAAACCACAGGACAAAACTTGTCCTTAATTATGCAAATTAGTTTTCTCACTTCAATATGTGCATATTTAACTAGATTTTTTTTTTTCCTCAATTCTTTATATGTTTTTTATAATATATACTGAGATGTTAATTATATAAAAATTAAAAAAAAAAACCAATATGTCAGGCAATGGATACTCAAAAACTGATTCATCAATGTCAAACATGTTCCACTCTTCAACTGTAGTAATGTTCTGCCACCTTGTGACTGATACAAGTAAATACATCAGAATGTTGTCAGGCTCAAGTCTTCATGGTTACTAAGTCAAATATGTGATGTTTTCCATCAGATCATTTTAGTATTTGTAAGAATGTGTATCTTTCACTGTTAGAGCCATATTTTGTGTTGATAACAAATTATATTAGAATTTGCTTATTTACTGAGGTAATGTGAATCTTTCTTTTGACTTATGAAATAAGATGAAATGCATATGCTGAATTAATTAGTATGTATTAGTTGTGATTGACAAGATGATTGTCAGCTGAGATAGGGGAGAAGGGGGACTGAGTTTTTGGTTCTTCTTCAACCAAGCATGGAGGAAACGTGAGGAAGGGGCATCGGTACAGTCTTTGACCTCACGTTACAACGAGAATGTTTTGTAAACTTTTTTGATTAATGTGAGAATAAACGAAACAACTGAATCGGCGACTGCAGCGTTATGATTTGGACCGGTTTAACGTGCGAGTCAAGCGGAGCCCCTATTAAGATGGCACAGTTTAAACGAAAAGGACACGGCCATCGCATTCACCATGTATCAAAAAGTTAATTTTTTTACAGTCAC
This sequence comes from Embiotoca jacksoni, assembly GCF_022577435.1. Lineage (NCBI taxonomy): Eukaryota > Metazoa > Chordata > Actinopteri > Embiotocidae > Embiotoca > Embiotoca jacksoni. The sequence continues at coordinate 5,918,889 of NW_027185329.1, forward strand.
AAAAGGGGTTTTGGATTATCTGATAAACTGAAGAGGTCACTTCACAACAACTTTATTCAATCATTAGAAATTTTGAAAATAATCAGTAAAAACAGGTCCGTAAAATATACATCAGCCTTAAGATGGTGACAAACTGTAAGGCCACACAGCAAATGGCTTTGTGGTGATCAGTGGTCTTAAAGATGCATTTGCATTTTGCAGCCACAAGGAGACAGAAAGGCATCACTGATGGAGTTCAGCCTGCTGTTTTTTCATTGATGTCAGGGAAGCTGTATCCTTAAAGGCCCTCATTGCTGTGTCTTTTGTATTTGCCATAGAAGGGCATGATGGTATGAAGTGCTGCTGCCTTCGGCAAAGAGAGCTTTGAAAGCACTGAGGCCCGATGCCATGTCAGGTTCAGATATGGTAACAGAGAAACAGAACCACCACAGAGAAGGGGAGAAGTCTTGTTTATGGTAATAGACATAGTTTGGTGGCTCACGATTATATTTGCTGAACTGTATGGTGACTTCAAAGATCCCAGCCTGTGTGGCACGAATGTTTCAAATTAAGATGCTAACAAAAATAACTTCCCACTTATGATCATAACGATCTGAAATGAAGTGAAATTAAATGAAACGTGAGATAACGCGGCCTGCAGGGGAAATGCTGCACAGGTGAAAGTTCTTTGGTGCTCTGCTGATCTCTCAGCTGTGACAAATTAACCTCACAGAGCTTCAGTCTAAAATATTAAAAGAGGTGACTGACCTTCCCAGAAAAATACACCACTGTCCCAGGAAGAAATTAGCATTTTATAATTTTATTTGAGATGGATTAGGGGTAAAATACTCTCCTTTCTTTGATTTGGACTGTGAAGAAAGGAGATTTAACGATCTAATTAGGTCTTTCAAATCCACACAAAACTGCCAGTAAGGTGGTGTAAACAAATTAAGGACCAGTGAAATGTAGTAATCTGGGTTTTAAGATCAAGATTTTATTAATTAGTGGAGAAATATGGACTCAGGTGAAAAATAAGATTATGCATATTAAGCTAAAATTCCCTTTTGTTGACTGAATGAGCTGCTGAATGTTCCTGGGACAAATTATTTTGTTTAAAGCCATGAACTTTGCCATTAGCTAAAGATTTATGGGGTTACTGTAGAAAAATATAACTGTAAAATGTTCTTACAAAACATTTTCCTCAAAACGCATCTTTGCAAAACATCTCAAGTTTAAATGTTTTATTTTCTTGGCCTACACGAACACCTCAACAGCACATCTGCATCCTCGCCTCCCAGGAAATATGTCTGCTACTACAGCTTTCCTCAAAAGCAAACCCACACATGTCCTAAATGATTCATCTCTAAACTGGATGTGTTGTCAGCTGGAAGTGACTGAACAACCTCTTGAGCTGAGGCATTTGGTGGGAGGTGGAAAAAAGGAGGAGAAAATAAGTGGAGCAGTCAAAAACAACTTATAGAAAGGCCTGGAAGAGGAGTAAGGAGGAAAATGAGCACTCACAGAGGGGACAGGTAAACTATCATTGAGTAGATTTAAGAGCCGTGATAGGGGCTGTGCAGGTTTTAACATTTGAAGAGTTTCTCTCAGTGCATATGCAGAGCCTGCAGGAGATTGTAGATCAAAGTTGTTGTTGTGAGGCGAATGGCAGACTTTTGGACTCAATCTTTGCTACCAAAACACCAGCAAAAATGATTGATGTTCAGTGTGATGGATTGCACAACATGAAGTCTAAAAAATATGGGGGTTGTTCCACAAAAGTGATTTCAGAGCGCTACTTAAATGCAGGCTGCCAACAGTGCTGGCATCTCATTTCATAAATGAGTGAGCTCAGAATAGAGACGCTTCAAGCATGACACAAAAGGGGGTGGTAAAAGAAAGTTAACCTGGATCAAAAGGTTGCTTTCTTTCTTTCTTTCCCCCCCCCCCCAAAAAAAAACAACAACAACAAAAAACTAAGCAGGCAGATAAAGCAAAAGATTCAAGAGAGTTCAAAAATAGATAGGGAATATAAATATGCCATGGCCGGCTGACATGAACAGCCCAAAGGCAGTCTAGAAAAGGTTGACAGCTGAACTGGTGATATAAATACTGAGAGGACTAATTGGAGAAGTGGATGCAGGTGCACAGGGAGGCGGCAGGTGATTAACTGGTGGGGAAACAAGGGAGGTGGGAGTAATGGGCTCTGAATTGACAGAACAGTAGAGAAGAATGTAGCAACTTAACAAAATGGCAAACCACAAAAGCAGATAAATTTGACTTGCAAAGTTTCTGTCAAATATTGTGTTTCCTCTGCTAAGTAAAAAATTAAGTAGTTTATTAAATTAAAAACATGATAGAAAATGATGTTGAAGATTTTGAGTTGAACCTGCAATAACTGATTTTGATCCCCCTTGGCAGCAGCAGAAATAAACAGTAAAAAGCATGTTACAGTTTAAGTTGTTTGGACAAAATTGTTGTCAAATTGTTGCCTATTTACACATTAAGCAGAGCATTATTAACATTCATTTGAAGAAATATGCATAATAATCATGAAGATGGAAACAAACAGTAAGTCTAAGGATTGATCTCTTTTTAGCTCAGTTTTTGTTCTCCACCAACTCCTTAGGGAAATATGTGGATCTGAAACACTTAAATGCTCCGTGCAACAATAAACACTTGGTTAGGTTTTAGGAAAAGATCATGGTTTGGGTTAAATGTGACACGGCTGTAGCTTGGTTCGACAAAAATAAATACTTTGGATTAAGAAAAGATCACGGTTTGGGTTCTAATAAGTAATTTTTTTGTAAGTAACATTACATGTCACGTAATTTACTTTATTTGCATTTCAAAAGTACTATTTTAACTTGTTACAGGCAGCTTCCAGCTCCGTTTGGAAACAAGTCAAATGAAAGCAAGACAACTAAAACGGCAAAGTTGCGGGCAGCAAAACCAAAACAATGCGCTGAAACATGCCAAAACGCACTGTCGAGCTAAAGGTAACTCCACAGTTGAATGAATGATTGAATTCTCTCTGGATTTTTCATTATGAGTGCCACATTTCATATTAGAAATCATCATTTTACCAGACAGTCTGAAAATACTGTTTAGTGCAGCTTTAACTGGTTTGGTTCTTTAAGAGTATGAAGATGGTGTCAGCAGTATGTTTGGTAAGCCCGCCCAAAATGTTCTCCTAAAAAGTTAGGAGTGTTTTTCAGTGGTTAGTCACAGTAAAAAACAACAACACCCACCATAGCTTTATGGTTTAATTAGAAACATAATTTAGATAAATTGTCTACACTCTCCCAAACACAATGGTTAGAATTAGTCATTTTGTGTAAACAAAACCAGATGGACAGAAATTACACTTTAGCAAAAGAATAAAACTCAATGTGCTTCTAATGACGCTCCACAAGAACTTTGCCTTGTTTAGGACAAATTACTTTTACTAGAAAAACCTGGTGACTTTTGCACATGACAGTTTTATCACCCTGGCAATCAGTGAACTAAATAATGTATGTAAAAGACAAGTGTGTGTGTGTATTCTGACATCACTGTTCATGCTTCAGCTGTTGCCATCAACCCTGTTAATGTGAATCAGGAGCAAGCTTTAGCAGCTTGACATTGTAAATCCCTCATTGATCGCCTGGCATTAATTTGTGCAGCTATCGTGAAGGGCTTTAGCGACTGATGTTTATCCATGTTGGCTTTGAAGACCTTAACATCTGGGGTAAAGGTCAAATTGTGGCAAGTTCACAGCAAAACTCCACAAACACATAGGAAATGAGGACAACCTGCCATTGCTGGTTTAGAGCTGCATGTGCACACTGCATTGACTGTTCTCTCTCTTTCAGTAAACAGGAGGTTAAAAAAAAAAAAAAACATGGCTTGGTTGCCAGGCACCACAGCACAGCAAGTTGGATAGATTTTGGTGCTCAGGGAGGTAAAGCCTCTCTCTCTCCCTCTCTCTCTCTCTGCGTAATCTGTAATCTTAGCTCAACTGCAGTTCAGTTGTAGAGAAATCGATGTCATCAACATTCATGAGGAGTGACAAGGAGACATCAAAAGAAAAAGAGAGAGCCAAGGATGAGAAACTTAGAGTAGCCACGGTGAGAAGTCACTAGCAAAAACAAATGTGGGTTAAAAGTATCTGTAACAGCAGGTGCAACAGAGCAGAGCAAACAGAGCGAGGGAGACCAAGATCTTTGGGAGGAAAAAAAGCATGTCGACAGAAGCTGTGCTGACCCCGGGGACCTTCTCCTGGGGCCCTTTCTGTGCTGGAGGCCTTAGAGAGGATTTGGGAGGACATGCATGTTGCTCCCTCACTCCATTGCTTTCAGACAGGGTTGTAAATATACAAGTCGTTCGATGGCTGTTGCACAATTTATTTCATTGGACACCTGGCAATATTTCATTTCAGCGCAATCATTTTTCCTCTGATGTGAGTCGAATAGATATTCAAGTGTCTTGATAGTACAAAACAGTTGATACTGGTGTAAATAAAAGATGAGTAAGATTCAGTTTGGTATTGTTTGTTTGGTTACTCTTTTCTTATCAACTATAATTCCTCACGCAAATTCCAACCCGATATCATGCCCAAAGCATTTAATACACCTGCCAGTTCACTAGAGGATAACGTGTCAAGGTCACGGTTTTGCCTCGTCTAAGCGTGTAAAACCACGTGGTTCGGTTTAGGAAATAGAAAACACATGGTTACAAAACAAAACCACATGGTTTGGGTTAGGCATAAAAACTACTTAGTTAGGGTGAGACATAATGAACAGAGGGCATCGAGGATGCATGAAAAATTATTCCATGCATCAAAAGTCCAATGAAAGATGTACAAATTGAGTGTTTCTGAAGGCTGACTCATACAAAGTCTACCTATCTCTGACTTTGCTGCACTGATTTTAGCTATTCTGAATTTCCGTGTCTTTGCAACTCCCAACTTTATGGAGCGACAATATTAATTTGCTACCAGCAGCTTGTCCTCTGCTCTTTTGGGCGAAGATACATTTTCTGTTTAGAATTGGTGATTCAAAGTTGGTGAACCCGCACAGAACATTCATCAAGCTATAAATGTTCAAAATTTAGCCCCATGGGTTCACTAAAGCCACACCTCTGTCCAGCCTTTTCCCTCCTAAACAGACCCAGACAATATATTCTTGACTTAATTTCAACCCAGTAATTAAAGACCAGCTGATTTCAGACAGAACAACTAGGTCACCCGAGTTTGATGGTGACAAACAAACTTCCACGCTCACAGTGTTGAGGGATGCCATCAAAGAGCTCCTCCTCGTCCCTTGTGGTCCATTATTCTGCTTGTTTTCCAGGAGGGAAAAGAGCCATTACTCCCACATATGTATTGGGCACACGCTGATCTTCAACCAAAACCATTAGCCCAATCATTTGCATGGCGAAACCCATTTGTCAACTTGTTTGTGGGAGAAAACGCGAGATGCACATGAGTCTTTGAAAGCGACCTGGAGCAGCCTATTCACCCGGCCTCGTCTGTTGTAAGTGGGTCGGATGAACGAAATGCCTCCAGATCAGTCAGTACGTGTGTCACAAAGCATGCTTGTCTCTGGCTAACAGGGTGAAAGAGGCTCAGCTGAATGGCCCCCTTTTCACTCTGACACTCAATTAAGGCCTAATTGGTTTGGGGTCCACTACGGGCATGTGGCAAGGCAACACCCCAGGCTACTGTGCACTTGTTCCCTATTTTCTGACTGCCCCCTCTGGGAATATGCCTTTGATCTGTGAACAACCAAAGTAGATTTTAAGCCAAGGGGCTGATAGCCTATTTTCTCTTTCAACATGGGTATTTGTACAGTCCATTTGACTCACAGATGAAGTAAGTACAAAGACTATGACACAGGACAAAGTGGTCTACAGATAAGTGTAGATATGGATCCATATGACCATGACTGCAGATCCATTTATCTTTGCCAGTGTGAAGTGAGAGAGATATTTCTAGGAGCTGTGTCAGCAGTACAAAAGACCATCTCTTTATGGTGTGTTATGTTACTGTAATGGATTACTAGAATGCCCATTGGTTTACTGCTCCCCAGAGACCCAGAGTCATGTAACAGCAATATTACTGTGGTTATGACTATCTTTTACTATACAAACTACATAATGTAGGTGTGGTCATGCCAGACAAATCTCTGCAAGCCTATGGAAAATACTTTCTATTAAAAAAGATCATTTTACTTCTCCAAAAAAATGTGACAATACAGATGTCCATGTTTAATGCTCATTAAATTAGTGTCCATTCATGTAGAAACAGAGAATCCATTAAAATGCAGTAACATTTAAAACTTTTAGAGAATCAAATTTGACTGTCCCTGTAAATTATTTCTCTACAGTTTTCATGAAAATCCTTGAATGTGTATTTTTTTTCTGACAACAAACTGTAAATACGACCCACTGCTTTGTAGGAGGAGTGTCCAAGACAAATCCATAGAAGTGTCCAAAATCTAAATTTACTGCTCACTACAAAATAAACTACCGAGTGTCTGTCAATAACTGAACGGGGGTGATTTCAGACACAGACAAACAATTAAAGATCGTATACTGTATACCCAAACAGGTGTTTTCTCTGAAAAGACTTCTGTTCAGGATATACCCCCATATTCTGGCAGAAACTCAGCGTTACTTAAGCTAAAATCAAACCAATACGCATGACAGTGTAACTTTTTTCCAAACACAGTCACAAAAACACACTCCCACAGAGAGGTCAATCAGGCTCAATAAGTGAGAACACCTGTTTGGGAGGACACCAGGTGTGTAGGGCTCGTCAGCAGTCACCATACACAGCTGAATCCAATAATTGCATTTGACGAGTCCCTAAAATGGACAACTTTTGGGATGTGCAGGTGTTCAATACATAAAGATAACATTGTACCTCATACCACTTTAAAACAAAAGCATAAAATCTTACAAAAATACTACAATATTTACGATAATAATGGTATTTACAATTTATCATAAATGCACCCATTTTACATGAAACTCACCGACATCCCTGATGAATAGAATTGTAAAGATACACAAGCATACATTTAACACTTATGTTTATACTCCTTGAACATAAAATGCCAGAGGACATCCTCTTTTGTACTGTATACGATCTTTTTGAAAGTTTTAGCAAGCAGATCACCCTTGAAACGGCATTTATTTTTAGTTCAGTGAAGTTATTATAATTCTGTTAGTATATTTTCAGGCATTTTCTGTTATTTTGTTAGCAGACAAAATTGATATTTTACAAAGACTACCAGAACACCTCATCACTACATCACAAATTGCTTTCTTTCAGGAAAAACATACATGCTGATGAAGCTTGGTAAATTATGTAAGTGTGACCCAGATTGAAAAGGATTCATAAACATTCACATTTCAACCCTGTAAAATGAAGGTGCAGGTCTGAAATGTCTAATTAGACATGCTCTTGTGTCTACATATAAGTTTCCTCTGTGCTGTATTCTTGAACAGATGTGTTTGATCTGACTGTCAGAGGGACCTCAAAGTAATATCAACCGTGTACGAGACGTGAAGTGGAATAAGAATGAATTCACGAGACACCTTGACTCTGTGTGTTGGGATTACACGATCAATAATCTGTTCAGTCTTCAAACTAATCAGAAGAACTGTAACCTTATCAGATTCATATATAATGGGGTTTTTTTTTGCCCTCCATGTTAGTTTAATTGGTTGCTTCTTTGTTCTCTCTGTCAGTATGATGTATGAACATCTGGCAAAGGTGAACACAAATTGGCTTCAATAACAACAACCTGCAGAGTATGCTGTGACCAGGAAACTAACACACACACACACACACACACACACACACACACACACACAGTCACGCTAACACAAAACAGATGGCTTCAACCCCGATCATGTTATGAGTAACTTCACCACAGTATCTTTGGGTAGCCATTAGAAACTTAAACAACAATTCCCAAAAAGCTGGCCTCTGCTGACCTCGATCCACGTTGAATTACGTCACTTGGTGGGAACACCACGGCCTCGTTCTGCCCCTTTATTTGTTTCCCTCAGTGTCCCATAGAGCCCGGAGACCTCTGCAGTAAAAACACTCAACGGTAGCGAGCAGCTCGTGGGACGGCCGGGTACATTCCACTGTCTGGGAACATCCTAACAAACTGTCAGAGGAACCAAGTAGTCGTTATTGTGAGAGGGGGGTGGGGGGGGAGATGACTGGATAAATAAAATAAAGTAAAGAGAGCACGGATACTGGATAGGGAGCACAATACAATGGTTATCATTATTTAGTCGTATGGTATTTTCTGTAATTTCCACCTGACAAAACACCCCCAAATTTAGTCAGTATAGCCTCCACAACTGTACGGCCAAAATGTCCAACCTCTACGGATAAGCGACACTTGCCTTTGAAATAAATTAAGTCCCTCTGTCCCCATCGAAAGTGTAACTTAGAGAATAAATAAACAGCCGTAAATCAAGGAGTCAGTAGAGACGGATGTTCCTGAACCTCTAATCTTCTAAGAATTCTAACTATCACTCGACCAAATCTGATTCACCAGAAATGATAACTTTCAAGAGTAAGAATTCCAAGTTATGTCATCACATCAGCACCTTTGTTACGTGCGTTTGTGTGACCACTAGTACATGTGCACTTGGGATTTCACCATGGTCTCCAGCTAGCACAGATCAAATTTTGTGTCAATAATTGGGAAACCCATAACAGAGACCCTTGAAACGCTTCAGAAAGCCTATATCAATGAGCAATGAGCCAGGCGAGGTGTTTTGAGTGGTATTCACGTTTCAAGAAAGCAGAATATCACTGTCCAAACCCAAAAAATGGCACGTTGGGTTTGGAGCAACCAGGTAGGTTTTCTTTCACGTTCGTTTAACTTTGACGTTCTGAGGCGTCTGAGGGAAAACATTTGGTGCAAACCACCTGATCTTCGGTGCAATGGCACTTGGGTTTTTCAACCTAGCAACATGCCCGCTTACAGCATGTTAAAACGCCAAAGTTTCTCGCCCACAGCAACGCAGTTGTTGCTCCCCACCACCCATACCCTACTGGCCGGATTTGGCTTCCTGAGACTTCTTTTTGTTCGCTAAAATAAGGTTCGAGCTAAAGGGTTGCTGTTTCAACACTGGAGGAGATCCGGTGTGAATCACAGAGGGTGCTTGATGCGCATACAGAATAGGACTTCCAGGGAGTGTTCAAAGCATGCAGGAGCGCTGCACAGGGAGATTACTTCGAAAGGGATTTCATCAGCTAAGATTTTTTTTGTTATTACATGCGCAGTCTCTGAACATTTTGATCATATCATGTTTTATGATGATGTTTAGTGTAATATTAGATGAAATTGAGGTAAAGTTCTGGGTTTTGGTCAAATGCTGAAAAACTCAACAGTGACATGAAGCACGAGACAGTTTACTTTGCTTTGGTTGCCTAAACTTACAGACTTCTTTGGGTTTTTACAAGGGACCATCATTTCTAGGAAGTTATGTTTCCTACTAAATGCAACTAGCAAAACCAATTAGCAATATATAGAATGTAATTTCTAGAGAGGGCTGCCAAAATAGGATTTGTGGTTTTCCCTTCGCATGAAGACGCACGCGAAATGTGATTTAACCGCCATACTGCAGAGACTTTAAGCTTTTTTTAAATTTATTTTTTTATTCTCTTTTCCCCCATTATTCTGTGCTTCGGAGCATAGTCAAATAACTGCCTCATGTCACAGACGAAGAAGCTAAAATCTGGAATTCCTGGATCGATCCACAAAATCCACATCAAATTGTATTTCATCTGCTTCAATAAAGTTGAACTTAGTGAGTTTGTACTCTCTCTTCTTTGACCGGGCTTTTTCACCCACTCAATACCAAACCATGACAGTGACTCACTGTAACAGCTTATCTTTTCCCTCTAATTCAAAAAGGTTCAATCCTCTACCGTGCTTTAGGTGAAGGCGGGATACACCCTGGACAGCTTGCCAGACCATGACAGGGCCAACACAGAGACAGATTTCCAGTCGCAAACCCAAGTAAGCACAGATTTTTCAATTCATCCCTGCAAATGTCTCTTTGTCATTGTTGTGAAGATGTTGAGGATGAAGCGATCTGTCCTGATCTGGAGTTTCATCTCACACCACACTGAGGCTGGGGTGGGGGGGTGGGGGGTGCAGCCCGTGGTGTTTTTATCTCTAGTTTTGGAAGACTCAAAGTATTTCGAACGGTTGCTGTCGTGACAATAAACGCGACTTGAGGACATTAGTGGTGCTGTGTGGCTGCGGTCTGTGGCTCATTATACCTATTATTTTTAACCTGATTGGACGGCAGACCGAAGCACATTAAGCAGATATTTTGTCATTCAGTATAAAACAGGACTGAAGGTCTAAATGTGAACGATATATCGTGTGACCTCATCTGGATCTTTATTTTGCTTTAGACAACTTCACAACCCACTGAATATTGATTGTCAATAGGCTACACATAAATTATTATCAAAATACAAGACTATTTTGTGACATTTGCGAGTAATTGCACTTCTTTTTCTACAAGTTTTTAAACAGATTCAATCTTCCCTTCATATATTTTGATTCTGTTGAGTATTTCAACATTTTGACAAAAATGCTTATTTGTGTTCTTGTTGAGAGTTAAATGAGAACATCAATGCCACTCTCCAATAGGATTGCGGTATCAATGTTTTCATCTAAAGAGAGCAAAATAGCTATTTATGTAATATGCAAACTGAGTCCTGCTGTAAGCAGAAAACCTTCCTCCTTCCTGCCATCTCACTGTGCATTTATAGCCATGCCCACAGCGTGCACTCCACACACTTGCCACCCACTGTGGAAGAAAACACGCTCAAGTGGAAATAAAATTATCCTGTCAGCGCTCTGAATAGAACACAGGTTGAAGCAGTGAAACTGACATAATCAGTCGATTAGCTGCGAGTTAAAAAACTGCTGCTACAGTCTGCCTCCAGCAGCGGCGGGTCTGACGGCTTCTTGCGGTTGTTGGTTGTAAAGTAAAAGTCTTTGCTGACACAGGCGTCAACACCAGCCGCAAACACTTAGTCTGCTTCACTTAGGAGAGCTATGCATTAGCAAACAAAACCACTGTCTCCTGGACAGTGAAAATCGATGACTGACACCGACACCAGCAAACATTAAAACACAGCAGTCCATCTAAGCAGAGCTGCATGTCAGCACAGATTTAGCTTCGCTGGAAGTTAAAGGAAGGCCTTCACTTACCTGGAAAATGATATGTGCAAACTCTCAAGCATTTCTTTATTCATTCATTTATTTATAGTTACATGTTTATTTATAGTTTAATGCAATTTAATCCCCCAATTTGCCTGCATATGATGCTTTTACATGTGTTTTAACAAGAGAGATTGCTGGAATAAGTTATGAATGTGAAGTGTGTGTATGTTCCAAAGGTTTACATGATTTATAGCTGAAGTTATTTTATGTATTTTTTAAGGTTTTTTTTTTTAAGGGAATCATAAATATTCTAAACCCCATCATGAAATTATTACTTGAATGCGGTTATAAACTCATTTGTAGCTGGTCCTCATTTATTGGTTCAGACAAAACTCCACTCTTCAACCTTCCTCTCCTCACCGATCAGCATCTGAGCCTTGACAGCTGAGTGACCGGCCTCTCGCCCACCCTGAGGGCTCCCTCATACCCGTCCTCTTAACATCTTCTCACCCACACATCCCGTCGTTCTCACCTCAATCTGTTAATCCAACCAGATTACCCTCAGATCAGCAACACATGACCGTCCTTCTAATCCCCTCAGCTTCTCCCCTGACAGGTCGCTATTAGATTACATGCCACTGATACAGTCTGTCTTCTTTAGCTGTAATGCTGCTTGAGCTTTAACTAGATGGGTGAAACATGATGATACTGGCTTTGTACGTTCATACAGACAGACATGGAGAAGCAGTCAAATACAAATGCTGCCATAAACCCTTTTGACTTGTGACCCCATGAAGGTGTGATCGTGTGAGGAGGTGTGTTCCTCCCACTGCAAGTATGGATTCACAGTGTTACACTTTGGTCCATGGACTGAAATATCTCAACAACTATTAAGCACATTGTCATGAAATCTAACATACATTTATGACATGCAGTGGATGAATCTTAATGATCACCAATGATTCCTTGACTTTAGCAGTCAACCATTTTCAAAGCAAACATTTTTGACCTACCATTGTAGGGAAAGCACAGGTGTATTGACGATGGCTGCGTTCCACTTGGTGAAGGTCCTGCTTTTGTGCATGTTGGTTCACTGTCATGGCTTGGTGGGAAACTTAATGGAATGGAGCCATCATTAATACACCTGTGCTTTCCTTACAACGACAAGTCAAAATGTCTGCCGTGAAAGAGGTTTTCCGTTCTGGATAAATTCTCAAGATTTTAGTAAAACCTTGGTGTCACATCTTAATTTGCCAATATTTTTGGTCCATGACTATCCACAAAACTATTTTGGAGCTTTCCTATAATTACTGTACCTGCTGTTTCATTGTAAGCATGCCTCATGGGGGTGGGATCGAGACAGGTTGATTTAATCACATGACCAAACCTGGTATTTATTTTCTGTGGTTTGTTGTTCTGATGGTTTTGAATTGAGGCTAAAAGCTTGAAACTGTCATTTTTTTGAAGTAACCTTACTCTTAAGTGATTTACTGTCTTAAAATCTACACATATTGTGTATTTGTGTATTTATTCCAGTACTTTACATATCTTCTTCCTGCCTGAACCAGGACAGTGATGCTTTCTCTATTTTCATCACAAGGCATACTGCACTCAGGTCTTTGAAGTTGATTGCGGAAGGCAGCCATTGACTGCTTTGAGTGCTATATGGATCTGCATTGATAAACCTTTGTGGGAGTACGAGGCCAAATATTGATCACGGAATATACATAAAAGCATTGAGAGTAGTTGACATAAAGAGGTCAGGAGAGGAAAAACAGCTGCTGAACAGGGACACTGGTTTTAAATTTACAATTCTCATGGGAAATATTTGACACACTGTGAGAGTTTTCTCAAACTGATCCCAGAGAAGCGAGTCAAACAAAAAATGATGTTTTGAGGAGAAACATGATGATCTTCTACTTTCCATTTTAAGAGACAACACAAGAAAAACATTTAAAATATCTTTAATCATTGGATAAGCTTGTATAATTTACATACTGCATAATATAATTTTCCACATCAACCAACATAACCAGTTCACTGTCACTGTCACAAGAAAAAAAAAAGTTTTTCTCTGGACACATGGTATAACAAAATTTTAACAAACCAAAAAAGCAACAAAACAAAAAAAAGCATCGAAAATAAAAAAAAAACTATTCCACTCACTCAAGCAAGACATCGATTCAGCTGATCCAGTGAACTGCAGTCGGTCTCTGTGGCTTTTATCTTCCAATCCTTTATGCTTTGTTTTGTCTAAGTTAAGTTTTGGACCTGGTTCAGAGCCCAGTGTGCGCTCAGCGGGGGGGGGGGGGGGTTTCAATTCACTTCCATGCCTTTGAAACGTTTGAGATGTGAACAAAACACCCATAAACACGTGAATAAAATATAAATAAGATTCAAGAGCAGGAAATGCTGTCAGGTTCCTCGGGACCCACGTCGGTCCCAGGATGAGTTGTGCTTGCGTATGTATAGGGGGAAGAAATAACACAGCAGGACACTGGGAGTGGGAGCTTCCTTTGAGCTGCATGCTGAGCACTCAGCTCACTGTTTATCTCGCCACTGCCTCCAGGGAGACATAACCAGTCTGTCTGTAAAATTCAAAACAATTGCCACAAACTTGCCAGAAAAAGGCTCTTGACAGCATTTCAGGTGGCTAATAGAGAGGGTGGCTGAGCTGTATACTAATGCTGAACAGAGCAGCGGGGAGTGTGAGAAAAAAGAAGTAAAATCAGTGCTCGAAAGGATTTACTTTGCTGCGATGAAACTAAAATGCTGGATTCTTCGTACCTGGAGAAATGTGGATTCCTAATGTAATAAAGTGGAAATGTTTCAAGTGTCAAATGTTTAACAGTGTTTAACAGAGACATCAAAATGTTTTGGACTCAACAAGATATATTTTTTTTCACATCTTGTTTTACATACTGTCAAAGACATAATAAAACATGCCATATATTGTCTATTTAGCATGTGAGTTCTTTATTCAATTGCTAATGTCTCCCATAACAATGAAAATCAGTTCTAAAAAGGGACCTTTTGTAACATGTTGTCAGTAACAGCTTTGTTAATAGCTAATAAATCAATTACAAATGCTTTATAGATCAGTTTTTGGCCTTTCTATTTGCAGACAATGTAGTTACATTTTGGTTATCCATTCATCTGATTAATCACTGCTCATGTATTTCCCATTTTATATAATCTCTACATGTATGAATATGAATAATTCATTAATAAAGTGGTTATAAGGGTTATTAAGGTATTAATTGACTTTGGTCTCTAGAATTTAGTGGTCAAATGATCAGACCAGTCAAAAGGATTATTTTACAATCAAATGTTATTATTTAATTATGACTGATCTATAAAGCATTAGTAAATAATAATTTTAAAAAAACATTGTTTAAGCCATTAGTTACAACTACTTTACAAAGGGTACCTTATTAAAAGGTCCACCTTTAAACTGATAACAGCATCTATTTCAAATTTCACCTCATCCTCCATCGATTCAAAGAATATCGCTACACAGGCACGGCAGTAAACATTGTTTTATGTAGCCACTGGAGCTGAAGCCTGCTGGGCCCCGTTGTCATGGCAACCGTGTCCATGCGGATATCCACTCATCTATGTAATCACGCTGTTTGTCTTGTGCCCAGAATAGCCGGAGGGTGCAGGCACCTGAAGCCAATGCAAACACGTCACGCACCGGGCATCCGATAAATCCTGGACATGGGAGAGGTCGGGACAGAAGGATTTCAGGGAGCTGCTCTGCCCGGCTGTATTCGCCTTCATACCCTCCGAAAATTCTCTAAAGCGCGGAGACATTTCTCGCAGCTTCGATTGAAAGGTATTTTCCACAGGCTTTCCAGAAGTGAGTAATACTTCCACTCTTGCTCAGGCACTGCAATTACTATCCTTCTTTCAAAAACAATCAGACCACAAGCAGCTCCTCCTGGCACCTAGACTGTCAGCACTCATTACATCTCTGCCAAGGAGTGGTTTAAAACAATGCTCATATTCCAATTTTAAACTGGATGCGCCCAGTGAAAACACATTAAACCATCATGGGCTACAGTATATCTTCGGAAAGACACATTATAGCTCTGTGTAATGGCTTTTACAGGTTTGTTCCCTGCACTAAAAATGCAGTTTTTTTTTTTGTTTTTTTTTTCCATATGCCTCAGCTAATTTGGAAAGAAAACCACAAACTAGCAGAGCCGACGTTTTTTTTGGCATGCGATATTGCTTTACAGCCAACACATATGTTAAAAAGGAAAGGAGGTTTCAAATGAGTTCATGTCTACACTAGGGGTTGGAAGATACACCACGGCGGAAGTTACTATTCAGATATGGATTCACGCTCTGCTTGGATTCGGAAAGAGAAAAGCGAGAAAGATGTTCCCATTCATCCAAGAGCCCAAGGTCAAGGTTTTAGCTCACTTTTCCTCGCTCGTCTACGGGACTGGCCCGTAGTCGCTGTTTCTTGTGGTGCCGGCTTCGCGGTGCCCTCTCCGGCGAGTGGGCATTGTGTGCGCATGATGTGTGTATTGGCACGGACCGAACCGTTTCCATCAAAACCCGGTGCGGCGGTGGAAATGAAAAGAAAGGCGGGAGGAGAAGAGAGGAAACACTTCAGTGAGTCAAACACAGAGATGTCGAGCTAAACGTCTCCGCGTAGCTGCATAGAGAAATCATTTCTTTACAGTAAATCCTGGCGGAACATGAAATCAAATGAACTGGCTTGCAACTTGCCGTTGTGATGCATTGAGTTCGCTCTTTATCCATCGATTAACGATTGTCCAAACACAGCTTAGCGACACAATCATCAGCGTGTCTGTCAAACGAGCTTTTGCAGTACAATAGTAGCTCGGCATTACTTCAAAGGCGAAGAGTTACAGGTTCAAAAGCCCCGTTTGCAACGAACACATCATGTCCATATTTTCCCGCTGCGAGTCGGAAGCTCTCGGAGTTTAGGTTTCATGTTCGGCTACGTCGGGAAGATTTCCCTCCGGCCTCTCCGGCCGACCCAATCCGACCCGTCATCTCGGAAACCTTTTGTGTCGTAACTCTAGAAGTGAAACATACAGTTTAGAAAAACGAAGGACGAGCGTGCGCGTTCATTTTTTTTTTCTTTGTTTTTAAATTACTTTTCAATACTAAAGCCACTTTTCCGCCGCCGGTACCGGCTCGGTCAAATTCTCCTCCGCTCGCTTGTTTTGGTTTTCCATCGGGCAGAGGTTGTGGTACCCCGGCACTAATTTTTGGTATCGCCTCCGTCGAGGTTCCGAGCGAACCGAGCCGACAGTACGGGGTGACGCAAAAAAGACTGATCGGCCGGAGACAAAAGTTTTCACCGTTTGTGTGACGAGCCCGCAAACGCGTCGTTGTTAACTGGCCACGCGGCAATCGAGCTGCGGTCAAATGAGGACGCGCGTTATCAGTTGATTAAAGGATTCAGGCGCGGCGTTGGAAACGACCTCGCTGCGGTTGCATCTGGCTTCACGTTGATGGATTTCTATTTTCAGAGGCAAACAAAGTTTTGAAAAGTACCCGGTGCCAAAAACTAGTCGTCTTGAGCAAAAGACAGTACCGGCAATGGGAAGGAAGCTGGTACCATTTATAGCCACCAAGTGCACATTTAAAACCCCTTTTGGAGGCTTCGTTTAAAGCGAGTCACTGAAAGTAGCCTACGTTTCCAACTGACTGGCTGATTAAGCTGACTTAACGTTATCTTAATTAACTAATAGCTAGCTACAGTGCCACCGATTGTTCATTTAAGACGGCAAAATTAATTAATTTGCGAAAAAGGGAAAAAGAAAAAAAAAAAAGAAAAAATGAGGATCTCGCTCTTGTCTACCTCAGCCTGAGATTTCAATATTAATTCATTATTAATATGTGTGAAATGAACACGCGCCGTATGCGAGAACAGAAAAAGTAACCGGTGTGGCGACATCAATTAAAAGGGCTCGGGGCAAATTCAGTTGGGTGGTTTCAAAGAAAATTTGCAGCGTTTATTCCAATGCATAAAAGTGTATGAGGTTAGAAGCCCATTACCTTTACGGTGTTATGACTGTGTGTACCAGGTATTAAAAAACAACAACAAAAAACGCAAGTTGTTTTGGTTGCAGAAATAAAACTCAGGTGATACACTGAAAAAGTTCCAAACGATTCCCAGCAGTGAAAGAAAATGAGCTCAAGTTAAGGTCGTGTGTACCTTTTACAAAGAGCTTTTCTTGACAGGTTCTACCGCAGCACAAACAGCGCGCGCAGATTATGTAATATGTTCCACGTCTACCAGATGTGTTGCGCGATCCCTGCGCCATGACTTAAGTGCAGACCGGTAGGAGGTGAAGTAACGCTGTGATGAACGAGACGAAAATGTTTGAAAACCTTTGGGACTCGTCTATTCTTATTCGAACCTGACGGGCCAGCTGTGCTCAGAAAGGCAGTCGGCATCTGCCTCTCTCTCTCACACACACACACACACACACACACACACACACACACACATAACAAATACACACATTTCCTCATCAGTAGTGCTGTCATCTATTGAAGAATAGACGTTATTATTAGATTTGCAGAGAAGAGGCCGCTTATGTAAGCCAGTAGCTTCAAGAAATATTGCTTTTCTTGTTCGATTGTGTTTGGTCTTCCACGCATTTCCCACAAATCAACCAATAAAGCTCTCAGCACAGGGCATGCAACGTCCACACGGCCGGCGTAACACGTTTACCAGTCGACACTCAGGAGCACACAGACTTTCCGTGAAGCCATTTGTACACGTAAGCGGAGGCCAGAAGGAGGCAAAAAAAATAAAAATAACAAAAACTCCGTCAAATCACTCAGATTATCATCACAACAGTGCAGTCATCTCATCAGGGAAAATACAGGCATAATGTAGTTAAGGTTTACACCAATCAGGCACAACATCTGCTTCAAAAGAAAACGAACACAGGCTACCATAACTGTTAAAACCGGAGAAAAATATGCAGCCACATTCAGGAATTGCCTACAACCAGTCACGACTAGAACCTGGTGCACAGAGTAGCTGTAGCGAATATACAGGATTGCAAATGGTTGTTTAAGCACTGAACGTATTAGCCCCACAAAGACACAAATGCAAACAGTGGCACATCATTCCAATGAGCGAAACCTTTACTAACTTCAGTGTTGTCTTCTATGTCATTCCTATCATCTACTGTTGGTCAAGGAAGTGTTTGAGGAGAAGCACGCTCACAAATTTGATAATACTTCACTTTTTTTTGTTCATACTTTTTCAAGTACTGCCGTCTATAACTATTGGAAGAGTTCAGTTATTCAGTCCATAAATAAGGGTCTACACAATACATTTTATTTGGGACTTTTATGAGATTGATAAAGAGGGATTTGGTCTAATACCGTTATCTTTAATACTGTACATCCTCAGTGCTGGAGTTTGTGGGGTGTGGCAGTCATTCCCAACCTGCAAGATCAGGACCCCTCCAATGGGTCCCAAGATAAGTCTAAGGTCCATGTAAGGAAAAAAAAACATAAAAATATATTTTTTTGCTTCTTTCTTGTAAAGCATTGGACATTTTCCCTTATATCACTCTAAAAACACCTTCAAATTCAACAGTTTGAAATAATCTCACTGGTTGAATGACACAGAGCTTATCACCACAAAACGGCCATCAACCGTGAGAAGAGGGTGAAACTGTTTGCTTTCAAGGTGTCAAAACATAAAAAGGTTGGGAATTACTGTCACAGAGGTCCCATAAAATGTTCAATAAGATGTTTTAAATTAATTTATAGTCCCAAAGCAGCCTTTCTTGTAGATGCTCAGAGTTAGTGTGTATTGGGAATACTTGTTTTAGATGATTTGAGAAAGTCAATTCATAGTCAAGTCGACGTTCAAATGTCAAACAATTTGTAATAATGTTTCAGCTCTCTGGCAGAACGACTCGCTGTGCTTTATTTTTAGGGGAAAATTAAATTAAATTAAATTAAATAAAAATAAAAAATAAAAAAATAGAAAATTAAAATTAAAAACTAAAATAAAATCAGGGAATGCTAAAAAAGACCCTGAGAAAAACTATGACACAGGATTTTAATATTGATTTTCCTATGTTTGTGTGAGGCAGCCATGTTTGGCTAAGTATGGTCAAAATCCTGTAATGTGCATCCACCTTAATACTGACATCAATATCTTATAGAAAGTTAGTGCAGTCACAGGAGGGAACAACAGAGCAAACATGTTTCTGTCTTTCGGACCGAGTGTCTTTCACCACGAAAAGCCTCACTATGTGCATTTCACAACAGCAGTTCTCTCGTCTTTGACCCTTCAGTGATCTGGTCTTTGATGTTGCAGAGGGGATGTTCAACAGTGGCTTTAGTCCCCTCAGTGATTATCATTCTTACAAAAATGTCACATCTTCTTGCGACTGCACCCAGCACCAGTGAGCGTCATACTCCAGATGCATTTTGCCATTCATTTTGCATGTATCCAAGTCGATCTTTCCGTTTTTGTAAGGCTTGAGTTTGGGGCTCTGGTTGGTTCCCAGTTTCTCGCTGAGGCTGGGACGAACTGGGCTGCCTGTTTGTGTGACTGGTTTCTCCAGAATGCCATTGACTTTCACGACTTGCGTCTGGGCATTGTCCTTCAAAACGGGGCTTCCCTTATCCATCTCTGCAGTCTTGGTCCAGACGGGAGCGTCTTGCTTGGGGCCCTCAGACTTGACTTGGGGAGAGCTGACGGGAACTGCTGGATTGCCAGTTCCGGTTCCACCAATCCCGGTCCCGATGACAGCATTGCTAACCCCATTCACGGGTCCACCTCTCACCTGTGTCCCATTTCCAACCCCAGTTCCATTCTCATTTGTCCCAGCTTGAGATCCAGTTCCAGTCCCGGGCTTCACCCCTACTCCTGCTCCCGTTCCTGCCACTATGACTGCGGCCCCGGGGCCTCCTGTTGTCCGGCCCCCAGCGGTAGCTTCTGACGCCAGCGGGGTGGTGGAGCAGATGACGGACTCCGAGCTGGAGGGGCAGTACTCATCCATGTCGTCCGCCAGGGTGTCCAGATAGCTGCCAATGGAAATGTTGTCCAGCTTGTCATTGGGGTCCTGCAGGCTGCTCCAGGAGCCTCTCCAAGACGTGTCGGGGCCCTCGCCCAGGCTGTACTGGCTGCTGGTCAGGCTGCTGCAGCGGCTGGTCAGCGTGCTGCGCTCCTCCAGCAGCCATTTCACTGCCTCGATGCCCTCGTGGACGGCCAGCAACTGTTGCAGGATCTTCACGTCCACCGAGCGCAAGTGAGCCTGTAGACACATAATAGGAGACATTCTGAAATTACAGGGAAGATACATGGTTATTTTCACTGTGGTCATGTTTTGATAGTGTGCAATGGTGCAACAAAGGAAAAACTGTCTACGTGAGAAGTAGACAGACCCTGAACCTGGAAAACCACCAAGGCGTTGCAGATATTTATTTAAAGCAGTCAGCTTTGGCTCCAGAGACGAGAGCAGACACCATTATGATGCTATTAAACTATTGCAGATTACCATAATTGGAAGAAACACACAAGAGACGCTGGATGACTCTACAATACTAAAAATGGGAAACAAATAAAGTAAAGGTGGAGAGGAAAAGAGCTTACAGTTGGAAATAACAAAGAAACATGACCAAAACTGACTGTGCAGGAGAAGCTGCAGAGAGATGGAAACTTGATACAGTGGAAAGTTTGACACATTAGAAAAGAAAGAGCTTCAAATTCCTTTTGTGGCTTTAAACTACTTTTTAAATGTGTTTTAAATGGTGCAAACTACTTGTAAGTTTATTTATTCATGATGTCATTTGGCAGAAATAAATAAAGTCATAATTACACCAGGAATGTGTGTGTGTGTGTGTGTGTGTGTGTGTGTGTGTGTGTGTGTGTGTGTGTGTGTGTGTGTTGGAGGCTAAGAAAGCTAAATGGTGAATAAGAGGAAAAAGACGGCTGCAGTCATGGAAAATTCCTCCCCAGAATACATTTGCAGAGGTTTGCAGTGAAGTGCAGGGCCAGGAGGTGATATATGGCACCGACGTTCAAAGCTCGGCCTGACGACATCCACTCAGCTCTGCAGATAACTACTCTCTCTGTCTCTTAAAGTTTTGATTTCTCAGCATTTCCCAATTTCTTCTGTATAATCATCTTTTTTTGTTTGAATGTATTACTGTCTCTTACTGTGCCCCCAAATGGAATCATATTGTAAAAATGTACAATTTATACAACTTAACACTCTGTAATTGTGTATTTTTGTCTAAAAACATGGTTTAATAGCGAACATTCTCCATAATTCAGTCACATATATGATTGTATCTATAAGATGTCTTTCCATTGAGTTAGAAATACTTAAATCTCTCACTTAAGTAAGAGTAACAATACCATACTAATAAAAAGTAAGCATGTAAGTATGACCTGCAACATGTATTTAAAGTGGGAAAAGTAAAACTATTCAGTTCAGAAAGTGGCCCCAGTAACTCTATTATTATATTTATTATCATAATTAAGTTCTAATGCATATGTTTTTAAGTAGTGCAGTGTAGTTAGGGAAGCTGGAGCTATTTTTAACTATGTTGTGAACAGCTGGTTGAGTTTAACCATTTAAAAAAAACAAAACTCGCCAAATGTTTCTATTTATAAATTTTCAAAGCGAATTGGAACTATAACTGCCAGATAAATGTAGTAAAATAAGCTTCATGTCGAGGTGCCAAAGCTCACAAAGGTCGGGAAACAACAGTTTAGATAATACTGCATCCTTACGTTTAACACACAGGTTCATGCCAAACTTGTCAATTGTCTGAGTGCTTAGAAACTTTCAAATAGGTTGTTCAATCGACTCGAATATTGCAGAGGCTTACCTAAACCTCAACTGTAACCATGCCGAATCCCAAACCTTATTCAAAGTGTAACTCTTAATCTGAAACTACAATGTTAAGATCAACAGAAAACACAGAGCAGCAGATCAAAACACCTGAGATAGGAGGGGAGGCAGAATGTCTTTACGGTATAGAGTGCAAATCTGCTGACGTCAAACTGTACGCTAAATTACACCGGCAGACACAGCGCTAACAACGACAGGAGAAGGACACGTGAACGGGGTACAGGAGAGTCATTAAATATCAACACATACTACTTGAGAATAGAAATATACAGTACAGATACTGTATTTAACCCCCTTGTGCTACATATCATATGGCTGCCAGGACGAGCGGCATGAATAAGAGCGGAAGATCGTATGCGTGGCTCTAAACCCGCTGCTAACCTGGCACACATACATTCGGGGCGGGGTTCAGGTTTGAGGTTTTTGGCTGGCAGCGACTGAGTGCCTAATGAGGGGGGCAATAAAAGCAGCTCCATGCCTGTCGGTGCTGAGGTGGCACAAAGCTACCGAAGCGCTGTGCTCCACCAGTCTGTGAACACTCTGCTGCTGATCTGTGCCTGTCTGAGAGTGCACATCGACTGAGTTCATTGCCTCCGTCGCATCTTAATGCTTTTCTGATGGGGGAAGGCTGCAATGTCGGTTTGTTGTTCTTGTGAAAAGTCAAAATTGAAAACATAAAATAGTCAAATAGAAGGAAGGAAAACAAGCTGAAAAAGTAACCGCAGACCAGATTAGAGCTTTTTGTCTTCTGATATGTCTGCATGCCTGCTTTATTGTGGTGTTGTAGGTTATCCATTTATAAATCAACTGTGTTAACAATTGAGAACATACGAATACATCCTTTAAACAATGTGCATTTCATTTTTTGCAAAGGATTAAAAATGTCCTGTTTGTACCAACCGTGGACTCTTTCCAGTTTGCATTCATGCCAACTGTGTATTAAAATTGTTTGTTATGCTGCTGTTCCTGGAGGGATTTCTGCCACCCCCGTCATTTTCATTATTTCAAGATTATTGATTACAGCTTTTAACTATGCAGCAAAGTCCAACACGGTCATTATAGAGAAGACTCTGTCAAATGAAAAAGGTCAAAAAGTGTTAGTCGACAGCATGAGAGCGATGCATGGGGGTCCACGACTGCCTTGACTGACACCTCATTAATTTTATCTTTGCATTTTTGGAGTCATCAGTACAAACAGATTCAGTTGTCTAACTTTGGCGTGAGCCCAAACGTGCCACCTGGCCAATCAATAGGATCCTGGAAAGCTCATGTTGCTGCCTTTTATATCTGGTACAGAATGGCACGTGTGTGCGAGCCCTGCAAACAAATCAAAGTAAAGATTCAATAATTAAAACAATTCTGCTGATGAAGAGAGAATAATCTGCCTCATGAACTATTTTCTAGCAAACCCAGTGAATTAAGTAAATACAACTTCATCTATTACTGTATAAATTAGTGTGTAATTGGATAAATCATTAGGCACCATTTTCATTTACTGAAAAACAAATCATAATAAACCAATACTGCAAATCACCCGTTTGTTTGTGAACTTCTACTTGGAAGCTGCAAGTCTAGTTTTTTTGGCCATCACCATCTTAGTCTCTTAGAGCCACAATTAACCCTTTTCAGACTCGGGGTGTCACAATATTGGTGTTAACCACGATATTGGTAAGAACCTAAAATTCTTTTGTCGGGATGTAACACGCAGATTAGATCTTCCCACTGATTCCTCACTAGTGTAAGGGACTGAACCTAAGGGCATTATGCCCACCCACCTGTACTACCCCATGACTGCACCCCAGGCATGTCAATCAAGCACTGTTTCACTTTTCAGACCGGCAGACGTCCATTTCTTTATACAGTCTATGGGTTTTACACATGGCGCATTAACCGAACTCAAGGAAAAACTCTCTCAACTGAGTACACCAACACCCACAGGAGGAGACGACTGACAGCAACAGTAAAACTTGAGAGATATCGTCTGCGTGAGCGAATTCAACTGTCAGTATGTTTCCTTTCCTGACTTAAACTGACCTACTTTTATCTATCTTGAAGTAAAAGGAACAAGTAGAGAACAAGGCCATACGAGGATGCTCCAACATCCCATACATACCTTCAGCAACATGTTCTGATTGTTAAAAAGTTTATGGATAATCTATTGGACTTGTTTTTTTTTGTAATCTAATGTCAGTTGTTGTTTTTTACACTATCTTGGACATTTTTTCCTTTGGCAATGTGGATTTTTTTTGGCAGAGAAAATTGTGGCGCAGTTTTTAGAATCCCATCTTTGGACAGAATTGTTTTTACAGGGTTACACAACACACAAACCACGGATATAGCTGCTAAAAGATTGTGATGCATTTTAGAAAAAAGTCCTGACTGATTTATGTTACTCGTTACAAACTCCTCATTTTAAGGGATTGAGCTATTACACAACTTTCAGTACAGCATTACTGGATAATTCTGCTTTATTACATCTTCTCTTACTTTTATTGTTTCAGGCATCATTCCTTTCTGCAATAATTATATTCTTGACCTGTGTGAAACCTGTTGTCAGTTGATGCCTCCTCTTTCTTCCCTCCATTTGTCTGTGTGTGAGGTTATTAGATCTTCCCACTGATTCCTCACTAGTGTAAGGGACTGAACCTTGACTGAACTCAGTTACTTTGGTGAGTGCAGTGGTATCATAACTATATATAACCATGAAAATAAAACTCTTGTTTTGACTTGTAAAAAGAACACAATCATCCTTTAAGCATTTACTTAGATATTTTTTTGTATCATTCATTTGCGACATTTTGCATCAACATGCTCCCGAGAAGTGTAAACATAGGCATTCAGTCATGATAGCGTTTTACCTCAGCTTGGGGTAAAAAGTAAGGAGCCTTAGGTTTAGCCACCAAAAAACATGTGTTTGGGTTTAGAAAAAACGATTTAGTCAGTGTTTTCTTCTTCATCACTTTCTTATGAACTCTGCTGGGTGAAAGTCCTCGAACTTAAATACTTTTCTACCTTATGAAATTACCTCGGTCACACAACGTCCTCCTCTGACCCGGCCGTGCATGTACTTATCATGCCAAGGCAAGACAAAACGTCAAACCGTCATGGCATCCTCTCTTGGACTGACGGGTGTATTACACGCTTTGCGTCCTACCGGCCTGATGCAGTGCATCGTGATGACATACGCACAGCTGACGTGTGATCTGTGACGCAGTCTCTCCCGTGTGGCGAGAACAGCTTCCCAATGTCACACAGCTACCTAGCAGACTGCTGACTCACTGCCAGCTGGGACACACTAGTTATCTCACACACCAGCAAAATAAACACACGCACGCTCTCGCTCTCTCTTGCTCTCTTTTTTTTATATCCCCTGGTGTCCCTGTCTGTCGTTTCACCTTCCTAATCTAACTCAGGGCCATCTGCAGACATACAGCGCCCTTGTGGTCCCTCCGGTTTCCATTAGGCAGCAGAAGGTCGGCCCCGGCTCTCCATGAACCTTCAGCAGCTCCATCTGTCTGCATTCACCTCTGAATGCATGCACTGTAAATTATCCACTCATTCTTGTTTCTCCTTTCTACAAAACAGCAGGCATGTGTTGAATGGCAACATGCAGGATATCGTGGCACAGTACAAGTCAAACCAAATGAAGATAAATGTTTCATGAATCTACTATACACTCCAGAAATATGCTGCATTTGAATCCTGGTTGGACATGAAAACAGAACCAGCAGCTTTATATTTGACGCTATTCATCTCACTTCTGAAAGAGGACACATAAAGGCCCTCCCTTCTTTTCCCATGTCCATGTATTTTCATGCAAAACCTAATGTCAAAACATACCAGTGACAACGCATTGTAAAATTAGAAGTCAACAAAACCTGGATATGTTTTTCCTCATGGCTGATAAGTCCCGTCAGTCTCATTGATATTAAAGTTACAATCGACAAAACAAGACAGAGGGGAAGTGAAACACAGTAAACAAAATGTGGTGAAGGAATTAAGGAGCTGCAGGTCATTTCAGTGTGACTTCTGTGAGGAGATAGCCAGCAGACAGAGAGAGAAGACTAAGATTGAACAGACTCGATTTTGAATCCGTGCAGCCGAGCCCTGCGCTCAAAGCTAACTTTGCACTGACATTCATCTGCCCAGAGGTGGAAGACAGAGATAGAGCACGACGGGGAAAAGCTACAGAGAATGAAGAGGAGGCGTTGACAAAAAAGGAGAATGACAAACCTCGAGCAATAACAAGATTAGCTCTTTGATAGACGATCATGAATAAAATGCAAGAAGCAGCTAATATACAAGAGGCCTTCAGTGTCAGTGTGTGCATCTTGTGTGTGTGGGGGTGGGGGTGGGGGAGAGTGACTGCCAGTCGTCTGTGGTCGTAGAGGAGTGTCTCTATCCAGTAAATCTGTTTAGATCCATAGGAGAGTGTGTCTTCGATTAGACAGCTGGAGACTAAAACTGAGATGAACAGTAGCACTGAAATCACTCCAAGCAACATGTATCTGCCTTCAGCTCCCTTTGATGTTAAATTTTCTCTACAGTACCAAGCTGCAGACATTTATTTCATGAATGAAGCACATTTTCTACATGTTAGTCACCTCTGAGACCTTGTTCTGACCCTGTACACACATTTTTGCAAAAGTAATGATAACATATAGCTTGTTCAAGTGCAATCAACTGTGCATCAGGTAATCGCGCTGTCAGTACATATTTGACAAAAGTTTTGTTTATTTATGAATTTAATGATGATGTCATTTCTCAAGCAAAACTGCCAAATATCCACTGGTTCAGCATCACTAATGTGAGTGTTTTCTGGGTCTTTTCTCTTTTACGTAATTGTATAAATGGATAATCTGTAGGTTTTGAATCATTTGAAGACATCTTTCTAAACTCTGCACAGGAATCAGAAATGTTTTGGTGTAATGCGATTAATTATTCAGTCACTTTAGAAGGTAATCATTAATTCAAACAGCAATATGTTGATGCCTTAGTTTAAAGTAACAGATGCCCAGATTCAAACAAACAGGTAAGCCAAGAAATGTGTTCTCAATGCAGAAAGTATTATGTTGTTCCATTATGCTGAACAGAAACGATCAGGTACGATTCCTTTAGAAACAAAGTAAAAGGCTTTATCAAAGGTCAGATCTGATGGGCCGATGGTTTGTCTGTACCGTCGGTGTGTTTTGATGTTATTAGAAGTTTACATAACAGTAGGGAAGCGTGGTTGTTCCAAAATGCAGCACGACATCCTGGTTTTCCTGACGTTTAACAAGACGCAGCGCATCGTTCCATTATTGGTGCTGATACACAGACAACACACACACACACACACACACACTTGAACGTACAGTAGAGAGATGCTGCAGCCCACCATCACCACGCTGCGTGCGTGCAGATGCAGAGTAACCGATGAATGAGAAACAGAAAGCTTCACACAAACACAAACACGCAGCAACAGTGAAAACAGAAGCAGATATTAGCCTGCTCCTCAACACCCTGTCTGTTAATGTGGGTCTTATGAGCTTATCAGCATGACAGAAAGTGTTGGGGGGGGAGAATAAAACAACACATCCAGGGAGTCTGCTAGACTGGATGCACGACTGTGTGCACAAGTGAGCTTTTCCCTTTCACATCCCTCTGCAGACACTCTGCACATGCACTACTGCACATCTTACTAAGCAGATTTCTGATGAAAGTGCAATGCTTCCATCTTTTCCTCTGCACTCTCACGACTCTACACCACTCTCACAGATGAATGAAAAACACACACACACACACACACACACACACACACACACACACACACACACACACACACACACAGAGGAGCAGGCCGGCTCTGTGCTCAAAGTTTCACTCCCCTCCAGTCAGGAAGTAGCTCTTTATCACCAACACTCCTCTCTCTGTCCTCCCTCCTTCGCAGCAGACCTGATTAATGATGGACACTCTTAACAAATCTGTCTGGTTCTCTGGTCCCATCAGATTTATAGAAACTCTGGATGCTTTGTGAATCCGAACCAGGCACGTTGGCCAAATATGCCCTTGGGAACTGGCTGACATCAGTGCCTGGAGGAAGTGCACACTAAAGGTCAGCTTCTCTGCAACTGAGCACAACAGTTATTCTCTCTTTAACATTCACCTTTTTGACATTTTGCCAACTGTTATTAATGCCAAGAGACGATCAGATAATGGACAAAACTCAGTGAATGAATTATCTGTTCTCATAGTGGTCCCATACCCAGAGATCCGATATGAATCACATCTGGAACCACGTACTGTATACATAAAGCCCAGACGTGATACGAGTAAAATACAAATTGGTTTCTTCACACTTTGGTGAAAAAATTTATTGGAGTCATGTGAAGGAAAAACCAATTGGACCTTGGCCACTTCAGTATGTAATGTTAAAGTAGTTACTCATTCAGAAGAGTTGCCACTGCTACACGAGTCACATGTTTAGTTCAGAAAGTTGGGGGGCACATCATGAGTTGCTTTTCGGGTCATATTAGGGATGACTGTCATCTCACTGGTTGTGTATTGAAAGGTCAATTAATAAAGTCTAACTTGAAACTGACTGAACTTTGAGAACCAGTGAGGCCAAAGACGACGACAACAACAACAACAACAACAAGTCATATCCAAGGATGTGCTGCTTTAAGGTTTGGTGTTTATGCTCCGAATAGGAAAACAATGGCTCACACTAATGCAAAGCACATCTACCTGTGATCATGTATAAAAGGCTGAATAATGATCAGGCCAAGATGATTCACCTTATTACTATTATTCACTGGCAATGTAAACTAAACTAAAATGTACCCCTACGATCAAAAAGAAAGTCACATGGCAGAACACTTCAACTAAAAGCCGCACATTCCTGAAAGTGATAATGACGGCCAATAATGTTTCTTCAGGAAGTGCTCATTTACAGCACAACACAGCACTATGTCCTCCTTAGGAGTCTGCAGGCTCACATACCACCACCCTTAGCTGGTGCTGCAGCCCCGCAGTGAAGTACGTTTCTATTTCCAACATGTGACCGAGCTGATAATGTGTTTTGGATGTTTGAATGAAACCGACGTGTTTTGGAGAAACGTTCTCAGAAGACAGCCCGCTTTGTTTGGGAGTGCGGTTGTGGCGGTGCATGTGCTCTGTGTCACAACCACAGGCTGGGTGCACGCCTGCATCGGCCACAGGAATGTATGACATACATGATCACAGAAGGGGGGGTGGGGGGTGGGACAACCGGAGAGTGATGCGTTACTGCTACAGACCTCCGCTGTTTGGAGGACGGTGGGCTCCGTGTAAACAGGAACAAAGAGAGATGCTGTATTTGTTTAAAGGAACCAATCAGCCGCTGCTCAACAGGAAATGATCTGCTGTCGAAACAAAGAAGAGGCGCAGCTGGACAAAAGAAGAAGGTGATATTATTTCATATGTAAAAAAAAAAAAAAAAAGCAGCTTTAAATATATTTCAGAGGCAGGGCACACTCATACATCACTCATACATCACTAATTCATCAATACATCAAATCTGAGGCCAATGTGTATAGACATACAGTGATGCCTCAATGCTAATTAGTATGAATGCTGTGAGTGGAGTATTAACCACCTGACAACAGAAAAAGAACGAAGTCACCAGAGGACTACAGGCCTTTGGTGGTCAACTCATTTCCAAGCAGCTGTTGGTCTGATGAGGAGCAGCTTGAATTATTGATCGAGTGAGCACGAGGGGCCTTCACGGTTTATTACTCAAGGCGATTGATGCATTTGTATTGTTGAAATAGTTTGTTCTTGAATTTTGTCATACTGTCAAGACTATTGTTATTGCAGAAGTACACTCCAATATTACGAAAAAAAAAATTCTGGCCATATCACCCACCTCTAAATTACAGTAATAAACAACATTAAATGGAACTGAATGTTCACATTAAGGTTATTCACAAACCTTAAAGCATCTACAGTCAAGTAAAATGCTTTTTCAAGAGTGTGTGTAATTAAGGAATAACTAAAAAGCTGTGGTTAGTGAGGTTACTGGATGCCTGACAATTAGTAGGGGCCTGAAAGCATCTTAAAATTCAGGCAGTCCTGGAGCAACATTCAGTGGTAAGGTCACAGGGAGCATAGAGCCGCAGGAGAAATTTTAAATTCCTGGCGTCTAACTGTTTCCAAATTGAAACTTTTCTGGCCATTTCACAAGAATACTGACATTTCTCAGGGAGTTCCAGTGCGGGCTCCGAGTGCACAGCAGGGGCAGGAAGGAGGGCTTGAGGAGGTCCTTTTGGAGAACTGAACATTTTATTCTCCAATGTCAGCAGATGTGAAGCGGAGCTTTGACGCTTTACACTTAACTGAGGTTTTGACATGGTGATCAATAGGAACACGAAATGGCTTCTGATCAGAAAGAAACTGGACATTTGAATCTCCATCCCAAATAGGCTACGGTCAATTATCCAATAAATGAATTGAATAAAAACATTTAATGTCACAAAACAACAGAAAATCTGAACTAAATGTTAGATAAATTAGGGAATAACTGATCTGATGTAATGTCGAACTGCATCGTTTTAGCCTAACTATAATGCATATTTTTTTTAGTAGTTGTTTACTGGATGCATATTTTATTTAGCAATGATACAGTGATTCCCTGATAAATAGCACTTCACAACAACACTGGAGTGAAGCAGCAGAGTTGGATCAGATTATCAGCCTTAATAGAGCTGCATCATTAACACAGCTCTATACTGTGCTGACTTTAGTGAATGACACCCTGGACAACAAGAGTCTGCCACATCCAACAGTCTGCGGGTGCGCGCGCGCGTGCACACACACACACACACACACACACACACACACACATATATATATTCGGGCAGAGCACTCTCACCATCTCCATCTTCAATTTCCTGATCTTTTCGTCCAAACTCTTCCTCCCCGTCTCCTTGCCGGTGTCGTGCGCGGTGGCCAGCTTGGCGTCTCCCCGGAGAGAGGATCCCTCCTCCCGCATCCACCTGAGCAAACCTTCGGGAGTCTTCCGGCCGATTTTCACCTCTATGTCTTTGAGATCTGGGATGGTCTCGCTGGCGGTGCCTTCATCCATCGTGTCCGTGCGTTTTAAACGAACAAAAAAAAGATCCGCAGGACACAGATTACGTCCTTCTGGTTTCTTTGAGACTGTTGGCTGTCAAGCTGCGAGAGTCACTTCCTATAGGATTGTATGGCATCCTATGCGACTACTGCTGAGTTGGACTGCGCCAGGACAGAAAAACAGTTTGTCAACACCAACGCAACGTGTGGGTTGTTCCTGCAGAATGATGCCGGGATAAATCCTTAATTAGTATTTGAACTCTGTCATCATCTTGTGTAAAACTGATGAAGCTTCTGCTGATCATCAAGTGATAACCGAAAAAAAAATTCCAATTAGCTGTTTATTTCCAGTGGCTTGCCGATTGGTTCCCGTGAGGCGGTGACTGCAGTCTGCTCTCCGGAGCTCGGAGTCCTGAGTCTGGTCGCTGCAGCTCGGGGAGGCTGATGTGTCTCACTGGAGATCCCGACACTGAACCACACTGCGCAGATTCCACCTGCATGATGACAGCGACCAACAACCGCAGAGTGGGAGAGGAGGAGACCCCAGACCGTCAAGTCCCCCGCAATAACACTGACCAGCTTCCGGCATTACTTTCAAAATAAAATCTGCCTAAAGGAACAGATTTGGGTATTATGAACTACCAAAGTAAAATAGAAATAGTATTTGAAGCCGTGATCTCCCAACGTACCTTGACTTAAGTAAACGTGGTTCAAGATTTAAAATAATAATACATAAATACATCATTTAATTGATTTTATTTTGTTTTCATTTCATTTCATAAAAGGACATAAATATTTTCAGGAAAATATACTTAAAGTGAAAAATTAAAACTTGTTCTGCAGAAAAATGGCTCCTGTGAGTGTTAGCATATAATTTAGGGCATTATTCTATTGTTAATATTGATACAGCAGGGTTTAAGTAATATGCCTATGTTACCTGAACTAATATACAGTAAGGTGGTTTAGGCAAAACAAGGTATAGCCTTTATATATATTTATAGAGCGCAGTTCATTACGGTAACTTCATGTGCTTTATATTTTTTTAAAACATAAAAAAAATCATTTGCAATGCAGTAGACACACACACACACACACACACACACACACACACACACACACACACACACACACACACACACTAACCCTCTTCATAGGCCTGATAATGCAGGACGGTTTTGAGCTCTGGATGTATTGTTTTTATAGATCTTATAGCTTTTATAGCACATTTACCAGCTACTGGTCTTAATCTGATTACAATGAGAAAGTAAGGTATACCAACTATTGTTGAATTCATCTATCCCTTCATTGTAGCTTAATTGAACAGCATCAACAGGTACACACTGTAAATAGACACATACTATATATTTAATCCATTCTGCACTAAAAAGAAAAGTTAGGCTGTAGACTAAGTTTCAGACTAGACTTCTAATTTTAGCAAAAGCTTCAGCCTTTTAGTAACTCACTCATTAAAGTTGCAGTATGTGTCAGCTGATTCTAGATCATTTCCCTGAGAGGTTGTTTAGATCCCCAGTAGAGAGTGGGATGAATGAAGAGTCTAATCCACGCAATGAAGTATTACATATGTCAGCGTTACTAAAGACTATCACATTACTCTTAATACACTCACACACTCACTCACACCCTGTTCGATACGTGACAACTTTCTCCCTGCCTAGACAGACACAGTACAGGCAGTTTTTCCCCTTAACAGGCCTGAACCTCATCGGGGGGGAAAGTTGGCTGAGATAATACAGCAGGTTAAACTTGTGGTTTCTAGACTGGTGGACTGACGTGTTGGCAGTGTTTTAGCGTCAAAGGAGATGAAATGCTCTCATCAGTGGAAACAGAATTGGTCATTGGGATAATTCAATAAGGTGTATGAACTTTTCCTCTCACATTTTCCTTACGGCTTAGAAAATCAATATCTGCAGACAGTTTTCAGTCCAAGTGCTAACTAACAAAGAGGGATAACGAGTTAGCAAAACATGGCTGATGAGAAAAGAAAATCTAAAAAAACATGAAACACATCATAAGTATCCTGAAAGCATTTTGTTGGCAGTAAATTTGCTCTACTTCAACTTAATTCAAATGTTGAATTGTCATTATATATGTCTGAGACATAACAAAGTTACATTCAGTGGTGTAATCTGCATCAGGAAATGCCTCTGGAGAGCTGAAGAGATGCTTTTCACTGGGAACAGTCACTCAAGCTGCCAGGGAGAAGCTGACTAAGAATGGAAATATACAGTCGTAGTCATCGGCAAAGAAGTGACTTAGAAAGGCAGGGGGTTTCAACTAATTGAATGTAAAAGTCTGTCTCGGGAATAAAAGGGATAAGGAGGGGGGCTATACTTAGGAGGGGGGATAGAAATGTGTATCAAATAACAATGGTTTAAAAGCTGGATTCAGAAGTGGATGTGCATTAGGGCTCTTTCTGATATGACATGAAGACTGGATACCAGACTTGGACCACTTTTCTCCATTTTGAGGTGGGGAACATATAGCACATACTAAATTTAAATCCA
Source organism: Embiotoca jacksoni (assembly GCF_022577435.1). Lineage (NCBI taxonomy): Eukaryota > Metazoa > Chordata > Actinopteri > Embiotocidae > Embiotoca > Embiotoca jacksoni. The sequence continues at coordinate 5,952,570 of NW_027185329.1, forward strand.
CTCATTCTCAACAATGCCTTAAACCAGTGTTACGCACCGATAGCGAGGACATAACAAAGGCTGAGGAGAGCTCAGCTTGGAGAGAGGGGATAGGAAGGTATAAACTCTGGATTAATGAGGCTTTCCTGTGATCCTATGATCCTTTGTATTCAGTGTCACATCTCATGAGAGGCACCAAATTTCCCAGCTACTCTGGTCAATGTAAACGTCACGTCTCTGCAGACACTAATTTAGAGAACTTTGATGTTTGATTGCTGCGTGGTCTCTGTTCTCCAAATGAACCTGCATTCACGTTTTATATAGGGAGGACAGAAACAATGCTTATACTGTGCACAGATTAGTGGCCTAACTTTTCATAATCATCCTTGCTTGTCTGTGTATACTTTATACTATATTTGTTTAGCTGCTTTCAAAATTTAGCAGATAGGCTAGCGTAATAGTTTAACCATTGAAGCTACTAAATTAGATAATGGAGATGTATATTTAAACCCTCCTTTAAAATGGTGGGGTTTAAATAAATCTAAACTACGTAAAAATAGAACAAGAGATTTGACAGTGGGAAAATAAAACTAAAAATTTCACCAGGTCATATTTCATGACTTTTCTTTAAAACCTGGATTTTTTTTTTAAATTTGTATTTATTTATTTATTTATTTTTTACTATAAATGGCCCATGTGGAAGGCACATATAAATGTTAAAAATAAAAAGACAGATAGCTGTTCGGAATAGCCTAGTTTGGCCATATTTCATATTTTCAAGAATGGAGGCTGTTTATTCAATGTGAGGAGGTCCAGAGTAAAAAATAAAGCTTGCTTGAAGTTTGTATAAAAAAAAATATATATATATATAATTTTTTTTTTTTTTAATTTTTTTTTTTTTTTTTTTTTAAAAGCTGCCTTGGCCATTGTTTTTAACATGGCCTTGTAAATTATCATCTACTATAAATGATGCAGGTGCATGCTTTAATATCAGTATCAGTAGATGAAAGAATATTACTGCAACAATGTGGATGCCATTTTCCAGATGCATCGTCTGTTTTGTATATTGTTCTTGATCAATAATACACTGACTGTGTTTTGTGCCAGAAATTAAGACAGACACCAAAACAGCTAAGTAGGTTAACAAGGGGTTAGTTTGAAAGCAAAAGAACCTTTACCAGCATGTGGGACACATATTCTAATCCCACTTTAGAGGGGAGTAAACTGTGAAGGCCACAGAGATTATTAGGGGTCAACCTCTCCCCCATAATACCTTTGTTTTGTCTCTTAGCTGCTGGAATGTAAAAATTGTATTTTGTATCGGATCATTTAAGAACAAAATGCTATTGAACTTCTGTCTTTAGCTTAAAGGGTTCACAGTCATTCAAAGAAACATCTGTAATCATTATGTTACCATACAATCAGCCTCCTACCCAAGATGACCACCATGGCAACGGTTGTTGAGAGCAGAACATTTTCTGATTTCTACACACCCACAGATCTATAGTACTAAATCCACATTACGCAACACATTCTGATGAAAACAAATGTTTATCAGGGTGGTTCAGAGGCAGCAGCACAGTTCAAACCTGGCTGCATGTTTGGTTTTACAGTTCTTATTGACACGTGTCAACCTGCTGCCTCCTTCCTTTTCACACAAACAGTATCTCCTTTGCCCCAAAGATTGCGAGCTTTTCAATGGAATTTGTGGTCAAAATGCTATTTAATTCAGACTTGAAGTAAAAATCGAAATGCAACCCGACTCAAATAATTTGCGACACGTGACACGTTACTATCATGGTACGTCACATACACTCATCTTTTAGTGGCCAGCAGCTGTTAGTTAGCGTGTAATAATGACTAGGCTAGGAAATGTGTTTATTGTACCTGATAAAAACGTGACATCATTAGGGCCCGATGGTGTGAAAGCCCTATTGTTATCCAAGTGATTATTATGACTCTCCGTAAACAACTGCATTTTTGGAGGCTTTATCATATTCAAAAACTCATGAAAGTTGGTACACCCATCTCTCCCGGCGAAAATGTTTTTATTGTAGTGGAGTCGTGAGTGGGCGTGGCCAAATGGCTCGCTAGCGCCCCCTAAACAGATACCCCGGCGGCTCCATTTACCTACATGCATGAAATTCGGTGGAGATGTGTATCACACCTGGACGTACAAAAAAAGTTACATTGCACCATTACGTCAACTCAACAGGAAGTCCACCATTTTCAATTTAGTCGCCATTTTTGGCAATTCGCACATGTTGTACTTTAACAAACTCCTCCTTCAGATTTTGTTGGACCGACTTGAAATTTAGTCTGTTATCATAAGAATTTGTTTTTGTCGATCGGTGTGCCTGTGGCGTGGCGGCCAAAAAGTGACCCAAAAGTCATACTGTAGCATGTCGTCCAAAATATGATATAAAAGTCATGCTATAGTATTGTTTATTTTGCAGTCTAACATTGACCACTTTGAATGGTAAAATGACAGATTTCTGTTGACGGTTTTCTGCCTGCCTCTGTTACCACCTCTGGCTGACATGTAGCTGTCAGATGAGGGCTACTCTCTCATTTTGTGCCTATGTCTGTGCTGCCTGACGTTCTGGGGCTTTTTGGAGTTTTTCCCATCTCTTTAGAGAGCTTGCACTTGTTTTGGTAACTACTGCTGATATAGGCCTGTTAAGACCAAGGATCATGAGTATGATCAGGGGAAACTGAGCAACACCGTCTCCCTTTTGTGGCAGCTGCCAGCCTGGTTTATCATAAAAAAAAAAGTTTACATGTTACGTGATCTGTCAACAGCTCATCACAAAGCTGCATGTTTTTCTTTACCCTTTTTTGTGATGTCCTAATTATGCTGAAACTATACTAGCAGGTTATACTTTACAACATAAAGTATAGTAACATAAAAGAGAAAGAACATTGACTGTGCTTCATTGAGTGTTTCTTCATTCACACTGAGCCTGATGGTTCACATTCTTCTGTTGGCTACAGCTAATACAGGAGTAGAGGGGGGTGAAAAGAGCTGAAACATCCTCCAAAATGAGTCTTCAAAAACATCTTGTCAAAATGGACTTCAAGGAATGTCAATGTACTTCTGGTACAGAGCCAAGTCAGAAATGAACATAGCCAAAGAACCATACACAGAAAGCTCAGGAGTGTGACAATTACATTTTTCAAAAAAGAAACATGAATATTGATGATTACACAAACTAAGAATGAGAATCAAAAGGGCAAACTGATAGAAAAAAAGTTTGTGGGCAAACATATGTTTTCATAGTTATACACTACTCACCATTAACACTGTCTTCCACTCCCTAGTCACTCCCAAGCCTAACCTGTTCAACCTGTCTGCACCTGGAGGACGAGAGTGACTTGTGTAAAATCAGACTGAGGAAGACGGGGTGTTTTCTTCTGTTGGATCTTTGGTAAAAAATGTATTTTTATGGTACATCTTTTTTAAGTTTCTGAAGGAAGAGGAGAAGGAGACCATGGAAACAGACAACACAGAGGACATCGAGTCCCTCATGGAGAACATGGACTACATCCCAGGCCACTTTCACCTGGACCTTAATCTGAACTGTGATCCTGTTGGACCTGTGAAGCTGCGACATCGGGACACTTCTCTAAAACAAGAAAGCCTGCAGGCTGAGCTGGAGACTGAAGTTGGATATCTACAATACGCTGTCCGCAATCTTCTGGGCCTGCTGTCTTTTCACCTGGAACAGCTGGACACAGCCGAGGAAATATTCAGGTGCTGATTCATTCGTCTTTCTTAAGGTGTAATACAAATATTGACTAGCAAGCTGAATCCCAGAGAGCTGATTTTGATATTGACATTTACTTTAAAGATCTTGATGAGTATTTTTCTGCAGCCTTGTGTAAAGTAGAAACTCCAAACAGATTGAATATTGTCTTTTACATATGCTTTACCGTAACGCTTTCCCATAAACACACTGAATGCATGCAGATGGAAAAGCAACCTTTGAGGAACCACATTAAAGATTCCACAACAACAACAACAACAACAACAACAACTGCCAAATGAAATCAACAAGATCAAAAAAACTACACTTCGATTGATCCTTCTGGTTTTATTTCACATGAAGTGCAAACATTTCATTTATTGCAGCTCTCTGATTCAACAATACATTTTTGTTCTTACAACTTGCTAAGGTCAATGCAAACACTCATTCATGACCGCAGCTAACAACAGTCATGCTAGCTGTACTCAGGTGGAGCGGTGCTTGCTTTGAGCTAAATGCTAACACGCTCATAAGGGCAATGCAACTATGCTAATGTTTTAGACCTTTTATATTAATTCTATGGTTTCAGCAGGTATGTTTATTATATCTACAATCTTAGTTAGCCATGCTAACATTTGCTAAATAGCCTCAAACACAAACTACAGCTGAAATTGAAACACTCCTGGTTCAGCCAAAGTCATAAATGGGTCTACCAATTATATAAAATCAGAGGGCTCATCCTCTGGTACCATGAATTCCTGTATACAATTTTCAAAAATTGTTGAAATATTTAGTTTGGCCCAAAGTGGTGGATGGACCAACATGCCATCCAAACAGCAGTGCTGCCAGTACGGCTCAAAGTGTCTTGACTTGTATATAATATAGTTTAGTCAAGATAAGAATGTCGCACATCATGAAGTATTTTTTTTAAATACTTCAAAAGTTCAAGACCTGAATGAGGGATCTTTCTCTAATCCTTCTATGCCTGTGTCTTCTGGCCTTTCAGGGGCATTTGTAAAGAGGACCCTGGGAACCTCAACGCCTGGGCCAACCTGGGCTACGTGTACGACAAGCTGGGGAGGGAGCTGGATGCGGGAGAGTGTGTGGACAAAGTGTCCCACCTCATGGGCTTAGATGCTGGAGAGGCCTCTCAGGAGGAGACCAGACTACTGGCTGCACGCTGCCTGGTCGAGCAGGCATACGTTTATCCATATGATGTGGAGCTGGACAGCGAGGACGATCTGAGAGAGAGACTCATGGCAGCACTGACACTTTACAATAGAGCCCTGGATTATGGGGGTCATCTGGTGAGCTGGAAACACAAATACCCCGAATAAAAATAAAATTTCCCCACTGTGGGATTAATATAGTCTAATCTAATCGAAATACGTTTAAGTGATAAGGATTAAAATGCATTTTGTGACTCACAACCGTCCGGCTTTTACTGGTTGGTATTTTAACCATGGAGGGTGAGTAATTATGAGAGATCTTTGAATTCTTTGCTCTTTTATGACTCATTTCCTCAGCAAACTTGTATCCAAGCTTAAGCACTTAAAGATTTATGAATATTTAACTTCAGCAAAGAGTAAAAAAAGTCAGGTCAAGACATGAATATTGTGTGAAACTGAGTGAAATAGCAATTAACCAATGCTACTGGGCTGCTTTTTTTTTTCAGATCACAGTAGAGGAAAAACGAAGCTGGTATTTTAAAATGGCAACTCTCTATATAAGGTGACGGACTAACCTCAAGAGATTCTTATAAATATCACTACATGGTGAGAAAATATTCAAGTTATTTTCTTCCTGCAGACTGGACGACATCGTAAAGACCAAAGAGGACTCTGAATACTCCCGACTCTCTCACTACAATAAAGGGCTAAACCTTCTCAAAGAAACACTGGAATCTGAGAAAAAGCAGCACAAAGGTAAACACTAGTCATGCATATTGGCCTGCCTAATAATCTTTATCATTATATAATTCGACCATGATTATGCATGTGTTACCTTATATGCAACAGTTAATGTTGTTGTTAGTTGGTATGGAGATGCTTTAAACTACTATAAGCAACGGCACGTCATTTTGTGCAGTTTAATCTGATCTGGATTACGAGTTACGTAAACTATATAAAATCTAAATGTGTAAAGCAACTACAGATGTCAGCTAATTTGAAATTTAAGAGTATAACTATAAAGTTGCGTAAAACAGAAGTAAAGAAAAAAGTATGTGAAAATTCTCCAAATACACGAGTTAATGTGATTCATTGTTATTAATCGACCTATTGTTGGGAACTTTCTACATTTAAGAAATGGTTGCGACATCTTCAACCACTTTGTTGATATAATTACTCAGATAAAGAGCCGATCTACAGTAGGCTATAGGTAGAAGCTGGTAAAGAAAAAACAATCTCATTCTGATCTCTCCTGTCAGCTTTAGCCTGGTGTTATGTCGGCATCATGCTGGAAAGGAAGGATGAGTTTTCCACTGTGCCCATGTCGATACACGACTGTGGCTACTCAGCCTCAGATCCTCTATCCTGCTACGGAACTGTAAGTTCAATCACACATTACATGTCGAACCAAATACCAGGCAGGAAAAAAACAAGTGAGGACGAATTTACCCGGAACTGCGTTTCACAAATTTACTAGTCCCACCTGACTGGTTTACTCAGTAATGCGCAAGTTGAGATTTCAAACACATATTGATCATCGCTATCACCTGTTGGTCATTTCAGCATCCAATGCATTGTGGGATTGGTCGTAGAAAAGAGTGTACAGGTACATTTTAGTGCCATTACAGAACGCATGGCTTAAGCTTCAGGGACAATTAGCCTAATTGAACAGTCTGTGAATCTAGTTGTTACTGTACTGACATTATTTCAGTCACAATCTTTTTTCAAGATTTTTGTTTTTACGGTTTACACTTAAAAGTCTAACTGCTGTCTTTCTTTATTGGAAGTGTTTACACTGTATACTGTGTGTGATGTGACAGCTGATGAGATCTGTTTCTTTTACATTGCATAATGGCTGGCTTTGTGCTAAAGAGTGAACAGATGTACAGCCCTGACTGTTACGGGTTTTAAGTTTACACATTGTATGCATATTTCATGCGCATAACTGTATCATCATCAAGAAATCATATCGAAAACAACACTGTGTTTAGACTGAGTTTATCCAATGTCTTAAAGAAAGATTTTATAGACCAAAGAGATTTGTCTTCATCCATAGGAATATGTACAGTAATTATTTAACTTAAATTACCAGTGGACAATATGTAGGACACTCTCTGCTATCCTTAGACATTGTCTTGTGATATGCAGCACTGATCCATTTGAAGAGGATTTGGTTGGTGTTGGTGATGAGGCTAAACTCCCACAAGACAAATGCTCTCCTGTTAAGTCAATGACATTATTTAGTATACATGTCAGAGGTGTATTAATCCTACTTTGCAGAGGAATTTGTGCAATGACCACCACCTTACATGTGCCACAATAACATATCTGTCTGTTTTCAGGCCATTAATATGGCCAGTGATGATGCATTCATCCTGAACCGTCTGGCCAAGGTCTTCTTTCTGCTGGGCAAACATGAGATGGCCACAGGGATCTGCAACATGGCCCTAAATGTGCTGCCAGATCCAGAGCTCAACTGGCAGGCTTACTGCACCCGTGCTAAGGTACTGCAGCTGAGACACATCAAGTCAGTGGCAAGTTAGCAGTCTATTACAATGTCAAATCCTTGACATGCTTGAAGATTTATATTAATTTGAGGTGACTAATAGAATTTACGTTATTTGGGCAATTAGTTCTGTTGTGTTAGCTGGTGTTTAACAGCAAATGGATATTAACGTACAGTATTGTATGTATAGATGCTAACAATGAGTTTTCCTACTGCAAACAGCTGCATAAAGTGATGATATGCTTACATTTAATGACATAAGATGTTAACAAAATGGTGTATAGAACCAATATTCATAAATGTGTTGCTTTTAGATCAACATGATCCTATATGTCAGGGACCTGGAGAAGGCAAAGCATGATCATGGAGGAATCCCAGACCGACAGAAGCTAACTGAAGCTAGAAAAGACCTGAACATGGTGCTCGCTGTACGTCCATGTCTGCGGACTCATCTAGAGATGGCACAGGTAGAGATGTAAAGTATGATACAAATGATCAAACACTGGGTTCTCTGTAGCAATAGGGATTTCAGATCCATGTTCTATCTTTCAGGTGTACTACTACATGGGTGTAGACGCACTCCAGGAAACCCTTTTGGTGGATGAGGGAGCAGTGAACAGGGCCTTGGTGAGTCTGTCTCATGCCCTGCAGTTAGAGCTGGGTGACAGCTTGCCGGACCTCCATGTGCTCAGAGGACGCTGCCTCCTGCTGAAAGGGGAGGAGCAGAATGCTGCAGACTGCTTTAAGCAGGCCGTGGAGTTAGAGAGACCAGGGAGTACAGACACCACAGCCCTGCGCTGCCTCCTGCAGGCCCTCCTGAATCTGTTCATGCAGGGAGGCCCTGACCCCGGCCCTGCCATGTCCCAGCTGGAGCTGTGGGTGCACAAGGCGGAGGAGCGGTACCCTCAGGACGTAGTGAAGGCCGAGCTGAGGTGCCTTTACAGGACGCACACGGCAGAGGTGACAGAGTTCTCCAAGGCTCTGATCAGGACAGGACGCCTGGACCTCGTGAGGACGCTACTGGCGACAGTGGTGCCTAAACAACTAGCTAAGAAGAGACCAGTGGCTAGGTCTTACTCATACACATGAAGCAGAGAAGTGACTTTAATAGATATACAGACACACGAACAAAGCACACCAGACGAGCAGTAATTACCAAACGTCTTGACACCATTCCACAAATCCAAATGACCTGCTGTCACGAAGATCTGTCTGTACTGTAACTGGCATGCTTTCTTAACTGTGATCTTTCTATCACTGACTATTTTTGGACAGGTAAGGCCAATAAATGATGATACAGGTACAGTGCTGCTTTTGCTTTGTGAATTTGTACCTGCATATTCATATAAATGATTATGTTCAGATGCCACTTTGTCTCTTCAATAGAGATCATATAAATAACTGCTACTCACAGTCCCCCTCAAATGAGTCGTTTGCAACACTGATAGTCCTGACCATTACTAACTAATTACCCGACACCATCTCTTTCTGAATGGATGCTCTACTGCTAATGACCGACAGATGGGGGTATACACCATTAAGATGTTACCTGGTTTATAAAAGGTTCTGTTTTTGGTGGGAAAATAATTAAATAACAAGCATTTAAGAACTGCAATCTAACTTGGTGCATCAGAAATTAAGGGTTGTAATAAATTAAAGACAGATTTGAATCTCTCAATATATGATGACCTTGATCTACAGAAAGGTAAAAATTCAAAGAAATATTCAGGGCATTTTCCTTCCAGGACTGCTATTTTGTCTCTTTACTAGAGGAATAGTTCAGATTGTTTGAACGAGGGTTGTATGAGGAACAAACCAAAGTTGAATGTGGACTCTTGACTGTCTAACAAGAAAACAAAATGTTTCACTTGAAAATGCTTCAGCCATTTGGCTGGAAAATGATCGGTCTTACTTTAAAGATACTGAATTTTAAGGAGAATCAATAGATGATAAATACTTCCACCTGAGTTATACTGACAATGATTTCCCCCATTTTTAGTGTTGACTGTTATGTTCAACTGAAACATCAGACAAAGCTGCCATAGCTTTCTTTAATTACAATTATTTGACTATTAAATATGAATACATTAAACATGTATATGGGCCACCTTGACTTAATATCAAACTAGTTTGTTCCTGGAAACTTTCCAGGAAATCATAAGAAAATCTAGAGGACAATACAAATATGTGCATCCCATTAACAGTGACAGTAACAGTTTAATCACATGAACTGCCTCAAGTGCACCCTCTATTGTTGATGGGTATAGCTTCGTCAACAAACATTTCTAATCATGAAGTAGACTTCCTACTCTAGACCCCGACCATTTTGACAAGTTAGGCATTGCCTGTTAGGTACTGCGGGTAAATGCTGTGGGATATGCCATTGCTTGATTCTGCTGCATATACAATATCCTTGTTGCTACTGTGGAATATAGATCTGCTTAGTGCATATGAGGGCTCATATGTTGTATGCTCGTTGGTTGTCTTCCACCAAAAGTCATGTATATTGATGTATTATTTGTTGGTTGGTGGAGGTGGGGGTTGTCTTCCTTCACCCCCTGGAGTCCTCCAGACAGCCATCTGATAATGCCTCAAAGAACAACTGTATGTGACCCCACAGGTTGCAGACCTCCTACTGTGACCTTTTGGTTTGGCCAAGCAGTATCACTCACATTTACATACACAGCCTTTTGTCTACACCTTAAGATTGGTAGTGATGGTACGACCTATATGTAAGTGATATGATATGATATATATATATATATATATATGTGTTGTATTGTTGTAAACATATCCCAGCACAGAAGCACAAAATACATACTGACTGTAAGCATTGTAGAACACATTGCTTATGCAGGAACTTATCACGTTGGGGTCACAGTAGGGTGCAACTCACTATCAGATCAAAAGGGGGATGTGGTTCAAACGGAGGACAGTGGAAAAGTACTGAGACAAACATACTATGCAAATGTTCCCGCCTCACTGTAGGTAACGCCTCTTCCTATAGTATATGTGTATGTGCCGGAAAGGGGGAAGTCAGACTCCAACAAAGAGACCTCAGGTTGATGTTGGGCTCTCCAAGATGTCTTGTATGCTATGCAAGATATCTTGTAAACTACGCTTAATAAAAATCAACTAAGACCGGTAACTGCCTAAAGACTGCTTCTATCAACGGACTCGGGGAAAACAATTGGGGACAACAATTTGAGATACAACACTACACAGATAAATATAAACAAAAAGAAACATATTATAACCATCACCAGATCTTAAGCAATAAGTAAAGAGTGTCCCAAGTAAAACAACATAGTCTCATTCTGTCATAACTACACAACAGAATACAATAAGACCCTTTAAAATGATGAATAAAATACAACAGTTACAACAAGAATAAATTATTATCACCTGGCAGATGCTCCTAGCTTGGGCAAGGAAACAGAAAAACACAAATTCCATTTTTTTTTTTATCAATATTTTTAGGTTGCAATTTCAACACAATTTGTGTACCTACTTGCAGACCAGAAATATAAAGGCATGGTAAGTCACAGAGGTTTTAAAACTTACTGTAAAGAACAGATGAAATTTAAAATGTCACTATCAGCTTTTTTTAACCACTTTCCTTCACTGTCCATGGCTACAGCAAAGTGACACTCATCACTGCTGTCCTCATGGAAGTAGTTTGCGTAGCAGACAGGCTTGTTGTTGACCCAGAACCACAAATCCAGAGGGCAGCTGTAGCGCAGCCCCAGCCAGATGTAGGGAGTCTCGGCCGCTTTGGCTTTCTCCTGCACCAATTTCTGCTCTTCAGCACTAGTAATGGAAACCAGGTCGTGGTGGTTCTTTCTGCAGTAATCTAAGGCATCCATCCAATTCTTCTCTGATTTTATCAGGATCCATTTATCTGCCATGAACAAACACAGAGTGTTATGGTAAATTTGGGAACATCCAGAGTCGATAAAGATTTTGAAATGCACTGTAAAAAAACAAGTTGAGAAAAACACAAAAGTTTAAGGCAACAAACTTTGGTAAAAGCTTTAGGTCAGCAACTTAACTAAATTTCTTAGTTTATGCAATTTACATGTTTTACACATAATAACATTTTTTTATAATCAAAACTTTTGCTTACCATAAGTTACACTGTGTTAAAGTAACCCATATCCACATTATGTTCCACTATATAATTCAAAGTAGACGAGTTTGGTTTCTCTTAATTTTCTCATTTACTCGAATAAAATTAATTCCTCATTACAGTTCTAGCTATTATCTAGCGGTCAGAATGCCTCCAGCAATATTATTCCCACTCAGAAACCTTCAAATATCCATGCAAGTGTCTGAAATACAGACTTATCTTCATCATGGTTCAAATTGTTTTGATTTCGATAAACGAGAATACCATCTGACTCCTCTGACACACAAAGACCAACCTGATATGCCAATTCATGTAATACTCCCACCAGTCCACTAGAGGGTAGCATGTCAGTGTAGGTTGTCTTGCCTCAAAGAGGCCTGAAAAACTGGTTATGTTTAGGAGAACAAAACACGTGATTAGGGTTACGCATCAACATGAGGTTACTTTAATCCACATCGCCTCCTCCCCGATGTGAACACTAGCCTGGGCAAAAATGTGTAACTTGCACCTCCTTATCACTTACTAGGACTCCACTGCCTTTGTAATTTGTCATATAACACGGAGTCTACTTTTAACACCAAGGCGACAACATGTGTCACACAGATATGCTACCCTCTAGTGGACTGGTGGGTGTATTACATGCTTTGCCATTATACTAGGCAATAGAGACACACAACAGCCTCCCTCGTTCATCGTTTTTAAAGGAGAAAAGCGTGTATTTGTAATCTGAAAGTGATGCATGCTGGGAAGTTTATGAAAACTTTTTTGGCCTCTTTTAATATTCATCCCCTGAAGTAAGAATACAGCCAGAAACATAAATACATATATTCACAATAAAAGAGAAAACTCACCATAATAGCAGAAGAATGGTTTGGTTTTATTGCAATCATCAGAGCTCCATTCCCCTGATTTGTCTGACAAAGTCATAGCACATTTCCTGCTGAATTGGTCTGTTTTATGTGACTCTTCTTTTAACTCATGAACACTCTCCCAGTGTCTGTAAGAAGAATTACTCCCATCTGACCACCTCCAGGTGTCTCTGAACAGGCCAATCCACCACTGGCCTTTAGGTTTGATCAGTTTCAGGAGTTCTGAGTTGTTTAACTGTTTCATCCCACTGACCAGGTCTGTGTATTCCTCTCTGCAGTACCTCTGAGCTTCTCGCCATGTTTTTTTCTCCCCAATCAAATGGAATGTTTTCTCGGATGTATTTTTATCTGTTGAATAAGAAGACAAACAAGTATCATAGGATGTCATGGTTTTTTGTTGTTGTTTTAAATGAGACTTTTCTTACTTAAAACAGGCAAAACAATAATTTAACATAAATTATAATGATGCCGTCATTGTTTTACTGGAAAAAAAGCCTTATTAAGTGGTATAATATGGTACTGTCCATCATGTCCGTCAACTAAAATTTTGAAACGGTAGGCCTGTGCCGGATCAGATTTCATATATTAGTAAAAACCAGTGGAATTTTATCAACACATTCGATTAGTAAAAACTAAATTGATGCTGATGTGTGAGCTAAGTTTTCATTTAGTTCCATAAGAAAGAAAGATGAGGTATACGTACAAAAATAACAGACTGACAAGCTGAATACACATAAAAGCATTAAAGCCAGACATTCTCACCATCGTAGCAGATCAATTCTTCTTCTTTTTTACAACCAACGCCAAACCACTTGCCACTGCAGTCCATCTGCACACAATTCTCCAGGGTGGGACCCCAATTTGTCTCACTGAACTCCACCCCAGGCAGAGACCAGTGCCACAACCAACTGCTGTTTTTCTTGAAGGTGCTGTACAGCCCAATCCAGGCGTCTTTTCTGGGAATCTGCGCAGATTCTCTGAGTCTCTTCATATAGTTCTTGTCAGGCACCGTGGCCAGGTCTGTATACTTCTCTCTGCAGTGGCTCCGGGCTTCATCCCAAGTTTTATTCTCTTCAATAAAGTGGTACTCATACAGTTGACACACGAGGAAGGAACACTGGGCTAAAAACAAATAAACAAAAGACATACATTGTTCAGAATTAGTGCTGATAGTATTGCAAGAATGTCATTGATGTCACATACTTCCTGCACTTTTTTTTTTTTATTGCAGTTATTGAGTAATTAGTGTGAGCAGTCGAATCCAGATTTAGCAGTTGATTCTAGCTATAAAAGATATGTAGTGAGGTGTAGAGCTGGAAATATGATCCACTTACCCATCAAAATGAGCTGAAACAGCCTCCACTGCATCGCTGCTCTGTTTGATGAAACTAATATTATTTGGTCTCTGTGACCAATTAAAAACAGTCACATTTGTCAACAGGCCCTCTAATATGCAAAGTTTAGTCCGTGGTAATGATGTGGACTATAGGATGGTAGGAAATATGCAAATTACAGTCCAAACAGAAGTAACGGCACATAAAAATAAACCGCAGATAAGCATGTCTACATAGAAGCAGGAAATAATCTGGCTTTGCCTCAAGATGTGATACATTTTTTTGTATACACACACACAGATGTCAAGTTTTAGTCAACACAATGTCAACTGAACTAAATTTAAGTTTGTTTTAAATAACTAAATCCACAAACAAGCAGCTGAGTAAGCTAAAATCTCTCTAAAGCTGAGGGGAGCTGCAGATTCATGTGAAAGATCTCAGGAGGAGTGACTCCTATTACATCCTCATACATTATGTAGCCATACATGTTTCGGTTTTTGTATGCAAAATACGTTCCAAAATACAGGTAATTAAATTAGTTTAAAATCTTACTTGCTGGTAAATGCAAAAGCTATACATAAAATATGATTTAGATTTTAGATACAAAGCATTTATAATATGTATTTAAAAAAATAAAAAATAAAATGCTTCCACCTGTATACAGAGGTGGACGTTTCTAATGACACTACAGAGTTTAAACTTACACGCTCTGGTTATTTCTTCTCTTCTTGCGTCACTCTGATGTCTCTCCTTGATGGGCTGATGAAGACTGCACTCGGCAAAATAAGCAATTTGGTCTAACACACAGGTTTATTGCAGCTACTTCAACATCAGCATTTGAATATTCAAGCTAAGCACCTCTTTCATGGCTGGTATAGACGTGTTTATACCGGCCATGAAAGAGGTGCCTTACATAATTCAATGGAAACAGGAAGACATATAAACACAGAACTGTTCGCTGTCCAACACGCAAAACTGAAGTGTCCCTGAAAAATGTTAAATGAGGAAAATAAAACAAATGAAGGTTGTTTTTTTTCCACTCAATATTTGAGGTGTCTTTAAGATACATTTTGCATTCTGAAAGACGAAAAGTTTGAATTGTTGAAGACAACCTTTAGTCTCCGTGTTAAAGCTTTGTTTTTTTTCTGTTAGATGTAAACCGAGGTTAATCTGACAGTTTTTATTCATCATGGCGATTAAATTTCCCTTTATTCAACTCTTTTTGTGCGTCATACAATAAACATCATCTGACAGTTAGTGTCTCCACATGCAGGTGAGTCCCTTTCATGTATCATCCTACCTTTAACCCGTTGGCTATTTTTATATATAAATGTTCAACTGAAACATCTCAAAATTCAATTACCAGCAGCTGCGAGGCCAAAATAAACAACGTTGGTCTCTATGGATAAGGGAGTTTCTGTGTGGTATGAGCAGAGAGACGTGAACTATCTGATGATGTGGTTGTTGTTGGGTTTTTTTTCTTTTAATGACCCTGAGTTTTTACAGTCACCTTTCAGTGCCTAGAATCATCCATGAACGAGTCTTTGCATTCAGAGTGCTTCAATTCCCCAAGTTGTGTGAGCACACTCAGGTTTAATACAAGCATCACCACCGCTTTGAAATAAATATACGATATAACTTTGAAGTAGTAGTCGTTTATTGTTGTTATTTTAGAATTTCAAAGGCTACGCATGGTGTAATCAGTGAGATCCATTAAACCTAGACCAACCTTAGGTGGCGACCTGGCAATCTAACTTAAATCTTAATTTCATGTTATGGCCATAACACATGGAAAAGGTAACATCACGAATTGGTTGCACCTGGACAAAATGCTGACCATGGGATGAAAAACAAAATGCATAAATAGTCAAAGCAGGAAGATAATCTAGCCTAATGTTTAAAAAAAAACCACAAAAAACACAACAACATTTGCCCCCTCAGTCACTTCATCCTGGCACCGAGCCTGATCACAGACACTTGAGAGAATTTGGAGACAAGTCAAGTCTTGGTGTCTCAAGACTGAAATTTGAAAAACCCTAACAAAGAAATTGCATTTTTACCTCCACTAAATCAAAACTGTAAATCATATTATAAATTACAGCCTTATTAGAATAAGTCACAATGATGTAATTGAGCTTGTTCTAAAAAAAAATTCTCAACCACAACTCTGATGCAACCACATAGATGTGTATCTGAACGAAAACATCACACACAACACACAACATCACACACACACCACACAATATCACACACACAACACAACACACAACATCTGATGCCACAGAAATGACACTTTACATCCAAACCAACCACCCTGAAGATAAAAGCCAGGCACTCTCAACCACACCCGTCTCCAAGAACCTCAAACCAGTCCAGCTGCCTCCGGGTAACACTTAGATAAACCACGTGGGAGCCAAGGAAAGCTGTTTGTGCTGCAGGACTCACCTGGCTGACGTCACACTTCTGTTTGATGTTACCGGCTGCTGTGCGTTGAGCTGAGTAAAGTATCTGCAGGGCTGCTCCATCAATTTCAGTCCTTTCTTTCCTCAGTGAACAAATATCCAGTTTCCAGCATTAAATGAACACACAACTTACAGCGCGACAAACAAACTTTAGCGCCACACCGGTCCTTTGCACTTCCGGGGTCACACACGCCTAACAACAGTGACCTTCCTGCTTTTACCTGAGCTGCTCTACAGCGACACCCGGTGTACACACAGGGAATTACATTAAAATGATTGGTTACGAGAGGAGTTGCTTTGAGCAGATATCCTACGAGACAGATTTCAAAGAAGATTGCACACAAAAAGTTGTTGAAATCCAAGTCAAAGATAAGGAAACTATTACCTCTAAAAAAAAATTCTGCACAGTCATTGCATCTTGTATGGTGTGTGGTGTTTGTGTGTCTGTATAAACAGAGACAATATTTTTAGTGTCTGACAGGTTTGCCATACCTGTACTTCTATAAATAAAATGAGACTCTATTAACATTTTGCAAAAGAGATACCTGTCTTGTAATTTTGCACTCAGACACTTAAATACTGTGCCCTAAAATTTTTTTTCTAAAATTCAGTGTAAAAAGTATTATAAGGTTCATAAATTTTAGTTTGTGGGACAAGAAAAGTTAAAAAAATATTTTGTTCAATTGAAATTTGTGTTGCTGTAACCTCTGTACAAAGGCGGATTCTGCAGCATTGTTTATAGGTTCTGAATAAAGCTCGACATGCCACTCCTCACAACACATGACCTCTCAGAGCTTTCTGAGGTGACAACAATGCTGGATATTTATATTGAAAATGGCATAAAAGCTGAAAGAGACTCCTGCAGAAGTTCAATCAAAAGATCCTGGCCACAGGAATTTTTGTAACATGAAAATGTACCTTGTACAAATACAGAGACTACTGGTGTGGAGCATAGTGTAACTAAACAGCTCCTTACTGCAAATGAAGAGATTGTTATGGCATCAGTATAATAATAATAATAACAACTAGAATACGAAATCTTTCGCCGGGAGACATATGTGTATCAACTTTCATGAGTTTTTGAATATGATAAAGCCTCCAAAAAGGCAAATCATTTTACGTAGTAATAATAATAATCATAATAATCATAATAATCATAATGTACAAGACAAATAATTCCTTGGATAACAATAGGGCTTTTGCACCATCGGTGCTCGGGACCTAATAATAAACATGGTATCAATTTGTATTAAACAGATCAAATCTGTAAATAAATTATTTTTTTATTGAGGCAGCTCTGACTGGGTCCATGCATGTAAAAAGGTAAATATGTGACATGGCCTCAGAGGAACCTCACACACAGCCTGTAGATTTGACTATGGAAGGATGATAATTATTAATTTTGTCTATTAATCTTTTAAATTATTTTCTCTACAAATACCTGTTGGATATCACACACTACAGTCAGACAAGTCTATGCAAAATAATCATGAGCATTTAGTGCATTTTAGTGCAGTTTTCTTTGACTTTAAGAGAAATGGTCAACGAAGACATTTACATAACCCAAAACTCTAAATATCTACAGACGCTCCCTGCTGCTCATTGCTTTTCTCATAACTCTCACTTAAAAGCCTGTAAGAAATGCAAATTTCTAACAGTTGAAAGGGAGCCGATCCACCGAGGAATTTACAAAGCCCAGAGCTCGAGACACCGCAGACACTCCCTGCTGCTCAATGGTGCTCTGGTCATTCTCACTTATTACTCCATTTAAATGCCGTGCACATGCAGAGAGTGGGAACTAAAAAGTAAAAGTAAAGTTGCTAAATTAGGTGCTAAGCCTCATATGGTCGCAACCACATAAACAGAATAATATAAATCAATTAGAATTTGAAACAGGTGTCATACACAGAACATGATTGAATTTAATGCTTAATGATATCAAAATTAGCTTGCAAATTAATCTAACCAGACTCTAAACAATGAGTAAGTGTTGGGAAAAACGTAAATTCTGCTACTAAATTGTATTTTACTCTGCACTGATTTCTGTGCGTTAACAGATTTTTTTTTGAACGTGCAGCAATGACAGCTCAACCTTTGATAGACTGGAACACTGGCCTGTTCGGCTGCTGCGAAGAAACAAGTTCTTGTAAGAATGAACAACTTTCAATTACATTTAAAAAAAAATATATATATATATATATATATTTTCTTCACAGTTGAAAAAAATGTGCTCAAATGTATGAGTCCTTATTTAGTCATTTAAAAATTCTTAGATTGTGTATTACAAAGAAAACGTGCTTGTTTTCCAGGCTGCTATGGCTTCTGATGCTGCCCCTGCCTTGCCTGCACAGTTTCAGGACATTTTGGAGAGAACTGCTGTCTCCTGTTATGTGACATGTGCAGCCCTGCTGTGACGGAAGCCTTCGGGTTACCTCTGTGTGCGCCTCCTGCTGGTTTGGCTCTGAGGGTTGGCATGAGACACAGATATGGTATCAAGGTATAACATGTAAAACTGATACACATTCATATTTGAATGAAAGCCTTGTGTTGTTTTTTTTTTAAGTCTTCATAGACAAATAAAATCAGAAGTTAGACAAATTAGAAAAACTAAATAATAACTGGGGTATAGTAAAAGATATGATAAAAAAAAAAAGAAGAGCATAATTAGAAATTGTTTCTCTCCAGGGTACTCTCTGCAAGGACATCGCCACTTCCTGTGTCTGTGTGTGGTGCTCCTGGTGTCGAGCTGAAATATCGAAAGAAGACATCCGTGTTGTTGTCAACATGCAGCCCTCTCCAGGGAAGACAACTTAAAACCCATCAGTGTAACGCGACAGTTACCTGGCTATCTCACGTTTTGCTGTGGAGGACAGGCGTGTCTATTTCACACTTTCCTGTGACACTGGG
Organism: Embiotoca jacksoni; assembly: GCF_022577435.1. Classification (NCBI taxonomy): domain Eukaryota; kingdom Metazoa; phylum Chordata; class Actinopteri; family Embiotocidae; genus Embiotoca; species Embiotoca jacksoni. Next base: position 5,971,671 of record NW_027185329.1, read on the forward strand.
CTGAATAACGAGTTGTTTTGGCTTCCTACTAAGCTTTGCAGCTTCTAATTGGATCTGTTCCATCTGAGCTGAGACCATTTATCAGTTGTGTGAGCATGTTTGTTTACTGTCCAGCTGATTGTTATTTGGTTTGGACTTTGGCCTGTTTCTTTTTTCCTTTGTTTTTCCGGGGAGCTCGTATACTTCGGTGAAACACTGAAGACAAGTGCAGTATGTATTTGTCGAATTGGCATCAGGGCATGTGCAGTAAATTTCAGTTTTACAATGCTTCAATAATGATAATAATCAACAATCATGATCATTCTATGCTGTAAATTTTGAGAAAGCAATAAAAGTGAATTGCTACTAAGGTCTTAAGGTAAAGAATCACAAATGGTTGTCGTTGTGTCTTTCCTGTTTCTGGGTTACATGAACAGCGAAAAAAATATGCAGAATTACTACGCATAACATTGTGTCATTGAGTTTACTGTGTTGCTTTCTGGGGGATTTTAATAATTGATCTGTTAATCCGGAAGATTAGTAATAGTCTTTAACTCCACCATAAATCATACCTCACATCATAGTGAAGAAAATGTGAGGCCAGTATGATGTGTCATAATTCTGTCCAAAAACTGAAGTTGAACCAGAAATAGTTGAGAAAACTTGACGAGAAAATGCTTGAATATCCTTTTTTTTTTTTTTTTTATCTTGGCATCACGTAGCCTACATATCGCTCTGGTTTTAAGACCCAAGATTGAGCAGCCATAGTGAGTACCAGCTTTAAAACCTGAGATTTAACAGCCAAAGTGAATAACACTTTGCATAACACGGACTCCTCCGTCAGAGATCAGATATCTGTGCAAAGGCCTTGTTGCTACGGTACTGTAGTCAGGCAGGAGGACATTTTGTGTTTTTAAAGCTTTAACTGTCATCAAATGTCAGAAAATGGGTCATACATGAAGTAAACAGAGTGCATTGCTTTCCAAATGTAGCCGACATTGTATTTATTTATACCATCTCTGGAGGGAGCCAAAAGTCAGCTATTTCCCCGCGTAGTGACCTCGCAAAGATTTTAGAAAGTGAAACCTGAGATGGCCTTCAAGAAATATGAAACTGACTTAAATAACCAGAGCGTGTGTTGTATGTTTGCTCAAAACTCACTTGTAACAATTAAAAGACAATAGACACGTTATTCTCAGCCTACCCTTTTGATTTAATTTCTTTGTTCCTATAAATTCAGGTTTGGCTGAATTATTTGCATTTACCCATGCAAAACTGACGACATGTCACTCTGAATCCACGACTTATCCTCTCATTGATTCAGTCACAGAGGAGTCAGGAAGGGGTCCGACTGCAGCAGGTGAGAGCTTTAGGTTTGTTAACAAGACATACTGGGAATGTTTACCTATAAAATGAAGCGAGAAGGAGTTTGTGCAGACCAAAATAATTAATTAACGTGTTCTTTGAATTATTCAGACATATCATTAACATGTTAACCTCATTAGAGAAACAGATGACTCTCGGATCAGCAAATTGTGTGATTTAGCTAAAGTACCAGTGGGATGTAGTGTTGGATTATATCCCTCTAGGAGATACCTGCAAAGGAGATATAGTGGCGATGAAGGGACTTTGAGCATCTACAGTTAACTGAAATAGTAACACAAATGTATATGACTGTTTTTGATGGAAGAGATTTGAGGGTGTCTTTTTGTTGTCATTTTGGTGTGAGGGACATAACAATTCTGTCAGATATTGTTTTTTATCAGCAAATAACAAATTAAAAATCTTCCAGCTGGGAGCACCAGCTTGTCTTAATTTATCATTTTAAGCCCTTTATAAGAAAGAGACAACTGTTCTAATTATTACTACGGAGTATTCAGGCCAAATGTAAGCAAACAAATGAGAGATGGAAGGTTTTCTTATATTTTGCATTTTGAGGATAAAAATCCAAAATGTCAAGAATCAAATTAAAGTTTCAGTATTAGAATCAGGCATACAACATTTCCACTTTATTTTCTACAGTTTCACTTCCACTCTCAAAATGCAAAATAAGAAAAAGAAATCTTCCTCTTATTTCTTTCTCACTTTTGCCCAAAAACATAATAATTAATATAATTTTCATGTCTGATAGTGCTTCTGCCTACAGACTTCAATAAATGTGATATTTTTTTTGGTTTGTTTTGTTATTTAAATATTTATATATTTTATTGTAATATTTTTGTGCTCTACTCTAATTTCACAGGGTATTCTTTAGTGTCTGTGGCTGAAGTTCAACATGGCAGAAAAGCCCCTGACAGACTGGGACAGTGGTATCTTTGACTGCTTTGAGGAGGCCAATTCTTGTAAGAATCCAACTTAACACGTATTTTTGTATTAAAAAGCCTGACAGCATGTTAAGATAGTTTGTAGCGCTCTGTTGCTTCATGTCTTTGTGTTTTTTCAGGCTGCTACGGTTTCTGGTGCTGCCCTTGTCTTGCTGGCACTGTTTCCAAAAGATTTGGAGAGAACTACTGTCTCCCCTTGTGTGACATTTGCAGCTGTGTTTCAATGTCATTCGCTGGGTTTCCTCTGTTTGTTCCTCCGGCGGGCTTGTCTCTACGGAGTGCCATACGCAACAGACATGGCATCAAGGTAAGACGCACGATACGCACTGAATTTCATGACATGCTGAATAAAAAATAAAGTAATGCTTTGGTTCTCCGCAGGGTTCTCTGTATAACGACATGCTGATTTCTTGTTTCTGCGGATGGTGCAACTGGTGTCAGATGCATCGCGAGTTAAGACATCAGAAAAAGAATCCCACTGTCATCAACATGCAGTCTCAAAATGTCGTCAACATGCAGCCTGCTCCGGTGATGATGGTCAGCTCACCTACAACTATGTTTGCGCCTGCTCCGGTGATGATGGTCAGCTCACCTCCAACTATGTTTGCGCCTGCTCCGGTGATGATGGCCAGCCCACCTCCAACTGCGTTTGTGAGCCAAACAGAAGTCGTCACCCAGAAATACTGAGACTGGTGGAAATGGGATTTTGCTCTGATCACCCTGCTGTTAGTTTTATTGTATTTTTCAATGAAACCTCCGACTGTGACCACTTTGATTTGTGTGTGATGAATTCTTTACAGTTTCCTTATAATCATGAAGTTCACATCTCTTTATAGTTCATGTAAATGATAAGAATTTGACTTTGAGCTCCACATGCACATTTACTGTATTGTGAACTTTATAGTAACAATAATAATCCTCGGTTTGTTTGTTTTTTTAGTTTGAATTAATTTCTTAGTTTTCCTGTGAAAAATAAATAAATCTGTAATTCAGAGCAGAAAATGTGGTGACAATTAAATCTGATTCGACGTGTACTACTTGTGTTTTAAAATATTTGATTCAATCATCCATCCATCCATCCATTTTCTTCCGCTTATCCGGGATCTGGTGGAGGTGCTCATCCGGCCAAGCAAGCTGACCCAGACTTCTCTCTCCCCTTCAACATTTTCCAGCTCATCCTGGGGGATCCCGAGGTGTTCCCAGGCCAGCTGGGAGATTTAATCCCTCCACCGTATTCTGGGTCTTCCCCGGGGTCTCCTGCTAGTTGGGCGTGCCCGGAAAACCTCCAGAGGGAGGCGCCCAGGAGGATCCTGATCAGATGCCCGAACCACCTCAGCTGACTCCTTTCAACGCAAAGGAGTAGCGCCTCAACTCCAAGTTCCCGACTGATGTCCGAGCTCCTTACCCTATCTCTAAGGCTGAGCCCGGCCACCCTACGGAGGAAACTCATTTCGGCCGCTTGTTTACTTGAAGTAAACAGAGTGCATTGCTTTCCAAATATAGCCGACGTTGTATTTATTTATACCATCTCTGGAGAGAGCCAAAGTCAACTATTTCCCCGCATAGTGGCCAAGCAAAGATTTTAGAAAGTGAAACCTGGGATGGCCTTCAAGAAAAATGAAACTGAATTAAATAACCAGAGCGTTTTGCTTTCACCTGTTCTTCTTGAAGGTAACATCCAGGTCAAAGTCAAAGATGGAAATTTCTAAGATGCTCAAGATTAAAAAAACAAAAACATAATAAAGATAATTCGGATTTTCTGTTAAAATCCAAAGAGCATCTTGAAAAGAAATGATAATAACTATCCTGCAATCAAACAGACAAAAACAGGAAAGGTTTCCTCCAAAATATTGGGATTTTATTTTCCAAAAATCCACTATTTGAGACATGTCAACCAACCATCTATGTTTGCTCAAAACTGACTTGTAATGGTTAAAAGACAATAGACACGCTATTCTCAGCCTACCCTTATGATTTTATTTCTTTGTTCCGATAGATTCAGGTTTGGCAGCATTCTTTGCATTTGACCACAGTGAGGACATGCCACTCTTAATCCACGACTTATCCTCTCATTGATTCAGTCACAGAAGACCCAGGAAGGTGTCCGACTGCAGCAGGTGAGAGCTTTAGGTTTGTTAACAAGACATACTGGGAAAGTTTACCTATGGGAGCACTAGATTGTCTTAATTTATCATTTTAAGCCCTTTATAAGAAAGAGACAACTGTTCTAATTATTACTACGGAGTATTCAGGCCACATGTAAGCAAACAAATGAGAGATGGAAGGTTTTCTTGTATTTTGCATTTTGAGGATAAAAATCCAAAATGTCTATAATCAAATCAAAGTTTCAGTATTAGAATCAGGCATACAACATTTCCACTTTATTTCCAACATTTCCACTTTATTTTCTGCAGTTTCATTTCCACTCTCAAAATGCAAAAAAAGAAAAATAAATCTTCCTCTCATTTTTTTCTCACTTTTGCCCGAAAACTGTCATAGTTTAGGAACTTTACAGTAACATTAATATATTTTAAATTCTTTAAAGTTTTTTAACACTGTACATAATAATTCATATTATTTCCATGTCTGATAGTGCTTCTGCCTACAGACTTCAATAAATGTGATTTTTTTTTTTTGGTTTGTTTTGTTATTTCAATATTTCAATATTTTATTATAATATTTTTGTGCTCTACTCTAATTTCACAGGGTATTCTTTAGTGTCTGTGGCTGAAGTTCAACATGGCAGAAAAGCCCCTGACAGACTGGGACAGTGGTATCTTTGACTGCTTTGAGGAGATCAATTCTTGTAAGAATCCAACTTAACACGTATTTTTGTATTAAAAGGCCTGACAGCAACTTAAGATAGTTTGTAGCGCTCTGTTGCTTCATGTCTTTGTGTTTTTTCAGGCTGCTACGGTTTCTGGTGCTGCCCTTGTCTTGCCTGCACTGTTTCCAACAGATTTGGAGAGAACTACTGTCTCCCCTTGTGTGACATTTGCAGCCCTGCTGCACTGGCAGCCTGTGGGATTCCTCTGTTTGTTCCTCCGGCGGGCTTGTCTCTACGGAGTGCCATACGCAACAGACATGGCATCAAGGTAAGACGCACGACATGCTGACCTGCACTGAATTTCATGACATGTTGAATACAAAATAAAGTAATGCTTTGGTTCTGCGCAGGGTTCTCTGTGTAACGACATCCTGATTTCCTGTTTCTGCGGATGGTGCAACTGGTGTCAGATGCATCGCGAGTTAAGACATCAGAAAAAGAATCCCACTGTCATCAACATGCAGTCTCAAACTGTCGTCAACATGCAGCCTGCTCCGGTGATGATGGCCAGCCCACCTCCAACTATGTTTGCGCCTGCTCCGGTGATGATGGCCAGCTCACCTCCAACTATGTTTGCGCCTGCTCCGGTGATGATGGCCAGCCCACCTCCAACTCCGTTTGTGAGCCAAACAGAAGTCGTCACCCAGAAATACTGAGACTGGTGGAAATGGGATTTTGCTCTGATCACCCTGCTGTTAGTTTTATTGTATTTTTCAATGAAACCTCCGACTGTGACCACTTTGATTTGTGTGTGATGAATTCTTTACAGTTTCCTTATAATCATGAAGTTCACATCTCTTTATAGTTCATGTAAATGATAAGAATTTGACTTTGAGCTCCACATGCACATTTACTGTATTGTGAACTTTATAGTAACAATAATAATCCTCAGGTTTTTTTTTTTTTTTTTTAGTTTGAATTAATTTCTTAGTTTTCCTGTGAAAAATAAATAAATCTGTAATTCAGAGCAGAAAATGTGGTGACAATTAAATCTGATTCGACGTGTACTACTTGTGTTTTAAAATATTTGATTCAATCATCCATCCATCCATCCATTTTCTTCCGCTTATCCGGGATCTGGTGGAGGTGCTCATCCGGCCAAGCAAGCTGACCCAGACTTCTCTCTCCCCTTCAACATTTTCCAGCTCATCCTGGGGGATCCCGAGGTGTTCCCAGGCCAGCTGGGAGATTTAATCCCTCCACCGTATTCTGGGTCTTCCCCGGGGTCTCCTGCTAGTTGGGCGTGCCCGGAAAACCTCCAGAGGGAGGCGCCCAGGAGGATCCTGATCAGATGCCCGAACCACCTCAGCTGACTCCTTTCAACGCAAAGGAGTAGCGCCTCAACTCCAAGTTCCCGACTGATGTCCGAGCTCCTTACCCTATCTCTAAGGCTGAGCCCGGCCACCCTACGGAGGAAACTCATTTCGGCCGCTTGTTTACTTGAAGTAAACAGAGTGCATTGCTTTCCAAATATAGCCAACGTTGTATTTATTTATACCATCTCTGGAGGGAGCCAAAGTCAACTATTTCCCCGCATAGTGGCCACACAAAGATTTAGAAAGTGAAACCTGGGATGGCCTTCAAGAAAAATGAAACTGAATTAAATAACCAGAGCGTTTTGCTTTCACCTGTTCTTCTTGAAGGTAACATCCAGGTCAAAGTCAAAGATGGAAATTTCTAAGATGCTCAAGATTAAAAAAACAAAAACATAATAAAGATAATTCGGATTTTCTGTTAAAATCCAAAGAGCATCTTGAAAAGAAATGATAATAACTATCCTGCAATCAAACAGACAAAAACAGGAAAGGTTTCCTCCAAAATATTGGGATTTTATTTTCCAAAAATCCACTATTTGAGACATGTCAACCAACCATCTATGTTTGCTCAAAACTGACTTGTAATAGTTAAAAGACAATAGACACGCTATTCTCAGCCTATGCTTATGATTTAATTTGTTTGTTCCAATAGATTCAGGTTTGGCAGCATTCTTTGCATTTGACAACATTTAAAATGCCACTCTTAATCCACGACTTATCCTCTCATTGATTCAGTCACAGAAGATCCAGGAAGGTGTCCGACTGCAGCAGGTGAGAGCTATAGGTTTGTTAACAAGACATACTGGGAAAGTTTACCTATGGGAGCACTAGATTGTCTTAATTTATCATTTTAAGCCCTTTATAAGAAAGAGACAACTGTTCTAATTATTACTACGGAGTATTCAGGCCACATGTAAGCAAACAAATGAGAGATGGAAAGTTTTCTTGTATTTTGCATTTTGAGGATAAAAATCCAAAATGTCTAGAATCAAATTAAAGTTTCAGTATTAGAATCAGGCATACAACATTTCCACTTTATTTTCTGCAGTTTCATTTCCACTCTCAAAATGCAAAAAAAGAAAAATAAATCTTCCTCTCATTTTTTTCTCACTTTTGCCCGAAAACTCTGTCATAGTTTAGGAACTTTACAGTAACATTAATATATTTTAAATTCTTTAAAGTTTTTTAACACTGTACATAATAATTCGTATTATTTCCATGTCTGATAGTGCTTCTGCCTACAGACTTCAATAAATGTGATCTTTTCTTTTGGTTTGTTTTGTTATTTAAATATTTATATATTTCATTATAATATTTTTATGCTCTACTCTAATTTCACAGGGTATTCTTTAGTGTCTGTGGCTGAAGTTCAACATGGCAGAAAAGCCCCTGACAGACTGGGACAGTGGTATCTTTGACTGCTTTGAGGAGATCAATTCTTGTAAGAATCCAACTTAACACGTATTTTTGTATTAAAAGGCCTGACAGCAACTTAAGATAGTTTGTAGCGCTCTGTTGCTTCATGTCTTTGTGTTTTTTCAGGCTGCTACGGTTTCTGGTGCTGCCCTTGTCTTGCCTGCACTGTTTCCAACAGATTTGGAGAGAACTACTGTCTCCCCTTGTGTGACATTTGCAGCCCTGCTGCACTGGCAGCCTGTGGGATTCCTCTGTTTGTTCCTCCGGCGGGCTTGTCTCTACGGAGTGCCATACGCAACAGACATGGCATCAAGGTAAGACGCACGACATGCTGACCTGCACTGAATTTCATGACATGTTGAATACAAAATAAATGAATGCTTTGGTTCTGCGCAGGGTTCTCTGTGTAACGACATCCTGATTTCCTGTTTCTGCGGATGGTGCAACTGGTGTCAGATGCAACGCGAGTTAAAACATCAGAAAAAGACTCCCACTGTCATCAACATGCAGTCTCAAACTGTCGTCAACATGCAGCCTGCTCCGGTGATGATGGTCAGCTCACCTACAACTATGTTTGCGCCTGCTCCGGTGATGATGGCCAGCCCACCTCCAACTATGTTTGCGCCTGCTCCGGTGATGATGGCCAGCCCACCTCCAACTATGTTTGTGAGCCAAACAGAAGTCGTCACCAAGAAATACTGAGACTGGTGGAAATGGGATTTTGCTCTGATCACCCTGCTGTTAGTTTTATTGTATTTTTCAATGAAACCTCCGACTGTGACCACTTTGATTTGTGTGTGATGAATTCTTTACAGTTTCCTTATAATCATGAAGCTCACATCTCTTTATAGTTCATGTAAATGATAAGAATTTGACTTGGAGCTACACATGCACATTTACTGAATTGTGAACTTTATAGTAACAATAATAATCCTCAGGTTTTTTAATTTGAATTAATTTCTTAGTTTTCCTGTGAAAAATAAATAAATCTGTAATTCAGAGCAAAAAATGTGGTGACAATTAAATCTGATTTGACGTGTACGACTCGTGTTTTAAAATATTTTATTCAATCAATAAAAATGATTAAATTAGAGCCAATGAGCCTCATTTTTTATTTGTATCCTACTTTTTCTGTTTCGTTTCTCAAGTGTTTAAAGTCAGATTCTCAAAAGTCTCTAAGCGGCACAAACGTGTCATAAACCATAGGTTTCAGACTGAGCAATTCCACCTATTTGCGAGGACGTGATCATACACCACTAAAATGACCACACGCTGTGAAGTTACCTGTCCCAGTCCGTTTGTGGGTATGTTTCAAAAGCTTTGTCAAATACTAAAAAAAATAAGAATTTCACACTGCAGTTTTAAGCTCTTGGAAATCAGCTGTCCAAAAAAATTGCAGTGTCAATAATCACATTGGAGGACCAACTTATGAAATTATGATAATAATTATTATTATCATAATTATGATAATAATTATTATTATTCTTGCGCTGGGGACAGGGAGGAGCTCAGGAGAGTGCAGCGCCACCTGAAGGAGAAGCTCAAGGAGTGCAAGGACTCCTACAGGAGGAAGCTGGAGGCCAAACTCCAGCAGAACAACGTGAGGGTTGTGTGGACCGGTATGAAGGAGATTACTGGGTTCAAGGGGAGAGAGAGACAACCAGGGGGCTCCCTGGAGAGGTCAAATGAACTAAACTGTTTCTTCAACAGGTTTAGTTCACCACCCTCATCTGTCTCCTCCACACCTCCCACCTCCCAAACACCTCTGCTGCCTCCCCCCCTCCCCCCTCTGCGCCCCCTGGTGAACTGCATAGAGCCCTCAATCTCAAAGGGCACTTCCTCCATCGACCCCCCCCCCCCCCCCCCCCCACACACACACACACACACACACACCTCACCCCCCTCTCTGTGACGACTGGCCAGGTTAGGAGACAGCTGGAGAGAATCCACCAGCGCAAGGCTGCAGGACCTGACGGCATCAGCCCCGTGGTCCTGAAGACCTGCGCCGTCCAGCTGGCTGAGGTCCTACAACACCTCTTCAACCTGAGCCTGAAGCAGGAGGAGGTCCCGGTGCTGTGGAAGACGTCCTGCCTGGTTCCTGTCCCCAAGAAGACGACTCCATCTGGCCTCAACGACTACCGACCGGTTGCCCTCACATCTCATGCGATGAAGGTGCTGGAGAGGCTGGTCTTGGCCCACCTCAGGCCGCTGGTGAAATCTTCTCTGGACCCTCTGCAATTTGCGTACCAGCCTCGTGTGGAAGTGGACGACGCCATCATCTACCTGCTGCAACGAGCTCAGTCTCACCTGGATGGAACCGGTGAATCTGTGAGAATCACTTTCTTTGATTTCTCCAGTGCATTCAATACCATCCAACCACTGCTACTGAGTGAGAAATTGCGGGTGGTGGGGGTGGACGCGCCCACCGTCTCCTGGATCAATGACTACCTGACAGGCAGACCACAGTTTGTCCGTCTGGGCAGTGTGCTGTCTGATACGGTGGTCAGTGGTACTGGAGCTCCACAGGGAACTGTTCTGTCTCCCTTTCTGTTCACCTTATACACCACTGACTTCCAGTACAACTCAGAGTCCTGCCATCTGCAGAAGTTCTCTGATGACTCTGCAGTGGTAGGATGTATAAGGGATGGACGGGAGGATGAGTACAGGGCAGTAGTGGAGGACTTTGTGGAGTGGGCTGGTAGAAATCACCTACTCCTGAACGTGGCCAAGACCAGAGAGATGGTGGTTGACTTCAGGAGGAAGGCGACGGCTCCACAACCGCTGAAAGTTCTGGGAGAGGAGGTGGACATGGTTGAGGAGTACAAGTACCTGGGTGTGTCCATCGACAACAGACTGAACTGGAAGACCAACATCAACGCTGTCTACAAGAAGGTGATGAGTCGACTCTTTTTCTTGAGGAAACTTCGATCCTTCAATGTGTGCAGCGAGATGTTGGAGATGTTCTACCAGTCTGTTGTGGCCAGTGCATTGTACTTCGCTGGGGTCTGCTGGGGGAGCAGCGTTGGAGCCGGTGACACCAACAGACTTAACAAACTGGTTAAGAAGGCCGGCTCCATCATCGGCTACAAACTGGACAGCCTGGAAAAGGTGGTGGAGAGGAGGACGCTGAACAAACTATTGTCCATATTGGATAATCCTGTCCACCCTCTCAACCACCTGCTGCAGGGACAGCGGAGCACTTTCTCTAAAAGATTCCTCCAGCTCCACTGTCACAAGGACCGATACAGGACATCATTCCTGCCCACTGCAATAAGACTGTACAATAACTCACCTCTGACAAAATCCATCACAGTACAATAACACTGTTGACTGTGTTTCTTGGTTTGTTTGTATATAATATATATAGATATATACTGTACTGTATATATACAGTATATATGTATATATATATATATATATATATATATATATACATATATATATATATATATATGTTGACTGTGTTTCTTGGTTTGTTGTATATAATATATATAGATATATAATGTACTGTATATACTGTGCATTTTATATTTATATTTTTTACTGCTATTTTCTGCTATTTTATTTTATTGCTTTTCTATTATTATATTATTCTATTCTATTATTTTATTCTATTATTTCTATTATTATCTTATTGCTTCTGTATGCTGCTGTAGCGAAAAAAAATTCCCATCGGGGGTTAATAAAGTAAATACCTACCTACCTACCTAATTATGATAATTATGATAATAATTCCACATTATGAAAACAACAAAAATGCTATCATAAATATACATAATTTCCATTATTATGACAAACTGTTTATCTTTTAAGAATATGTCGTCTGAGCCGCACTGGACTGTGACAGTCAAAAACAAAGATAGTAAAGTTTGATATAAAGTTACAGTAGATACTAAAAACAATGTCTTCATGAAGCGAAGTGAACAGTGACTGATGTCATTCCTCTTTTGTGCTGTCACAGAATATATCAGTGTTCCAGGAAGCACGGCTACCGAGCAAGAAAAGCTGGTTTACCATCGCTGTTGACAACAGCTCATTCCCTGCAGAGCAAACAATGTCAGACCATCACATTCTCTTGGATCCCATTCAAATCACTCACAATGTCAGTCACCTGGAAACTATTTACTGAAGGTACTCTGCAGTCACAAAACTGTCCCACCTTCAATTTTCTTTGCCGCACATATGTATGCAAGCAAGTTCACTTTTTAAGCTCCAACTAATTTCCTTAAGATAGATAGACAGATAAATAGTTACTTTATTAATCCCGTAAGGGCACGTTTCTTTTAAAGGATACTTCCTGTTGTTGTTGACTCACACAGAGACTTAGAGCACCAGATTCAGAGACATACTGGTAGGTTTACGAGGGGACTCAAAAGTCTTTTAAAGTCAACAATAAAGTCAGATGGTAAAAAAGCTTTGTTGTCTTTTATTGCATTTCTTTTAAGGTTTGCTTACAGGCCCTTAAATCCCTTTCGCACTGCGAACAGCGTTATCTTTGACTGCTTTGAGGAGGCCAATTCTTGTAAGAATCCAACTTAACACGTATTTTTGTATTAAAAGGCCTGACAGCAACTTAAGTTAGTTTGTAGCGCTCTGTTGCTTCATGTCTTTGTGTTTTTTCAGGCTGCTACGGTTTCTGGTGCTGCCCTTGTCTTGCCTGCACTGTTTCCAAAAGATTTGGAGAGAACTACTGTCTCCCCTTGTGTGACATTTGCAGCTGTGTTTCAATGTTATTCGCTTGGATTCCTCTGTGTGTTCCTCCGGCGGGCTTGTCTCTACGGAGTGCCATACGCAACAGACATGGCATCAAGGTAAGACGCACGACACGCACTGAATTTCATGACATGCTGAATAAAAAATAAAGTAATGCTTTGGTTCTCCGCAGGGTTCTCTGTATAACGACATGCTGATTTCTTGTTTCTGCGGATGATGCAACTGGTATCAGATGCATCGCGAGTTAAGACATCAGAAAAAGAATCCCACTGTCATCAACATGCAGTCTCAAAATGTCGTCAACATGCAGCCTGCTCCGGTGATGATGGTCAGCTCACCTCCAACTCCGTTTGTGAGCCAAACAGAAGTCGTCACCCAGAAATACTGAGACTGGTGGAAATGGGATTTTGCTCTGATCACCCTGCTGTTAGTTTTATTGTATTTTTCAATGAAACCTCCGACTGTGACCACTTTGATTTGTGTGTGATGAATTCTTTACAGTTTCCTTATAATCATGAAGTTCACATCTCTTTATAGTTCATGTAAATGATAAGAATTTGACTTTGAGCTCCACATGCACATTTACTGTATTGTGAACTTTATAGTAACAATAATAATCCTCGGTTGTTGTTTTTTTTTTTATTTGAATTAATTTCTTAGTTTTCCTGTGAAAAATAAATAAATCTGTAATTCAGAGCAGAAAATGTGGTGACAATTAAATCTGATTCGACGTGTACTACTTGTGTTTTAAAATATTTGATTCAATCATCCATCCATCCATCCATTTTCTTCCGCTTATCCGGGATCTGGTGGAGGTGCTCATCCGGCCAAGCAAGCTGACCCAGACTTCTCTCTCCCCTTCAACATTTTCCAGCTCATCCTGGGGGATCCCGAGGTGTTCCCAGGCCAGCTGGGAGATTTAATCCCTCCACCGTATTCTGGGTCTTCCCCGGGGTCTCCTGCTAGTTGGGCGTGCCCGGAAAACCTCCAGAGGGAGGCGCCCAGGAGGATCCTGATCAGATGCCCGAACCACCTCAGCTGACTCCTTTCAACGCAAAGGAGTAGCGCCTCAACTCCAAGTTCCCGACTGATGTCCGAGCTCCTTACCCTATCTCTAAGGCTGAGCCCGGCCACCCTACGGAGGAAACTCATTTCGGCCGCTTGTTTACTTGAAGTAAACAGAGTGCATTGCTTTCCAAATATAGCCGACGTTGTATTTATTTATACCATCTCTGGAGGGAGCCAAAGTCAACTATTTCCCCGCATAGTGGCCACGCAAAGGTTTTAGAAAGTGAAACCTGGGATGGCCTTCAAGAAAAATGAAACTGAATTAAATAACCAGAGCGTTTTGCTTTCACCTGTTCTTCTTGAAGGTAACATCCAGGTCAAAGTCAAAGATGGAAATTTCTAAGATGCTTAAGATTAAAAAAACAAAAACATAATAAAGATAATTTGGATTTTCTGTTAAAATCCAAAGAGCATCTTGAACAGAAATGTTAATAACTATCCTGCAATCAAACAGACAAAAACAGGAAAGGTTTCCTCCAAAATATTGGGATTTTATTTTCCAAAAATCCACTATTTGAGACATGTCAACCAACCATCTATGTTTGCTCAAAACTGACTTGTAATAGTTAAAAGACAAGACACGCTATTCTCAGCCTACCCTTATGATTTTATTTCTTTGTTCCGATAGATTCAGGTTTGGCAGCATTCTTTGCATTTGACCACAGTGAGGACATGCCACTCTTAATCCACGACTTATCCTCTCATTGATTCAGTCACAGAAGATCCAGGAAGGTGTCCGACTGCAGCAGGTGAGAGCTTTAGGTTTGTTAACAAGACATACTGGGAAAGTTTACCTATGGGAGCACTAGATTGTCTTAATTTATCATTTTAAGCCCTTTATAAGAAAGAGACAACTGTTCTAATTATTACTACGGAGTATTCAGGCCACATGTAAGCAAACAAATGAGAGATGGAAAGTTTTCTTGTATTTTGCATTTTGAGGATAAAAATCCAAAATGTCTAGAATCAAATCAAAGTTTCAGTATTAGAATCAGGCATACAACATTTCCACTTTATTTTCTGCAGTTTCATTTCCACTCTCAAAATGCAAAAAAAGAAAAATAAATCTTCCTCTCATTTTTTTCTCACTTTTGCCCGAAAACTCTGTCATAGTTTAGGAACTTTACAGTAACATTAATATATTTTAAATTCTTTAAAGTTTTTTTAATACTGTACATAATAATTTATATTATTTCCATGTCTGATAGTGCTTCTGCCTACAGACTTCAATAAATGTGATTTTTTTTTTTTTGTTGCTGTTTGTTTTGTTATTTCAATATTTATATATTTTATTGTAATATTTTTGTGCTCTACTCTAATTTCACAGGGTATTCTTTAGTGTCTGTGGCTGAAGTTCAACATGGCAGAAAAGCCCCTGACAGACTGGGACAGTGGTATCTTTGACTGCTTTGAGGAGATCAATTCTTGTAAGAATCCAACTTAACACGTATTTTTGTATTAAAAGGCCTGACAGCATGTTAAGATAGTTTGTAGCGCTCTGTTGCTTCATGTCTTTGTGTTTTTTTCAGGCTGCTACGGTTTCTGGTGCTGCCCTTGTCTTGCCTGCACTGTTTCCAACAGATTTGGAGAGAACTACTGTCTCCCCTTGTGTGACATTTGCAGCCCTGCTGCACTGGCAGCCTGTGGGATTCCTCTGTTTGTTCCTCCGGCGGGCTTGTCTCTACGGAGTGCCATACGCAACAGACATGGCATCAAGGTAAGACGCACGACATGCTGACCTGCACTGAATTTCATGACATGTTGAATACAAAATAAAGTAATGCTTTGGTTCTGCGCAGGGTTCTCTGTGTAACGACATCCTGATTTCCTGTTTCTGCGGATGGTGCAACTGGTGTCAGATGCATCGCGAGTTAAGACATCAGAAAAAGACTCCCACTGTCATCAACATGCAGTCTCAAACTGTCGTCAACATGCAGCCTGCTCCGGTGATGATGGCCAGCCCACCTCCAACTATGTTTGCGCCTGCTCCGGTGATGATGGCCAGCCCACCTCCAACTGCGTTTGTGAGCCAAACAGAAGTCGTCACCCAGAAATACTGAGACTGGTGGAAATGGGATTTTGCTCTGATCACCCTGCTGTTAGTTTTATTGTATTTTTCAATGAAACCTCCGACTGTGACCACTTTGATTTGTGTGATGAATTCTTTACAGTTTCCTTATAATCATGAAGTTCACATCTCTTTATAGTTCATGGAAATGATAAGAATTTGACTTTGAGCTAGACATGCACATTTACTGAACTGTGAACTTTATAGTAACAATAATAATCCTCAGGTTTTTTAGTTTGAATTAATTTCTTAGTTTTCCTGTGAAAAATAAATAAATCTGTAATTCAGAGCAAAAAAATGTGGTGACAATTAAATCTGATTTGACGTGTACTACTCGTGTTTTAAAATATTTGATTCAATCAATAATAATCTGGGGGGCTGCAGCCTATCCCAGCTCGCATTGGGCGAAGGCAGGGTTACACCCTGGACAGGTCACCAGTCCATCACAGGGCCAACACACAGAGACGGACGGAAACAAAGACCATTCACGCTCTCATTCACACCTAAGGGCAATTTGTAGAACCACCAATTAACCTTAGGTGCATGTCTTTGGATGGTGGGAGGAAGCCAGAGTACCCGGAGAGAACCCACGCGGGCACAGGGAGAACATGCAAACTCCGCACAGAAAGGCCCCGGCCCAGATTCGAACCTTTTTTTGCTGTGAGGCGACAATGCTAACCACTGCACCACTACCTAATCGACTAGTCCCCTGAATTAAAAAAAGATTTCGGAGGCTACAGTAGCTTCGTTATAACAATATGTTGTACAGGATGTCCCATTTTGCGCACACAGCAACGCAGTTATTGTGATGATTCTCTCTGATCAACCAATGCATTGTTCTCACATCACCTTTTAGTATCGGCCAAGTACTACCAACAATTTTTGCCCGATGGAAAACAAAAATGAAAAAGGAAGTAGAGCCAGTGCAAATGTATTTGTACTGATAGAAACAAAGCATCCAAATGGATTACTGTAAGACATCGCATGTTTCATAATCATTTACATTGATGTTTGTTGTCATGCAGCTCGTCCTACTCCTTGCCAAGAAGACATTTTTGCTTAACTATCTTTAAAATTAAAAAAAAAAAAGTCAGCCTTTAGGGTTTGAAAGGGGGATTTTATGTATTTAAAGTGCTTTTCACAATTTATGTATTTTTTTTCCTGATAAAAACTGCTTGCAGAACGACGACCCATTTACCAACACGATGAAGTTGGGAGTGCCTGCCTTGACGAAAAACCTGTGTCCACAACAGAAAGGAAGAAGAATGAGGAAAAGACCATGAAAGAAGTTCATAAATGGAAACATTTCACACCATAAAACACAATACATTCCCTAACAGAGATAAAGCACACAGATTTACATTTCATTACTGAAAACGAAAGAATTTACGACCCGTTTAAACCAGGAGCCCTGCCCACAAGGTGACACGTGCCATCAAATAAACCAATCACTTATTTTTCCTTGATATTTCCATGACAAGGAAACGGTAGCTAACAGCAGGACATGATTTTAAAAGGAACTTTAACTGGTTTCATAAAGATTTTGTTAAACTGGTGTTAATATCACCGAATAGAGAACATCCATTTTAACCCAATAATAATAACAATTTATTTCAGGCTAATAAGACAAAAAGGAGACTTATAGAATAAATTTAGGTTCTGATTGAAATGTCATTTAAGAAGAGAATTCTTAATGTCCACGGTGTGAATCAAAATGAAACCAGCCTTCATTGGAATAAACAGTAAATGTACCTTTTACGCTGCAGTGTTTTCAGAAGTGAGGCCTCGGGGTCGACTTCGTAGAGTTTCTCCTTCTCCTCATCTTCAAAGTACAGCTGGGAAAGACGGGCAAATGTTATTGCAGGCTGTTATTTTCAAATTAACTCACTGATATTACTGTTTTTATACTGTAAGGTAACCCTCTGTACAGCTGTGTTCTTGGTTATTTATTGTTTCTGTTTTTCTTCATTTTTAAAGACTCCAACCGTCTTCTTCCAGTTGAAGATTCGGGTGTTATGTTAGTAGCAGCTATTACAGCCCAGCGCTGATAGGCTCAAGGAGACAACCTCACGTCTCTGTGAGGGTGCAATCAGACTAAAATTACCACGGCAGCCTGTATGCAGTGGTGGTAACCTGCAGGAGCTAGGACGGCTAGTGGGCTAAAGACAGCGGCCCACAAAGTAGTAAATCTGACAGGATGTTATCAAATGTTATGACGTCATTCATCTCAGTCGCTGTCCAAAAACTCTGTCTTTTCTGTTGCTTTTATTCGTTTTCTGCACCTGTACATAAAACTAGTACACTCTGATGTGTAAAACCAACGGAGTTCCTCTGTCATCCTAATTCATATTTCTTCCCCTTTAATAATATTAAAAAAAAGACTGACAAAATCTGCTGCTTTATGTATTTAGTTTATCGAAGAGCAGTTAAGAGTGTAGCACCACTTCTTCAACCTTAAAACTGTGGAAGAAATCACAAGTTTGAAGGACAAAAAGTATCAATCACACTGTATGTTAACGTATGAACGGAGAAGTAAACCAAACTACTTCAACACAAACCTGCAGATTTTGGATGGAGTATTTTCTGTCCGTGTCCCAAGTAGGAAGTTCTTCAAACATGACCGCCAGGTGGTCTAAGAAACTGCACAAGATGAGACAAACGTGGAGATACAGGAGTTATTTTGTATCTGATCAAATGTCTTTTACAAAGCTGTTATTTTTTTTTCATGTGGCTGTGGAAATTAAAGTGACATTTCTAGGCTTTGTCACCTTTGCTCAACAGCGACCCCCTGTGTCCAGAACTGGTAATTACACAAACCAGCCAAGTGTGAGTTTTTCTTCCTGCTTCACTTAAAACCATTTAATGTTTATCAGTGGAATAGTAAAACACAATATAACAGTAGCAAGCAAATACAAGTGATGAACGTGAGTAACACAGCTGTAACCATCAAATGTGTGCGAACATTAACTGCTTATTTTCCTGTGTGGTATAATTTCATCTATTTAAAAGAAACATGCCCCTGTATGTCTCGCTTCAATCAACAGACACTTAAAATAGGTATTCAATCCCAGGATTTCTCCCTCTAAAGCCTGTTATCGAACAATTATTTTCATTATTGATCCATTTGCAGATTAATGTCCCATCTCTGAATTGTAAATGCTGACTCAGCATCCACATGGCTATCCAGACAAAAATCCAAAAGTATTCAATTTGCTACGACAGAAAAACATTAAATCTTTACATCAGAGAAGCTTTGACCAGAAAATGTCTGGAAGTTCTGCTAGAAAATGGCTTAATGAAGGCGCAACCTGGTCACAATAAGCACAGACATATCTCGCATCACAACCTCGTCAGGACTAGAAAAAAGAAAAAAGAACAAGAGTATTTCACCAGTTGTTCTCGCAGAAGGCCGAGATGAAATCACTCTGCTGATGTTCGGGGTACAGGAAGAGAACAGGCCAGTGCAGCGAGCCCCGCTCGTCCAGGAAGACCTGAGACCCGGTGACCTCCCGGGAGCTGAGGCCGTCCAGGCTCAGCTGCGCGATCGCAGCTGAAGCGGGTTCATCCTCATCCTCGCTGCCTGAGCCGTGCCGACGAGACTTCGCAGGCTGGAGGAGCTTGATGCCTCGGTCCTGCGTCAGACAACACAAAAATGTATCCGATCATCGTGAAATAAACAAAAAAAACAAACGCGTTTGAATCTTATACGACATTGATTTGCACCGGAGATGTTTTCAGCATATTTCAGGGGTTTTCAAATACAAACGCGCGCGACAACACCGACAGGTTAGACGCTGACGAGAAGCAGGTTAATGCGCCGCCTACCGTTATAGCAGCCAGAAGAGCTTCTTTCTCACCACGCAGCTTTTTTTCTTGGACTTTGGCCTTCCTGGCATCTCTCTCTGCTGCTCTCTGAGGCACCAAAAACAAATATTACTTTAAAACAGCATTCATTTAAAACCTGCATCGAATTTATTTATTTATTTATTTTTTTAAATCATCTGAACTCATAAATTACGTTGTGTTTATCCGCCGCAGCTCTCAGCTCCCGCAGCTTTGCGTCGGCAGGGTGGGCTGCCAGCCCCTCGTCACACCACCTGACGGCCTCGGAGAAGTCACGCAGCTCTACGCAACACTGAACACCTGCACGGCCAGAAATGAGGAATTCACATTATTGTTCTGATCGTTATCACAATCTCGGGACGCTGTGATACCGTCTGATGACGTTGTCATCGGAGTGGGTCACATGGAAAAAAACAAAAAACAAAAAAACAAAAAAAAAACCTCTCGTTATTTCCTGTGGCAATACTAATAAATATAAACTTTCTAGAGTCAGTTCAAAATGTAGCTTTATGGTAAAGCTTAAAAATCAGGCCACAATAAAAAAAAATTAAAAATTTAAAAAAAAAAGCATTTATTTGTTTTGTTTTGACATTGATATGTTAATGACGTTGTTTCTTTGTATATGTTTGTTGGCACTACCTGTTTTAATAATCCCTATTTTTCATAAATATGTTAGTGTTTGTAAAACGGTATCAGAAGCACGTTTCACTGCGATTTTACACCATAAATACAACCGAATTGAAATACTGCCAAATCGTTTTTCATGAAAATCAAGATATTACGTTTGTGGATTATTCCTCTTGCATATACAGCTATTGTACTTATAATTTGGCATTAATATCAGTAACACTATATTTTTCATAAAGGTCTCTGCATGCATGCATGCAAGGGACGCTGTGTTCTCAGGTCAGAAGGTCAGCACATCGTCTCCTGCAGAGAGTCACATACCGCAACCAGCACTTTTGCAAAACAACTTCTCCTCAAAACTGATGTGCAGGTGTCAACAGATAACGAAAACAAGAAGAACCAGTCAGCGAACGCCAACACAGCACAAGGAGCTACATGCACGATGTACTATAAAATACAGGAGCAAGGGCCAGACAGACAAGACAGTCGAGACTTTGCGAACTGACACACTTTGTTGCTGTCAGGGACACTTTGTCTGAGCTCCAAGCTTGTGACCCGATACTCGGCTGCTTTTACAATAAATACTTTTGAGACCGGCCGATTCTCTCCTATTGACTGGGGGCTGACGCGTATTGGGCGTTGTACCGGCATGAGCCCGAGTCCAGCACGTTACGCTCGTGTAAACAAAATAGGAGAGCAATCCTTTATCAACATAAAGCGCCATGGATTTAGTTCAAAGCCAAACAGGGCAGCCAGAAAGTGTCTCTTCTTCTGAACACGTATGTGTATTATTAAACTACGAGCAGACTCTAAAAGGGGCATCAAATAAACAGGGGGGAACAAAAAAAAGATCAATGAATTGGTCCCGTGTGTCACCCGCCTCTCATCAAAGCTTTGAGGTGGTCTGGCTTCATCTTCTTCGCAGCTGCAGCGTCGTTCAGCGCCGAGCGCATGTTACCTGCGTGACAAACACAAGCAGACACCACGTCATACTTTCCCCACAAAAACATCTCAGCACTTCAGCACTTTTTATTATTATTTTTTTTACCCAGATAGAAGTGCGCCGCCGCCCGGTTGGTGAGGAGAACCGCGTTGAGCTCCCGGTCCCCGCATTTCTTCTTCAGACCCGCCGTGTAGGACGCCACGGCCTTCTGGTAGCTCTTCTCCTTGAAGAAAGCGTTGCCCTCGTCTTTCAGGCTCGTCGCTTGCTCTGCAGAAGAACCGTCCGTTTCCTCTCATTCACAAAAAAAAACCTGCTCCTCAGTGAGGACGCATTCAGGACGGCTGCGAAAGCAGGAGTCAAAGCTGTGGTCCACTTACCCTCCGGAGGCCGGTCCTCGTCGTGGATGATGGACTGGAGACAAGCTAGTTCTGGGTAACTTCGTGGGTCAATCTCTTCTGGGGCTGTTTTCATGAACATGGGCACTTTATTGAACTCCTGCACGAGACAGAAACACATAAATGCATAAATACAAGTCCACGAGGACGGACAACAACAACAACAACGCAGCTCACACAGATACACATACACGTGTGTGTGTGTTCAGTGTTTCGTGTCAGCGTTACCTCTTCCCAGTTTGTTTCACTGAAACCTTTTTTGTATCTCTGGGTCGTGAATCTGTCCATGAACTCGTCCATCCCGTCGTCGCTGTCACTGTGCACCGGCTGCGACGCCATTTTGGGTCAAACGGTCCTTTCGATCGCCTTTCGTCGTTTCCAAATCTCGTGTAAACTCTCAACAATCGTTTGCCGACGCCTGGGACATCAGCTGTGGCACGTTGCCGATTCCGGAAGTCGCCTTGTTTACACATGTGCGTGAGCGGCACTGCGTGAATAGTGATCCGTGCGGAAACTCTTGTCCCGCTACATTAGTTCCACTGCGGTGTTTTTAATACGTTCACCAGACAAACGTATTCAAACACTGTATTCGAGTACATTTTAAAATACACGGAGGAAGTATTAAAAATACTTTACTGAAGTAAAAAGTACAGATACGCTGTAAAAATAAAAGTATTCATTGTGGGGGAAAAAAAATAAATTGATGCATTAACATGTAAGCAGCATTTTACTGTTGGTTGAGGTGGAGTTTAAACAATTCAGAATATGACTGCAAACTTATTATTTTTTATTATGAATCAATCTACTGATTATTTTATCATGTAATTGATTGATTTGGATGTAAAAGGAAAAATGAATCAGGCAATGGTGAAGGATGTCAGTTACCTTGAGCAGAGTGAGATCAAGCCAAAACTCATTTTGTTAAACCAACCACCCAAACCTCAAAATTATCAATTTAAAACTTTTAAAAAAGAATGAAGGAAAAGCAACCAAGAGGCATTCAAGAAGCTGTAATTATGAAATGTGGAGTATTTAAAAAAAAAAAAAAAAAAAAAGAGGAACAGAAGACTTACACAATTAACAATTTATTGTCAATTAACTGTCAGTCAATTAAACGATGAATCCACTGATTCTCACGTACTTCATTGTGCATGTGGGGTATTGGTACTTTCATTCAACTGAACAATTTGAATATTACTTCTATTACTGGAATATATATATATATATATATATTTTTTTTTTCCACTTGTCTTTCTCTGGTCTCACTTTTCCATAATTGTTGGGACATGATTGCGTTTACAGCATTTACTGCCAGCACTGATTTGTGTCATGAGAGTTGTAGGTTACAGATGCCAATGTATATTATTCACAATAATTTAAATTCACGTCAGCAGACTCGTATATTTATTGATGCCATTCTTTGAAACTTCAAAACCAAAAATGGGTTTATTCTTCTTTGCCCACCACATCACATACAGCACAAACAAACCTTTATTTCCACATTCAGATTTGTTTCTCAAACAGTTTCCACTCCTCCCAGTAGATCCAAGAGTCCATCTTTACTGAGGAACGTCGTCTCGCCCGTCTGCTGACGGATCACCTCAAACCTGGGCGTTTCCTCCAGAGCAGCCTGACCTACTACGACGATGTACGGGTAACCCAGTCTGCTGGCGTCCTTCAGCCTCTTTCCAATGGTCATCTGTGTTCGGTCGTCCAGAACGACTTCTCCTCTCAGACGAGGCAGAGCGTCTCCCAAAGAGTGAACGAGTTCCTCTGCTAAGATCGCCGCCTCGTCCACTTTGCTACCCTTCTTAGGGGGTAAAACGCAAACCTGGTAAGGAGCGATGAGACCCGGCCAGCGGATCCCCTCTTCTGTTGACATCACCTCGATGGCCGCAGCCAGAATTCGCGTCACCCCGAGACCGTAGCAGCCCATCTCGGCAACACTCGGCTTGTTCTGGGCGTTGCTGAAGGTGGCCTTGAATATGTGGGAGTATTTTCTACCGAGATAAAAGGTGTGACCTACTTCAATCCCCTTTGACTCTACCAGTGTGCCAGTTGTGCACTGCGGACAGTCAGTTCTGTCTGATGACATGGCCTCTACATTAGCAGAGAAGGAGCAGCTCCCACAAACCAGCAGCCGGTCCTCCCCGATGTCCGCCGGCAGCTGGAACTCATGGGAGAGTTTCCCGCCGATGTTTCCCGTGTCGGCCTGCACCTGAACGCAACGCAGTCCCAACCGGGCGAAGAGCCGGGTGTACGCTTGGCACACAGCTTCGTAGGTCTGATGAGCAGCTTCTTCACTCGCATCAAACGAGTACATGTCCTTCATGTAAAACTCCCTCCCTCGAAGGAGACCGAACTTCGGCTTCGGTTCGTCTCGGAATTTGCGGGTGATCTGTTCGTTGAAAAATAAATCGTGGTGTAAAAACCGCAGCTCGTTACAACAGCTGGTAATAACGTGGCAGATCGCTGACCTGGTAAAGAAGCAGAGGGAGCTGTCTGTAGGAGAGAGTCGACTGGTGAGCGACGAGAGTCGTCACCGCCTCCTCGTGTGTGGGGCCCAGGCAGTAGTCGGCACCGTGGCGGTCCTTCAGACGGAACAGCTCCTTCCCCATCAAATCCCAACGCTCGCTGGTTTTCCAGAGATCAGCTGAGCACAGACTGGGCATGTCCAGCTTCTGCCCACCAATCCCCTGCATCTCCTGGTCGATCACTCTTATCTGTTAATACAAAGCAAATTTACACAAAAAAAGATTGTTTTAACAGCAGTTACGACTGTCTA
This sequence comes from Embiotoca jacksoni, assembly GCF_022577435.1. Taxonomy (NCBI): domain Eukaryota; kingdom Metazoa; phylum Chordata; class Actinopteri; family Embiotocidae; genus Embiotoca; species Embiotoca jacksoni. Next base: position 5,995,975 of record NW_027185329.1, read on the forward strand.
GTATTCATCGGTCCGTAAACCAGTGAATTTTGTTGTTGTTGTCATTGAACTGTCTCGTGTTGTGATGTCGCACATTTTTTCCCAGAAGGTCTATAGAGAGAAAAAAAAAAAGTCCTATACGTGGACAAGGCAAAAGCAATAAATACAGTTTCCTTCCTCGAAACATATTATTCCACCTCGTATAACAAAATAAAAAAAAAAGCTCACCAGCTTCTCCACGGAGCGGACGGCGGCAGGCAGGTAGTAGTAGCAGCCCGGGTTGGACGGATGAACCAGTCCGGCCTGCTGCATGAGCCGCTGGCTCTTGCAGGTCATCTCCCCCTGCAGCCGGCAGTCCTGCCCCACGTCACGCAGGTTCGAGGGCTGGTAGAGACGGGACACCAGCACCGCGGGCTTCGTGCGTCTGGAGGGAGCGGCGGCGGGGAAGGCTGCCGCAGGCCCGGCGCAGCCCGAGCGGCTCCTCGCCGGGAGAATCGGGGGTCTGCGGAGGCCGCGAGAGACTCTCTGCAGAACACGATGCATCGCGGTGCTCCGTGGTACATCCAGATGTGCTGCTGCTGCCGCCGCGGAGAAGAAGAAGAAGAAGAAGACATAAATTAGTTCAAGCCGAGCATTTTAACGGAAATAATCAAGAAACTGTTTCGACTGTCAATGTTCATTGTCAAACAATTCGCACCTCAAATGTTTTGTCGAATAATAGTAAACAAGACGTTTACTGCTCGACAAACAAAACAAAACAAACGTTGTGGACAAGGTCGCATTCAGCTCAGTGAAAATCTGAAGGGCTTTTTTTTTTTCTCCTTCATTGGTTTAGTTTGTAGGTTAGGTTAGGGTAGGGTAGGTAGTTACTTTATTAATCCCCGAGGGGACTTTTTTTTTTGCTACAGCAGCATACAGGAAGCAATAAGATAATAATAGAATAATAGAAAGCAGTAAAATAGCAGTAAAAATATAAAATGCACAGTATATACAGTACAGTATATATTATGTACATATACGTTATAAACTGAATGGGTAAATGAATGACAAAAACAAAAGGCTGGTTCACCAATACATATCGGAGGGAGATTCAGGTACATTTACTTTAATTGCATTTTTCCATTTTATGAAACTTTTCACGAGTAAAGATGATACTTTTTTACACTTTTAACACACGGGCACGCGATACTTATTCTAATAACACCGCAAGCAATTTTACATTTACGGGGGTCACGTGTTAAGTTAGCAGGAGAGCTAGCTCTAGGTTAGCTTCATCAGTCGTCAACACAGCGCCGGTACGCACACGCAGAACTAAATCGGAAGACTCACCTTTTGGTAACCCAGCGTGTCAGTTTATCCCGAGTGGAATTTTAAGGGTACATCAACGCAGAGTGGGATTTTTTTTTGTTTATTTTTAACGAGTTGACATACTGCAGAAACACTGAAGGTGCCTGTTGTGCTCCGCCACGCTGCTTTCTCTTCCTCGGCTACCCGATGACGGGCTCGGAAGCGCCAACATCGCCACCTGCGGGCCTGGAGGAGAACAGGCGCAGGATCACCTTCCTGCTGAGAGACAGAGCAAGGGCCATGTTGCGTTTGTTTGTCCAAGAGAAAAACTTTTTTTTTTTAACGTCACTCTGACCTGCGTTGATAAAATGAGAGCATAAATACTGTCAGGAATATTATATATATATATTATAATATAATTACAATAACATAATTGCATTAGGACTGTATCCAATGTTTTAAAATAGAAATCGTGAGACTAATTCTACTGATCGATAAAGAAATCTGTTATTCTTTTCAAACTTTGACTTATGTCTTCCCCAGATATGGTTGTTCAATGGTTTCCTTTAAAAAAAAAAAATTAAAAAAAAAAAATCTGAATAAAACATCATGTACCTCCACGTGGAAATTAATTACTATTAAAATAGGCAGTGTTCATTTTTTTTTCTGTCTCATGCCTGTCCAGCAAAATATACAGCTGGAATGCATTTTTTTTTACTCTATTGTTCTATTAACTTATGGTTTGTTGCTCAGATTTTCTAATTCAGATGAGACACGACATGGTATGGCAGCGTTCAAGGACACCGGTCTTACAAATCCTGTTATTGTCAGAAACTAAAAACAAAATGTTTCTTTCTTTCTCAATAAAAATGATACACATTACAAATAACATCAGGATCAGCTGCTCAGTGAAAAATCGACTTCCTGCTGCTCTACTCAACATTGAAACACTCAAATGTTAAAATACTGTAAAAAAAAAACAAAAAAAAAAAACAGAATTTTTTTAAGGTCATGTCCTGTAAATGCTGGATTTAGACTTTATAGAGCTGAAAACAGGAAACATTTGTTGTGAATATGAAAGCCAGATGCAGTGGAGTGGAACAGAAGGTTAAATGACCTGAAAACACATTTAATGAGCCATTTAGTATCGACATTACTTCACTTCCTCGTTGAGTCATGCTATGTATTTACGCACCTGTTAAATCAAATATTCCAGAAAATACTTTTGTTTATAACCGTAACTGTTTTGTCCGACTCTCTTGAATGAAAGAAATTTAATAAAAATGGGTTTTAACCATCACTGAGGAATTGACAGAAACAAAACGTTTTGATTTAAAGATGTTATTAAAGGTTCAGTCCGTATCTTTAATGTCAGGAGCTGTAACTCTTGAAAAGTGCTCTTAAAAAAAACGTTTAACAACTAAACAATTGACAGTTGCCACTGGTCGTCCATGTCAGGTAAAATATTTGATAATCTGTTTTGGTACAATCGATGAGTTTTTATTGAACGTGTATATACTAACACATATAATCTTTGTCTTTTGCTGACATTATACTGTCCTGCAATCTGTGTTAATGCACTTTTGCTGGCTTTATAGCATTTTATGCCAGCAATGTTCAACCATTATTCCCTTCAGTCAATCGGTGACACCGACACCTGATGGTCGTCTCACGTGGCGAACACAGAGGAGCTCAGAGTGTCTCTGCTCCTCCAGGTGGACGCTGAGGAGGACAACGTCCAGGCTGACGGGTTCAGATGGGCCGAAGATGCACATACTGATGTCTTCCTGAGCCAATTAAGTTTGTGTCTGTTTGATCCATTTATCTAGGCGCTCTCTTTGTAAGATGTAGTTCCCAGAGAAAGAGGGCGACCGAATGTCTCTGTGAGATATGAACAATCCCATTAGGACAGATTTTTTTTTTTATCTGCAAACGTCACATTTTCCTCTTTGGATTTAAGATGAACATAGAGGTAAACATTTTACTCTTACGAAGACTCAGCTCGAGGTTTCCGAATGCAGTGTAAATAAAAAAATATACGCAGAGAACAGTTCATACGTTTAATAAGGCTGCTGGTATGGCTTCAGAAGTGACGGAGGACAGAGGTGGAACCGGCAAGTCGTCCACGTAAAAGTAAATGGAACAACCACGATGAAGAAATGATGCATTATAGGTAAAAGTTCAAACATTTTACTTAAATAAAAAGTGCAAAAGTATTAGCAAACAAGTAGTTAAGCTGCCAAAAAGTAAAAGCAAAATGCCCCATGTCAGAATAATATACATTTAAGTATATTTTTGAATTATAAATGTTGATCTATTAATGTGTAAGCATCATTTCATTGTTTAACCATCGTAGCAAATGTGATCATTTGTCAGAGTTCTTCGTTGTCATGGAGAAACAGGAAATGAATGACCTTCACTAAACTGTTTTCACAAAGTTAGAACTGCTCTGTCCTGTAAAAAAAACAACAAATCATTCTGCAGCCTGTAAAACACCCCCAGACCCAAAGTTAACAGGGTGTCCACACACTTGTTTGACACTATCCTCACCTACATACCAGATGAACGTTAAATCCTATGACTCAGAAAACATTTTTTACCTCGGACTGTCTGTGATACTGAAACAGAAAACATGTAGGAGCTTTGTAATTTGATAGACGATAATTACTTCCCACCACGACGGGAGGGAACCTCGTCTGCTTCACTACAGCTGCCTCTCAGTTTTCTGGTATCAAACATGTCTGTGTCGCTTCCGTTAAACTGCACGAACACTGTTTCTGTCCGAATTCAGATAAAAAAAAAAAGTCTCCAGGTCGGCTCTACTTTTTAGTTGAAAAGGAATATCTATTCAGAACAAGTTTTACAGTTTCATCTGTCTTGTTTTCTGCTGCCATAACTGACAGCCATGCGGCATGTCCAGCTAAACATAATATCATTTCATAGACATCCTAAGTGGAACCTTAATGATCATGGTCAGTATCACAACGCGCCATCAGCAGCACCATAATGACTGCATGATGGACTGTCAACATTTACTTTTTTCCTCTCAGATGGCCCAAACTGCTGTAAAGTGAAAAACAAGCAGGCCATCAGAGCGTCGTAAACAGACCAAACATCTGTTTGACTTCAGGGGGAATCACTTTGCATCCCTTAATTAGCCACGATCTGCAGTGAAGGTCGGCGCAATCACGACCTTAAATCACATAATCAGAGGGAGGCTGGGGAGGCTGCTCTGGGGGTTGTAAAAGGCTCATGGCTGAGACGCTCCTTTAGGCGGCCAAAAATGGTGATGGAGGAGATAACCGGAAGCAGGAGAAGTGTGTGTGTGTGTGTGTGTGTGTGTGTGTGTGTGTGTGTGTGTGTGTGTGTGTGTGTGTGATTGTGTGTGTGTGTGTGTGTGTGTGTGTCACTGGGATGGGCTAAGGGCCGGTCAGAGGGAGGTGGAAAGACACTCAGGATTGATGAACTGAAAGGTGGATGGTATATAATACGGGGAGGTGCAGGCAGTGGATCAACAATCTGCAAAAAGAGTCTTGAGAGAAGACGGGAAAGTAACAGAGAACAGCTGCAGTGGGTTTAAAGAGCGACACAGAGCCCTAAACAGACAGACAGACAGACATCCAGCATGCGTGCTCTGGTGGTTTTGCCTCTGCTCTTGTGTGCAGTGGTGTGCGTGGACCAGGTGAGAGCAGAGGTGAAGGCGGTGAAGCTGTGCGGCCGGGAGTTCCTGAGGGCCGTGGTGTACACCTGCGGAGGCTCCCGCTGGAGGAGATTCCTCAGCGAGTCAGACATGGACGGTGAGTAAACTCTGCTTTTTATTCTCACAGCAGCAGCTACAGGTAGTTACTAGTAATACATTGGACTTTATTCTAGTATTTTTTTGTTTTTGTTTTGTTTGTTACGAAGGTTTTTCCACAAAAGTCACAAGATAAGATAATAATGGTTTTCTTTTTCATTTATTTAAGCTAAAGCTGTGAATAACATCTATTTTGTGCTGCAGGCAAAATACAGGTTACCCTCTTTAGTTCACCTCAAGTGGCTTTAGGGTTCTTAAAATCATTATATTCCTCACTGTTGTCTGAGAGTGTGACGTGTACGTTCACTTTTTTCAGAACACCTGTGAAATTTAATCAGCTCGGCCATAAATTCTGTTTTTACAAAGCTTAAACATTTTCACTTTATGTCCATTATTGAGGACAGTTGGTGATTTAATTGTGGACAAAATATGTCAAGAAATGTCAATGTCAAGAAAAACTGACAATGTAAAAGCTTCATAAAAGTAGGATTTACGGCAGAGCTGCGATACTGGATTGCGTTTACAGATGTGACTAAAGTGCTTTCGAGGGTGCTAAATTGGAGATAATTGTTATGTTTTTGAAAACTTTGGTATCTCTACCTATATCAAAAAATGTAGATTACATTTTTTTCCAATTTGAAGTAAACTTTTCTGTTTCTTCTGACAGTACGTCTCCGGTCATTTGGGAGTTACTTTCTCAGAATCAGACCTCACAGTTGTTAGAGATTCTCCTGCCATGTCCACAGTGACATCTCTTTTTCTCTATTAGTTTGTGTTACTTAAATGGAACACAAAACAAGTACCACACTACAGCATTCTTGATTTATCTGTCAAAGCTCGTGACTTCACGGTTTTCCACTGCTATGTCCTTGGGGGGGGGGTGTTCAACCAAACTTCTGTCTGTGTTCGCTGTATCTGCTGCAGTATAAACTATTCATTCATTACAGTGCAGTGGGTGCGCGGGCTGACAGGTGTCTCCGCCCAGCGACATGCCATCTGCTGTTTGAGCTTATTACCCCGGAGGAGGCCACATATCACTGATTAAATGCTGGAGTTGAGCGTTCCCAGTGCAGCCTCTCTCTTTACTGTCTGTCGAACACAAACAAACCCAGTTAGCGTTGCAGTCGTGCTGATAAGAAAGAGGAAAGTGACACTGTAGAAGACGAGTGGCACTGATCTAATCTGTGCAGTCATTTGGAGTTTCCTCATTTGATGGGAACATGGACAGAAATTGCGGAGGATTGATCTGAAAACAGTTGTTTATCAATTAGACTCTCGGAAACAGCTGTCACAAACTACTTTCAAAGCAACAGCTACACAAAGCGTTTAGTGGCAGTCACATTAACAGTGGGGATTTGAGATAAACAATGTTTCACAATTCAATCAAATTCAGATCGCATAGCTGCTAATTTCTGACACTTGTAGCGGTAAAAGACAAATATCTGAAGTGGAAAGTGTGTGTGAGAACCAGGTTAATGGACTAAATTAAAAAAAAAAAAAAAAGCTAATGAGTTTTTTCTTTTTTCGAGTGTATTGCTGTGTTTTGTTGTTCCAGGTGTGCCCGGAGCGGACCAGAACAGCTTGGAGAGCCTCGTCAGCAGCTCCGGCTCCGAGTTGACCAAACGGGACATTAATAACATACTGACCACCGTGTGCTGTCAGGTGGGCTGCAGGAAGAGCGACCTGACCTTCCTCTGCTGAGGACGACCCTCTCCTCTCCTTACTCTCATCCTCAAAGTGACCAAAGTGACTGTTCTCTCCTGTCTTGCCTTACCAAAAACCAAATTTGAAGAAAATGAATCTGACTAACATGCCGAGGTCTACAAGTATGATCACTGTGCAACTTGTGAGGTGTGTAGATGTGGACCACGAGAGCATCCGTGAATATATTTCTAAACCTGAGCTGGAAGATATGTGCAAACATAAATATATATATATTCAACTATTATATAACTAAATCTGTATTAAAAGGTGCAGGGCTGTTTTACTTCCTGCTCAGATCCTGTGTAAAGAGAAGACACATATCTCAGCTCGGGCTCCTGTACGTGTATGTAGCAAGTATCCACAGGGTTAGGACAGGAAACTTGAGCTGTGTTCTATCATTTCGTTCGTGTCAAATAAATGTTCTTACCTTACATTCTGTTGTGTTTTTTTTATTTTCTTACTTTAAAGTCTTGGACACTGATGCTTAAAGAATTCCAGCAATCCCAGTGTCAATGATGCAATATCTCCCCCCACAAAAAAATTCAAAGCAATGTTTGTTTTCCTCAATTTTTTCCAATCTTGGTTTTGTTATTTCTTTAAAATACTGTAGTTTACCTCTCGAAGCCTTTGCCTGAACTATTTACACCTCACTCACATGCACACAGTGACATTAGATCACACGGAGATACTGTGTGGTATTAAGGGGTCACAACTCTTCTCCTGACTGCCAGCTGTCCCGATTAAAGCGTAAAATGCCTCCCAAGAATAAAACACAACTTTCACTCTGCAGCTGTTCCAGTACAGTGAGACTCCAGGTGCTTTGAGCGAATGCTAACGGCAGCATGTTAACATGCTGTAAATGATAATGCCGTTGGTGTTTACCATGTTAAAAGCGAGCACACAAACTATGGCCGAAGCTGGGTCAAAACTGGACGGTGGCACAAGAGAAAAAGGTTAACGGAGGCATGAACGTCCGCGCAAACATTTATGGGAATTCATCCAACAGTCGGAGGATCTCCAAAACTGCTGTGGAGCATCAACTGGGAACATCAAAAGTGATTCTTTTGTGCCAATTTTTGTAAGATGCTTTACTGAAATAGGGAAATCGTTTACCTACTCTAGGGAGGATACAGGGTAGTTTGTCAAACTCGCATGTTTGCCTCGTGGTGACCTGAAAAACAAAACGTGGTTCGGGCAATATTTCCATATTTCCAAGGATTTCACTGCCTTGGCATTTAGTCAAATGACCTTTGTCACACGACCCGTCCATCTCATGTAACATGCATGTTCTTTTCATGCTGCGGGAACGCAAACATTCACGAAGACCCACTGCTCTCTCGTGGCCGGGCGGGTGTATTACACCGGCCTGCAGCAGGGTTGAAAGAAGGACTACGGTAGCACTATCGTACAATCACACACCTACATTAATATAAAGAAAACTGCAAACACGGGCATCCAGTTATAACTTTTATTGGTTTTGGAAAGAAGCAAACTAAGTTTCTCAGTTCATCTTAGCGTTGTTATGTACTGTACAAACAGCTTGCACATGTGTTTGAGGTTAACGGTACAGAACCAAAAAGCATTCTGGCTTATAGCACACATAAACACACTCCCTGCTCTCTTCTCAACATTAATACAAGGTGACTGACACTCAGCACAACACGTCATTTCAGTACTACCTATCATTACGGATGCCCCACCGTTTACTGCATGCTCTGCATGCAATAATGACTTACTGCAGGACAAATTCACCACAGAGATGAGGATCTGGAAAATACAAGGTTTGTTCCATTTTTTAAATTTTTTTTTATTGAAAGATGCAAAGAATATTCTAGCAACTAACAGACTGAAAGAGTTTTGTGTTGCCTTTTAAGCTGATAAGACATGTAGCCTGCAGTGAAGTTTTAATCTAAAACAGAAGCATGATGAGGAGGGGGGGGGGGGGGGGGGGGGGGGGGAGGAGAGAGGATGTGCAGGGTGGGCCTCTGTAGATAATGCTGTAGTGAGTGTTGCACTGATAGCTTCAAGGTAACAACGTCCTCTCAGACACGTTGAGTCATCCAGTCAACGAGATGAAAGACGGAGATGACCGAGAGAAAATGTCACCGTACGAATTGTGTTATCAGGAGCTAAATGGCACCAATCATCCATCATCGCCTGCACTTCAATAAAACTCAACAACATAGTTTGCTCAGACTGTGTTTGCACACGAAGAATACAAAATCGGTTTCATTTTACCTGCACAGCTCAGATCTGAAATAATTACATATATTCAAAAACTATGTCCGATCAAAAAGTACTACATCGCTGAAAAGGAGTACTGATGTGAGATTAACTGTCTTTTAGTCCTAACTTCAGCCTAATATGCTTGTACAACAGCTCTGAAAGGACTATGATTGGTTACATTTAGCAGAACGCCGACATACGGTACAGTACAGAGATATTTCGGCTACACTTCACACACACGTTTTGTTCTTCATGTTGAGTGTCAGAGCATTCAGGAAGTTCAACATCATCAGCACAGTGTTTTTTTTTTTTTTTTTTTTTTTCACATTAAACAATATAATATTTTTTAATTTTTATCCATTTTAAAAATATTCAGCTTATTCTCCTTATCAGAGGACTGACTGTCTGGGGTACACACACATAAAATACAAAAAAAAAAAAGAAAAAAAAAAAAGCATTTTGGTCAACTTAACCTTGCTCCACAACCGCTTTCAAATCATGTCATCTCACAGAGACCATTACGATTAGGCAAAAATAAAGCCATGGATTCAAACGCTGGCTGGATGATCAGGGGTGTGCTCATGATATAATCGAGTTTAGGTACCGGTGAAGTGAATGGAAACAGGTAAGAAACAGGTAAGATGGTTAACTGGTGACCCGCCGTCAAAGCTGAGGAGGAACTGAAGGTCGGTGAAGGAACCGAGAGAGTTGGATGAAACGTTTTCTTTCTGTTTTTTTTTTTTTTATCACAATGAGGTTTGAATTAAAGAAACGAGGTGGTCCCAGTAGACGACTCCTGATCCAGTAACGGTACCACGGTCACCAAACTTTAGCACTGCCATCGAGAAAAACTGATCGTTTTCGTTGTCGTTGTCTCATTCAAAGGAAAAGTTTGACATTTTGGGGGCGCACGCCTTCAGTTTTCGTCAAAGAATCAATCTTATGTCTGAATGTTAGAAAGCCAGCAGCCGGTTTAGCTTAGCTTAGTGTAAAGACTGGACTGGGAGGGAAACGGCGAACCTTTGTTCTGTCCAAAAGAAAACATGCTTTCAGCCGCCAGCGCCTCTTCGAGGCCGTACGTGGGCACGGCGATGCTTTGAGCTAAATGCTGACATCAGCGTGCTAACATGCTCTTAATGGCAATAATAACCTGCTGATCGTCAGCGGGTACAACGCCATTACTTTGTTATCCGTTTTGTCAAGCGTGTTAGCGTGATCCAATTTGCACAAAACACAAAGTATAGCTGAGGTTGATGAGAATGTACTGAGTTTTTAACGGATATTTGGTCAACAAAAGCGGCGAGCAGATACAAATTTTGACCCGTGGGTGGCGCTGCAGAAAAATTCACCAAAAGTGGCTGCGTTTCACCCCGCCAGAGGCACGAACGTTTATATCTAATGGTAACCAATCGAACAGCCGCGAAGCTATTTTAGTCTGGATAAAAAAAAAAAAATATTGGATTGAACGACATTAGGCATCTGTGGAGCGACGCTGCTTGTCGCCTGTTAACCGCCTTAACGTGATACCTGACACACCTAGTTTATCCTAGAGAACAAACAAACAAGGCAGAACGTGGTAATCTGGGAGCTTTAGAAGTGCTGGAATATTTCTCAGTCGGACGCAGCCGGGCTAGATGTTCCCAGTCATTACGCTAAGCTGACTCAGCAGATATAAGACGAGATATCGATAACGACATCCGGTGCTTCTTCCAAAGTGTCAAACGGATTCTTTGAAGTGTGGACTTTGCCCATGGTATAGCTAGCTCTACATTAACACTGCTTTCACGAAGCATAACACAGCATCCAGGAAGATATTTATCTTTTTCTTTAAATTACCCCTCCCCATACCCATATATAGCTCAATTCTTCTGTTGCACTTGAGTTAAAAAATTATATCTGAAATAAATTCAAAAATTATACCTTATACTGTACACAGGTTACCCAACTACACAGATAACAAAAAAAAAAAAAAAAGAGAATTCAAATATTTATACCTTTATGGGTTCTGAGTTGTGATACCATTCAAATTCTATTCATATACAGAATCACGTGTTTTATACAACAAATCATTGTCATCAATAAATAAAAATAGAATGCTGTCATGTACTCTGGAGTCTAACACTGCTGTCCTGGGAACAACAGAGAGGCTATCCGACAATACGAGGAAAACACCAAACGCCCTTTAAGATACACATTATTGATTTAAAATGACACTTTTTACACTTCTTTTGTTCTGACGGAAAAACACAAGTTTCTTATTTTGCAACCAGTGAACTGACTCGTCATTGCAGCTGCCTAACATGCTAAAAAAAACAAAACCTCTCCTTGTGTGTGTTTGTGTGTAGTTCAGTGATAAATTGGCTGATCGGTGAATTCACGTCAATACAAACGATGCAATCCAAAGTCATGTGACCCTGTAGTACCAGTAGACGACGGCTGAAAATCTACTTTTATGTAGCTACTTTATTCTGTGTTTCATCAAGAACGAATAAAAAAAAACAAAAAACCACCAACTTTCATTTACCGGTTTGTGACGACGGCTTGTGTGTCAGGTAAAGCAGCTACGTGCCACGCAGACGGACGCCGTCAGTGCAAAACGGTGAGCACAGCGGTCTCGGGCTCCGAGCCCGGACCCCGACAGAAGGACTACTTATTAGATCTGTGATTTATTATGTGGTAATGGGAGGTGTATTCGCTTACTACGAACTGTCCTGGGCCCTGCTTCAACTAGTCTAACTTTGGATGTGTCAGAGGTTGAGGTGCATGTGTGACCACTAAGATCTTAAAGGATATTTTTTAACGAACGGCCCAAATCTTCTGGACCGAGGACAACAAACAAAACGTCGTCCAGAGTCCAAATTCTGTCCGATACACTTTCCGTCCACGTCTTCGGTCAGGCAGCTGCAGTGAAACTGTTAAAAACACCACCACACATTGACCAGAGGAGGATGGAGACAGAGGCACAGACTTTACAGGAGGAGGGGAGAACCCAGGTGTCTAACTGCAGCAAATACAGATGTCAATGAAATGAATACAAATACGAGAATTACATGACCTAAAACAGTTCCACGATGCCAGATGCAAGTTATACAATACTGCTGGGTAGGCTGCGGACCTGTCGTGGTGGGTTCAGAGAGGGTGAATGGAGAGTCTGTCTGGTGTCCGTCTGTCCTCTGTCCTCGGCGTCAACCTCAGTCCACTGCAGTCGTTTTGTTCAAGTGCTGATCTCAGTAGCGTGGGTCAGTTGTCAGCCAGGTATTTTCCTGAAAGACACCAATTAAATACTCACATAGTCATTTATAAATCTAATGTAAACTTCCAAGATGTAAAGTACAACCTGCATGGTTACATAATAATGTAACGAATGCATACATTATTTAATCAATGTAATGCAGTAATATGATTTGCAAGGAACGAATGAAATGTAATGCATTATTGGTTTTTATTTTAATATTAATCTGCAATAACTTTAGTTTATTAGTGAAGGACTGGGTCATTTCATATTGTAGTCGTAAAGGTGTAATTTCTAAATGAGATCCCGCTCAATTTTAAAGTTCTAGTTTTATTTGGTCTCTAAAATCTCTCTTAAAAGAATCTTCTTACTGTCCAACTGCAAAAATCCAGAGGAGAAAAATTCTGATATGTTCCTCTCGTTGGCTTTCAAGTCATTTCACTTCACCTTCACCTGTCAGGCTACACACAGTGTTCCCCTCTGACTGGTGGAGGTCATACCTCCAGGCACTACACTCAGGCTGTCAAAATACTGCAAACTCCTCTGCACATTTTTCTGATGAAAAGAAATAATGTAATGTCTTGTTATTATTCATAAAAAAAACAGTTTTGAACATCAGTCAAAGATAAGGCAGTAATAACATATTCTGTCACATTTAAATGACATTACTGTGTCAATAATACTGCAACTTTATCTGATTGTGTTGTCTGCTCTACACTTTGACACACAAACTGCACAGATTTTAGGCATAAATATCAGAACAAATAAATACATAAAAAAACATACAAATAATATTCCTTTATCACTATTAATATTTTTCATTAATCTAAGATGGATCATGATTTTTTTTATGTGTTTATAATCACACATACTTTAAGTGCATATTTGAAAATCAAACAATTTAAAGCATCACAAGATTTAGAGGAGTTTGATGTGGCATTTGTGATTATTGGAAAATCCCTATGAAAATGTTGAGAAACTGAACTGACCTGCGGCGAACCTCTTCTTGATGAGAGAGAAGCGGTACCCCGGCCCGGCCAGTTCGATGTCGCACCCCGACAGGGTGCTGCCCTCACTGGTGAACTGCACCGCCAGTGGAGCCGGTTTACTGGGACCTTCTGTTAGCTGGAAGCGCGCTAACAACGATCCCACACCTGAGGGAACGGAGAGAATTTAGAAAGACTCGAGCATGAGGCCAAATAAAAAAACATTTATTTAAAAACACCTTCAGAAACTTCAACAGGAATCGTCAGCAAACAAGATTTAACAAAGTGAAAAATGCAGGTAGCATCTTGAGTTAACTCAAGAAGACGCAATATTAACACGGCCGCTGAGAGCGGGAACAAATGTCAAAATGTTTGCTGGGTGTAGATTTAAAGTAGGACCACTGTATGAGATTCATCACAGGTCTGTTTTTGTGAAGAGTACATCAGAGAGTAACATTTAAAGACATCCATGCAAAAAAAAAAAAAGAAGTAGCTTTAAACTATTTAGAGAGTCTGTTTTATCTTAAAGTGAATTCATAACCTAGTTTAGTGTCCTTGTCCCCGACATCAGGTGAGTCCTGGAGGCTTTCTGTCTTCTTTTATGCGAAACAAATTCTTTTATTCTATTCTTAATCACTTCACAATATTTGCAAATATTCCACTGCAGATGCTGAAGTGGATGTTCATTTATTTTATTCTAAGAGATTAGGAGAAGATCTGGGAACATGCTGCACACTTCCGAAGTGCAGTGAGACTTCCCTGTAGCGATCACGAGGTTCACTGAGGTAATTGCAACACCGCTGTCAGACAGAAGGGGGAGCTGCAAACCACTGAGAGCCCCATCTGTTCCCGAAGGGGCACCAAGCACTAAACCTTTCGACTCCAGCTGGCTCAGCTGCTGTGAGTACCTTTCTTTTCATCTCTCAGTCTTTCTCCACCCTCTGGTTCTTCTCTGTGGTTGTCCTATTTTCAGTTTGTGTGCAGTTTGTTATGACAATAACAACAGCAGTCGTGTTCATAAACCTTTTAGCAGGGCTCCGGACGATTCTGATAGTTTTGAACTCGCGTGTCTGTCTCTTAAAACAGAGTCGGTATGTTTTAGTTTGAGCTGATGATCTTAGTGACTCTGCTAAAGATGCATTAAGCGACGAGGGTGATCGTGTAAGTTAATTGCATGTCACACCGTGCGAGATAGCTCGAATAAAATCTGTCTTTTGTCTCTCAATATCGATTAGAGACATGTTAAGGGTGCGACCAACACGTGGAAAATTGCAGCGCTACAAAATTAATAGAAAAAAGGAGAGGCGTGTCATTTTGTGTCATCCATGTGCACTAATCTTATGTTTTGAAACTGCAGATGTGCAAAATTGTCTTCTTTCAAACCAGGATTTCACCACATTTCTCACAACTGTCAACTTTTGGAACTTTTTGACAGATGGAAATTATAGAATAATAAAGGGGCTTTAAATTGGTTTAGCGACCCACAAAATTAAATTTTGGGCCCTAAAGCTGTCTTTTAATTGGGTTATAAATATAAAACTGAAAGCTGGACTGTCATCTAAAGCCACAAGCCTTCCCCACATTTACATTTTCAAAATTAATATCAAACTTCAGTACCTCCATTTTCAGATTTCTGTGAGATGTCAGGAATCTTCCAGAGGATTCTTTGCTGCTCTGCGTTCCTGTCAGGATTAAAGAAAACGGGAAAAACAAGTAATGAAGACCACCACGAGCTGCCCAAAGATGCTGTTGCTCACCATGTTTACCAGTTATTAAGTCCTACTTTCAAAACGGAAATAACACAACTCACAAATTTGGTCTCAAGCTTTCTCTTTCGTCTTTTAAATATAGCAAAAGTCTGTGCTTGATGGTCATGATGCTGATATAAGCCAATATTAAGCAAATGTGTTCCTTCTTTCCCTAAAAACAAGCCACATTAAGTGCAGTAAACACATCCAACCACTTTCTTTAGCTTCTTATAAACGTAAGAACACGTCTAGAAATGTTGTAAACTGTACCAGGCAGCTGGAGGTAAAACAGCCTGCAGTTTGGAAACGCCTCCGTCGACGGGGACGAGGAACTGGACGTTGTTGAGGGCCATCGATGTCGACATGGCCTCTCCGTTGTATTTGTAGTCTATCCTCAGGTCGGTGCTGGTGGGCTCACACCTCCAGCTCACCGCCAGGTTCAGAGGAATCGACTGGAGGCCCTGCGCCGAGACCTGCCCACAGAAACGACCGGAGAATACTGCACGTCATTTATCGTTTCATTTCAACCTATTTTCATTAAAGCACACTTAAACACCACCGACATAACATGATCAGTGGATTAGTTAACAGTTGTATTTTACTGAAATTTAAAGTGGGTTGTAACTATTACCAGTAGCCGTGCTTACCTGATACTTGAGCATGTCCACATTGTAGTATGTCGCTTGTGGCTTCTGCTCCGCCACCTTCTTTAAATGGGATATCAGGTTTGGCATGTTCACCCAGAAGTCCTTCGAGTCGGCCTTGGTTTGTGTGGTGGTGTCGCTGGTTTGAGACATGTAGACAAGTTAGACAAGCACGATCAAAATACAGACATTTCACATGATTGTGGTGACTCTCTAACCTGGTGAATCTGCTAGCTCACAGTGTGTGAAAGCAGAATTTAGTTCTCAGCAGCAAGTCAGTGTAAAAAGACTGTTTCCCAGAAAAACAAAATTATCTGTTCATACTTTGGGAATTTGCAGGTTTGAGTTTCACAGGCTTTGAGCAGCATTTTCATTTTAACAGTGATCCACAAGAGGTCAGGCTTCACACTGATTTAACAGCAGTATGATGCTTTAGTGCCATAATGCAGTCATTTCTTTTTAGTATTTCATATTTTGTTTTTCACAAAAAGTGGTTTATCAAGTATTTTACAGTTTTGCAGTTTTAAAGTGCCAGATGACTCAGAAACGGATAATAAACTATAAAAGCTGACCTCTGTTCAAGGTAGTTTGTCTGAAAACTCAGATGACCTCATGATGACTTTATATTCAGTCAGTGTTATTGTCTGAAAGGATCTCACTCAAGTTTACTCATCCTCAGTGGTCTCTGCATAATAACATGAACAAACCATGTGGGATTACAGGTTTTGAGCTAAATCATTTTACCAGTTTACATACATATTGCAAACAGAAATATGCATATCATCTTGTTTTTACTTCAAAGAAGTTACATCAAATAAAGAACTTTTTACGCATTTCTTGCCATTTTGTTTTTACAATTATTGAACCTTTTAATTTCTTTCCTTTTGTCATCAAGTCAATAATATATTTTCATGTTGTTTTTGACAGATTTAACACACCTTTGCTGTGTGATATATAAATAAAGTTTGCTCTGTCACTGTTACAGTTCATAATTGAAATAAGCAGAACTTGTGTGGAAACAATTACTGTACTATTATGATGCTGGAAAGTTATGAATAATAAACAATGAACTGGAAACTATCAGAGCCAAATAAAAAGTCTTAGATAGCAAGAAAGTGATTTAAGATCTTTCTGTTAAGTCATTTTGAACATATGATTTGTTATATGTAGCATGCTTTAAAAAAACAATTTTTAACAATATATATATATATGTACATATATATATACTTTTACTTTAATTATGTTCAGTTAAATGATCACACTCATAACGTGATAATGTTAAACCTTTATGGGAATCTGGAAGTTATACGCGTGTGAGGTGATGCTGTAAATGTTATGGTGTAATTCTTCACTGAGACACTACCTCCAGTGAAAAGTGTGCATTTATCATTCTGACTGAGGTGGTGAGGTCACAGTGATGTCATTACCAGCAGAGGAGCTGGGGGTTAGGCAGCACATGCTCCAGTCGGCTGTAGTTGGTTATGCTGAAGGTTAGCACGGCGGGGGACGGGTTATTGGCAAAGTGCCGTGTGATTCCCGCCGGAAACGACAAAACCATCTCACCTATGATCTTCACAACACACCTGAGAGGAAGAGGAGGAGAGTGTTACATGACAGACCGGAGAGAGACGTGCAGTACATACCTGTACATATTTTGTCTTTTGCTTTCAGTTTCCTTTCAAAATAAATGTAAAGCGCTGCAGTCTCAATTTGTTTCTCTTACCGTCTGGATTATCGCCTTAAAAGCGTCGTAAACCACGGTGCAATCATTATTACAACATTAAAGCACTTGCATTATCAGAAACATGCAAAATCAATAATTTAAACTTTCATCAAAGCAGTGCAAACCGAAAAACTGAGCATGCTCAGTGAGGTCTGCCGGACATGAAGCTACTCTGCAGAGGTGGAAACTTCAGTCACAAATTCTACAGGGCATATTCATTCTAAGAATCATCCACACATTGCAAACATATAGTTTTGTTATTTGTTTATGCAGAGAGCTAACACTTCACTTTAACCCTGATATTTGGCATAACGCATTATAACACATGATCATAGAGCTGGAAGCAGAGACTTTGAAGTGTATATTAATGGATGTGTCAACCACAACAGTGTAACTTCTGTGAAGCTACTGTAACTAATGTACAAACAGATATTGACTTTTTGGCAATATTATGATGATCTCTAGTCATATGCGATGCAAACATTAGATATTTACTCATGCTATTTATTAAGAACGCATTTCTCTACTTGTAAACGCACTAGTCTCCATGGAAACTGAGCAAAGTCTACTTGTTGCTGAAGGCAATGAGCTCCGGAAGAAATTTAGTAAGTGGCCCTTGAGTTAAATTTTTTTTATCCCCATGTCATGAAGGAAACTTTAAACAGATTTTCTTTTACGCGTGTATAAACAATAAGTGTTTTATGACACTGTAAGCAGTTATTTATGTGTGTCATCAGACCACTACATATGATATCATAGTCTAAAATCAATCTTTTGTTACTGTTTATACAGTTGTTACAGATGCTGACAAAGACATTCATAAACACACATATCCTTATATCTCCTTACATCTAAATTATAATGTGCTATCAACATTTTATGAAGTCTCTCCATGCTGAACTGAGGAGAATTTAGTAAGCCGTCACCATCTCTATCCTTTAAGTACTACTGTATAAACTGGAGAATCAAACTCTTTTCCACATGTGCCACAAACAAAAGACGGGGAACTCTCCCGTAATAAGTGACGACACAATGTGTGCAAGTGTGTGAATGACCTACTTGCTGGGGTCGGCTCCTTTAAAGAAGGCGTTGACTGTCTCCGTGAACGCGGCGGCCACAGGAAGTGTGTCCTGAGCCCCCATGGTGAGAGGACTGGGCCCTCGGGAGCAGCCTAGAGGTAACGAACCCACACACACAGTCACACAAACACACTTTAAACCAGACCGAGGAGGGCACAGGGGCTCAATTGGCTAACTTTTTTTGGCTGCTATAGTCAAAGTCAGAGATGCATTAAAATCAGACTTCAAATCTGTTACAGACTAAATTTGACTTCCATGTATACAAACTTTGACACAGTAAAAGTGCCAATACAGATCAATAGATTAAGAATAGCTATATGTTCCAACTCCCAAACCAGGACTCTACAGTCTTCATATCAGTCAGTGTTTGGATTGAATGAGGAACAAAACTTGTGCTTATCAGAGTGTTAAAATGGAATGAATCTTAACAGCTATTAGAAATGAGAACAAATACTGGTGTTAGTAAGGCGGCATGAAAACATGTTTGTAGAGGATACCCATTTCTCTCTGCTCTTTGACTGTGAAAATGTAGAAGTACTGAACACAATTGCTTTAAATATCTCCCTTATATCTATAAATTTGTATCTTGTACGTTACACACTGAGATTTGTTTTTAACTGGTTATGAACAGCTTGATGAAAGAGGAAAGACAGAGGAAGACATAAAGAGAGAGAGAGGTGCATGCTTATTCCAGACATGCTGAAGCTGAATTATTCCGACAAGACCAAAGAAGATCAGAGGCCGAAGATCAACCCCCCCCCCAAAAAAAACCCAAAAAAACAACAGAAGAAAAAAAGAGAGAGTGACGACAAAGTGAGTAGTAAAGTACACAAAGAGTGACGACTCCCGAGGGAATGAGAGGCAGTCAACGCACACAAAATGAGAATGAACCATGTCAGGAGAAGAAGTTAGAAGGAGGATGTTACTCTGCATATTTGACTGCACATGAAGGGGCTAAGACAGGAGTTAGCGTGGCGTGGGTGATGGAGGGACTGCGAAAGAGGAGGAGAGGAGATGGAGGAAGGGGCAGAGGAAGGGGTGGAGGGTAGGGGGGGGGAAGCTTGCACAAAATGAGCCTCGAGAGCGTGTGTGTGGACGCTACCCTGGTGCAGAGACAACTTACCTTCAAAGGTTAAATAAAACTTCCCTCTGTCAAACCATACAAGGGATGGCTGGTCATTCTCTGTGTGGGGTCGAGGGAGGGTGGGAGGAGGAGGAGGGGGGGGGGGATTCGGGAGAGAAGGATGAGGTAGGAGGAGGGAGGAGGTAGAGGGATGGAGAGGGAAGGGGAGTGGGTGAGAAGGGGAGAGAAGGACAGTAGCGTGAGTCTCACATGGCAGGTCTATCACGTCACAGTGAGGTGGAACGTGGAGGTGGAGGCCGGGGACGAAGAGGGACAGAGAGGGCCGGGACGCCGGCAGGACAGAACAGAACAGAACATGTGACATGATGGGTGACATGGGATGTAGTTTTTTTTTTTTTTTTTTTTTTTTTATCTTTGTGGATGAGTGCGTGAGGTAAGGCGGGATTGAGGGCCAGGTCTGTGCTGCTGGATGTCGGCATCGGTATGACTCAATACGCAAGATGTGCGATAAATGAGAGGGGACGCTGAGGCTGAGGCTGAGGCTGAGGTTGGGGTGGGCTATTGAAGAGACAGTTTGGGGCCAGTTTCAGAGGCAGCAGCCAAATAAGAAACAAGCTGATTGCTCCAGTGATGCTGCAGCATTCACGTTGCATGAATCCGGCTCATGCTTTTCCCTCTATGTCTTACTGCGCTCGCAATTTTTTTCCAGGCCTCCACTGACCTCCAATTACGAAACAGATGGAGGCCGACTGCTATGTATGAAGTCATCCTGCAGAGGGCAACCACGAGACCAGAAGAGAGCGGAGGGAAGGAGGGACCGAGGTGCACTGAGGGGTGCTGCGTCCCACATTTCAGGGGTTGTGTGCTTTGGAAGGACATGGAGCACTGAATGGATCTTTCAAAGACTTGAGAGAGTCTAAACCCACAGAAACTAACGCTGGCTTCAGAAAATCCTGATAATCTTCTGTAACAATTTTATCTCTGAACAGTGTCCTTTAAACGAGAGCTCAATAAACAGTTGGCATCTGCTTTTACATCAGCAGATGTATAGGTGTGTTGAGGGTTCACATCAAGAAGTTCATTTCATTTGAGGCAAAAATGTGCGTAACCAGCGTCTTGTAAGATACTGCAGACCACTCAAGTTACATCCGTTGCTTCCTTCAAAATAAAATAATGTCTTAAATTTATTTAGAGAAGCTTTTCAAATGAACCTGACCTTTTTGGCTCCTGAAGTAGGACGCAGCTTCATGACTGAATGAATATTTTGATGATGCTTTTCATGAAATAACTTCTACAATACGATGTGTAACAACAATATGACTCGTATGTGTACATTTAACTGATGGCAGTATGTGGCAGTCGTCCTGGCAGAGCAGGATAGGCCCATTATCGTATTGTGTGGGGTCCCATGAGTGAAGGTATGTTGTTGAGTGAGTCACTAGAGCAGCAGAGTGCTGGGTGATAGAACGATGAGAGCAGCGCGGTGCTTCGTGAAGGGAACAAAAGGGCAGGTGTTCAGATCGGGAGGGCGGGGTCTGGAGCTGTGTATCTCTACGGCTGGAGAGTGCGCGAGTGACAGGTGTGAAAGGCGAGTTTCAGCGGGTCAAGTGTGGGGGGGTAGACTGATGCTTCACAGCCAATCAGAGGAGACTGGTTGAACTTGAGGCTGCGTCACACACTCCAGTTGCAGAGAGAGAGGACGGCATGAATACCAAACAGCTGCTGCCTGTCGAATTCGGCCTAATTCTCATGCCAGACTTCAAACGACTCTAAGCAGTGGCTGTGATCTGACAGTATGCGTGACAGTGTGTGTTTGAGTGCGTGTTTGTGTGTGAGAGAGACGCACACACATAATATGGATTCTCCAGGGCCCACAGTTAAGGAGCTCTTCAGACATGCTCATTGAACACACAGCACACAAACACTCAAATACACTCTAGCGGTACAAACCGAGAGTAAAGGTATCTGGGAGTGACTGCACTGCACTCTGCACACACAATACGTGTCGACAAGAGAAGAGACGGGAGGTTGTCATGGTGACATGGCCAGACAGTCACTGGTGCACAGTCATAAAACAGAGAGAAAAGTCTCACGAGCAGGCAGATGGGCAAGGGGAACACAGTTTCTGAACTTTTTGGGCATGTTATGCAATAGATGCAGCTTTTTGTGCCACCACAGCTTTCATTTTTTTCGGGCAGATTTTACTCGTGACATTGAAGAGAATGAGTGAGAAAGACAAGGAGCGAATGAGAAAAGATGTGCAGATAGGAGAGAGAGCGAGAGAGAGAGAGAGAGAGAGAGAGGCTATCATATGTATTAAATGTAAATGTGTGGGACGGTATGAGCTGGTAAATCAATGAAGAAAAATGATGATTTCACTGAAAAATGCTGCCTTGTTTGAAAAGAAAAAAATGAATGTGGTATGTCCCTACACCTGTGCGCAAAACCTGAAGTAGACAAGTGAACTCAGTAGGTATTAACAATGACACTGGTCAATGAATGGTCTTTTTTTATTTTTTTATATCTCATAATTTGAGATGTGTTTTGCCTGAAATGTCAAAATGAGGCTGAGAATATGAGAAAAAAAGACCTGTTCTCACTGTTTGAATACCTACACTCTGACTGACATTCATCGAAAAGGCACAAAAACACTCAGTGATGGCCTTTACCCTTCTATGTCAAGTGCACTCTGGGTAAAGAGCATCAAACAGATTCAAAACACAAAAGGAGCACTCCCAACACAACCCCCGTCTCCCGTCCTCTCTCTGAGGGGAACTTTACCCTACCTGCAAATGAATCAAAGTGTCTCTCAAAGGTGGGCAGTTTGTCTACATAAGCATCGTCTTCTGACAAGCCAAAGGACGAATAAAGAGACAAACAGCACAATAGAACATAAACAAACCAAAAAACAAAACAGAACGCAAATCAAACCGAGGAAAAGTAATTCTAAAATAATAAGAACTGCCACAAACATAAAATGAAACCGTAAAAAAGAAAAAAGAAACACATCTTCAACACAAAATGTGATGAAACGGTCAAAATCGAAAAGCAGTGGAACTGGAAAGGAGGCAAAACAGTTTCTGTGACCTTATTCTTGCTGTCAAGCCCTAAAGCTTTTTGGTGTGTGAACAAACCACAGGAAATAAAACATGTATGAATTATGGGCTGAAAACAAATCTCTGCACTTATATAATAATTTCTTCATGCTATATAGTCTACATGCAGTGAAATCAGTTTAAAGAAGCAGTCTTAAATCAGGGACTAAATTCTACTTTTACATAACTGCAGCTGCCTCCAGAGTGTATGTGTGTGTGTGTGTGTGTGTGTGTGTGTGTGTGTGTGTGTGTGTGTTTTTAAAATCTACTATGACTCAGCCGTGTTACAGTCTACGGAGATTTGCTATTATCCACTCACAACTCTGAACTGCAGGCTCCTTCAGCACCAACTCTAAAGTTAGAATCAAGGAGCATAAATTGTTGTTGTGCCACTAATTCATTAAAGGCAGGTTTGCCGAGAATGTTTGCGCCTCGAAATTAACACCCTGCTTCATATTCTCACCTCCCACTCACACCGCGCATGTGTGTGTGTGTGTGTGAAGATTAATTTGTCTCTGTGTGTGTCAACCTAAACCAGACACAATATTTATGAGCAGTTTAATTACTCATTGCATCAAATTTAACTTTGGAAGTAATTCATTCTAATTTCAAATAAATAGAAATCAAGATGCTACAGAATGGTTTACATATTTATAAAACTATGGAGATAATGTAGCTACATTGGCTTTAATTAGATGCCACAAAACATTGACTGTATCGGGGATATCCATAATTTACCCGAGCATCATCGATAAGAAACTGTTTAATTTCCAGAAAATATGAAGACAAGAAAATTATAAAATGAAGTAAATAAAAAACATGAGTGCAGGACTCGTGGCACACAAACTCTAAGGAAAAGGAAAGGACAGGGCCAGGTCATAAAATAAATAAGAAACTTTTAATATGACACAAGAAGAGTTAAGTTCTCTGTGAGCACAGCCATCAGATGACAGGCTGCACAGCTCAGTCATGGCTGATGGTTCACACACCTGACACGGACACAGAGAGCTCCCTGGCGACGGTGGGGGTGGTGGCGGCACTCATGGAGTTGGTGGAGGAGATGGAGGAGGTGCTCTCGGCCCGCGCCAACGGGGCAATGGGAGGAGGGCTGGCCGAGTGGATTGGTGGGCTGAACGGGCGATTCTGAAGAGGAGATGGGAATCACTGGGTATGTTTCTGGGTCGACGTATTTAAATTAGAAGCTTTGCCAGGACCTCAGTATAAAGTTGTGTTTGGCTCTTTATGGTTATTCTGAGTCAAAGGCCAGCTGAGCAATGACTGAAAGCCCCAGTTAGAAAAATAGTTAATGCGGCAATGACAGGATACTGACAGAACACAAAGTGAAATGATGACATAAAAACATCAGATCTTACCACATCTCCTACAGTGGGTTTCCCTGGAGGAAGTTTGGGTCGTGAAGGAGGGCGAGGTGGAGGTGGAGGCGGGGTGGGGTTGACTGACGAAGGAGTCGCGGGTCGTACCGGTGAGGAAGAACCTGCAGAGAACAGAAACACACAGGAGATCAATTAAAACCAGTCGTTCGGTTTTAAAAACTACAAAAGCAGAGCAGATGCAGAATTAACACTCGAGACACTTTGATACTTCTGACAAATATTTTCGCTTTTTAAAAACCACATCCCAAGGGGTTGCTTTCACATAAACAGACTTAAATGAGTGTTTCATACAAGGAACTAGAGTACTGTACGCACTCATATAAGAGCATTGTTTCTTGAAAGCATTTTTTCCACTTCAATGGACCATTGTTACTTTCACCCCTCAAAACCCTCAGACCAGAGAATCACCGATTTGAATTGCCTTCTCCTAGGTATCTTTTACTTGTGAAAAAACTGCAACCAGATACAAATATTTCTATTAAACATCGGATTGTTTCAATGAAAGCTCAGCTTGTACTCACACATTTTATTGGACACTTGAGTAAATTTGATACATTTTATTTTTTATATTAAAACCAATTCAATGGTTCATTACATTTAACCAAAACAAGATTATGTCTCCCACATAATGGACAGCTGAAATGTTGCCATGAAGGATTCAGTCCATCAACATAGTGGTTGTTCCCAAAGGGTTGGTTGAAAAACGCTTATAAAAGACTCTAAAAAGACGATAAAATACATTTACAATAAAAATTAAGTTTCTACCCAAGTGAAGCCCGATCCTTCACTGCAACTTCAAAACAGAATCCTCTGCAAACAGAACATATAGTGGGGCAGATGGCTACTGTACATCCATCCGGGCCAAAACATGACCCCTTTTCCAGGAAAAGAAAATGCAGAATCACGGTTTAACAAGAAAGGTGGAGAAAGCACCTCAAAGAAAATTAGGAGAGGCTGCACTGCTGACACTACGATCCCTCCTTAACAATCAAAACAATCTCTATATCTGACTGTATTTGTATGAAAGCTATTGATATTATTGATCGATACAATGAAGAGGAAATTGTATCTGTGTTTTTCATGATTTAATTTATGTGAAAAGGTTTCAGCTGCGAGTTTGACAATCACTCATTGAACACAACTGTTAATATACTGAGGTGATTCAGTAATGTGTTCAGTTCACAGAAAACAAATTGTCTTCTACATCGGCGGTTAATATCATGAACCACTCACCGCTATTTGTGCCACCGGACCCTGATGTGGGACCCGGTGATGAAACCACTGCACGGTATGTCGGAGGAGGGGGTGGGGGAGGCGTACTCCGACTCCCCTGGCTAGCATCTTTGGGCGAGGCGACGGTTTCGCCTCCATCCTCTTTGGGATGGCCGGCGTCCGTGTTCTTGGGCTGCTCCTCTTCAGTGAGGACGAGGGAAGGCGGGGCGGAGCGTGCTGAAGGTTCCTCGGTAGGAGGCGTCACCGCTGGAGGGGTCCCTGCTTTGGGGGCGGGGGCTGGTGGGACACTGGCAGGTCCGGCAAGAGGAGGAGGGGAGGAGGCGGGAGGAGATGCGAGCGCCTTTGTTGCAGGTGGTGGAGAGATGGCGAGTGTGAGAGGAGTTTTGTCTTCAGGTGTGGGAGGTCCGGAACGGACAGGAGGTGTGGCAGGTTCCTCTGAGGGAAGTGGGGAGGTTGGGAGAGGGGGAACGGGCTCTTCTTTTGGGGGAGCGGAGGCAGGGAGAGGCGGTGCAGGGTCTTCTGGAAGAGGTGGCGATGTAGGTAAGGGTGGGGCGTGAGATTCAAGCGGAGGTGGGGAGGCTGGTAACGGAGGTGCTGGCTCTTCTGGCGGTGGTGGGGAGGAGGGCAGCGGAGGTGCGGGGTCCTTTGGTAGAGGCGGCTGGTCGTGAGATTCTTCGCTGAAGCAGACCCAGCTGTCACTTGTGTCCTCGGCAGCGGAGGAAGCCTGCTCCGGGCCGAAAATGTTGTCCAAGTCAGCTATGGAGGGCTTCTTGGATGAACCATCTGCTTCTGTTGACACCTCTGAAACAGAGATAGCCAGCAACCAATCACAGGCTGTGTTTGCAGAGGTGCACAGTAAGTTTACTCAGGGAGATAAAACATTGACAGACGAGGCAAATAGACTGACAGAGTAAGTTGGAGAGAGAAAGTTGGAGATAAATAAGCAGCTGTAAAAAAAAAAAATTGTTTTGAGGTGATTTAGTGGGAGGAGACTTCTCACCAGCGGTGTCTGCGGAGGGAGGGCTGGTTGTTGGGGGAGTGGTCGGAACATTCTTGGGTGGAAGTGGAGGCGGAGCTGCAATGACATTGCAAGCTCCATGATGAATAGTCCCGTTAGGTAACTTTTGAGATTTGTATCGTGACTGTTTCACATCACTGCAACATATGGTGGGCTGCATACAATGATGACTTAGGCAACCAAAATCAACGAGGATTCAAAGATTTATTTTAGTTTGTATCTATAAATGACAGGTGTGATCATCACCTGCAAAATAATCATCACCTGCTAAATACATCCACAACAACTTCAGCAGGGATCAGCCCAAACCATCAACCATGCAACACGGTACATTCAGTCACCATGCCAAATGCAAGGAACAGGCAGCGAGGAGGAGGGGTTGGTGCAGAATGAGAGCCAGGTATTGAACCTCCTCCCGTATTATAATTGACAACCAACACTAGATCATGTGGTTGTGAAACTGTTGATGAAATGAAACAGGTTATGACTGTCTGTTTAGAAAGAGCATCGTTTGATCACGTCTGTTTGTTAGTCGGATGACGAGGGGAGTTCATGAGGTGAACTGATGGGTCGGTGCAGTCATTCCAGGCAGGCGAGGAGGTGTGGCAGGGAGTTATAAAACTTACTTCCTGTGGGAAAGGATCTTGTCAAAGAGGATTCAGGTTCTGACCGAGGAGTCCCCCACACATCGGACTCAGATAGAAACGCTAAATTCAGGAGGGGAAAGAAAAGGCCACGTGAAGGGCGTTAGCAGGAAAAACACTTTGAGGTTTCAGATTCTTCGGGGATTAAAAAAGCAATAGGTGTATGAGGGAAAAAAAAAAAAAAAAAGAACGGCATGCCAATAAAATCTGTAATTAGAGAAAACGGATTCCCTTCATTAGTGACAGACTGCAGTCAGGATGTGTCAATACACTAGAACAGCAAAAACGCATTTTACCAGTAGACATAATTTTAGCGCCCCTTTAATAGGTGAACTTCAGCACTAGTGGTTTGGGAGTTTTTCCTACAATTACAACACTTCAGTGCAGCACCAAAGCGTTGTTTTTACAGCAGTTACGCTACTATAGATATGTTTTACCAGTGTTTGGTGTTATTTTTATAGCAGTTAGTGCAGTTTTAAAGACATTTTAAAATGATAATAGTCTGGAATTACATCAAAATTTATAGTTGTTTTTTTTGTCAAATAACTGCCCCCCCCCCACTGCTACCACAGCACCTAAGCCCTCCAGAAACCAGGGAAAGGCTTGAAATCCTAACTTCACAAAGGTTAAAGATCCCCCAAATGTATAAATTCAGATTTCCCTTTCTTTTCGGATTACAACATGTCTAGGTAACATAAAAATACTGTCCACAGCCTGTATTCAGCAACTGTGCTGCTTGGACCACTGTAAGTTTGTGATGTCACAATATCACAGTCATGTCATGTCTCCCCCCTCAGCGCAGCCCACTGTCCAACGTTATATGTGGAAGAAAGTTGATGAGCTGGCAAACTAGCTCAGCAACAGACTGTGATTGGCCTGGGCATGTCTAACTGAGAAAAGAGTCAGCCAATCAATGCACCTTAAAGACACAAACACAAAACAGTCTGATCTGGGTAGAGCTCCAGAGAGAAGCTTAAGAGAGGAGATGTAAAACTATTTTGAGATGGTTTTTGGTATTTAAAAAACACAAAATATCAGAAAAGTGTGAAATACAGGACCATTAACATGTTTTTTTTTTTTTTTTTTTTTTTTTTTTCTTAAAGCTGTTTCAAAGAGGTGATGAGTCAACTTATTGGTAATTTTAAGAGGCTGTAGTTTGTGGTGCTGTTGAACTGGACTTTATTATACTAAAAAGTTTCTAATCCATACAGATAACAAGCCTGATATAAATGAGGAAGACCACTACACTTTTTATTCAGGAATTTACACATGCTGCTATAAAGACAAACTAAAAAAGAAAGTAAAATATAACCAGTTTCCAGTGTCAGATGCTGAGCTGTTCTTCTGAATTTGTGTCCAGCTGATGTTAGTTATGCCTGACATTGCACTTGCATAACAGCTCAGAGCTCTTCCACTGCCTGCATCACTAAATCCTACAGGGTTGGATGTGAGCAGGTGACAGCAGAATCTGCACATTAACAAGCAACCCTGTGCACATGAGCCTGGCCTCAGAGCGCCAATATCAACTTTGACCTTAGCAAAGGCCCGAGGGAGTGAATCCACAACTGCACAGTGAGCCTGAGGGAAGAACAATGGTGTTAGAGAAACAGGTGAGGGGAAGGAAAAGAGAAAGAAAGAGGGAGAAGGAGGGAGAGCGAGAGGGTATCTGCTCTGACAGCCAAGCAGGGCTATGCCAGAAGCCTTAGAGAGACAATAAGTGTGTTTCGAAAGCCTTTTTCATCATACTGCTAACATAATTTGACAACGAAACAATGAGGGTTACCTTCAGTTTTTTGTTCTCCGAAGGCTGTTTCCAAAGGAGGCCCAAATAAGGCTGTGGTGTCTTCAGTGACGGGTGTTGGTTGACTGCTGTGACAGACAAAGGACAAAAAAGGAGACGTTGTTAGTAGGGGTGAAGTCGTTTTAGGAAAGAGGACAGTCAGAGGGTGCATCTCCTGAAAAAAAGTTAATGTAAGAGTGACTAATGCATGAGACTGACAGGAGTGGTTGGACAATAATTGGACTCTTGTTTAAGTTTTGGGGTAGAATGAAGTTTGCCTTTTCTTGTGACAGGATGTCAAAGTTACACTGTGTCAAGGAGCTTCCTTTCTCCATCGCCTATATGTAATTTCTTGGACTAAATATCTGCTACGAAGGTGCACATTCCTCTTCTTCATTTGATCGATATTAGTATGAGCCGAGCACTTGTGATGTTCGGGAAATGCTTGTTGTGCTCACAAAAATATCTTTATGGATGAGACTTTTTTAATTTTTTTTTTTCTGCTGTAATATTAGTTCCAATGAAGGGAATATTCATTTGTTTTTATTCTCCAGGAAAATCGAGGAGAGCAGTGTTTTGTGTTTTTATTTCTCCGTGTCTGGTCTACATTAGATTCATCAACGCTGCTGGTCCAGCTGGATGCTATTCCCTCCTTCCCACTCACGTTACCAACCATCATCAAGTACAACACGTTGTATGTAAGCAGAGCAGTTCACACTTGGCTGCAGAGAGAAAAATATGCATACCTGACTTGTCTGCATCTGTACCTTGACTGTTGTACTTATCGCGCATTCAGGCAGCTGGGAATCGGGAGAGTTTCCATTGAGAGCGTTCGCACGAGGACAACAAACAGGCATCATAGTCGCCCGTAATGTGCTCTATTTTTTGCTGTCAGAGTCACAAACAACCTCATGGCTGCCCATATAAATAAACACAGGGACAAGTCGCAGCTGAAGAGGTCAATATTATTTTGTACACATTTTGATCTACTGCTGTTTTTTGGAGTTAACATTTAACACTAAACTTAGGTATGTTCGGCTGACCGAGTCTCGCTACTTTACCTTGTTTTCACCTTATGTTTGCATACAGCATGTATGTTGATACTTTAACAACAAAGGCCGCCATGTCAAGTGACGTCAAGCCTACTTCTCTTGAGCTGACTTCAACAGGCGTGCAGGGGTACTCTCCCACTCTGAGGTCTGAACTTTCCTGATGAACACACCATAACTGCACTGGACACAAAACTGACCCAATTCATAGAACAAACACAACAACAACAACAACAATAACAGCACAATAACAACTAGCACTAAAAAAAAACCACAAGTAGCCACATAACATCACTCATCTCTCGAGCAATAACTATCAAAACAACTGTAAGCACTGTTTTTAAGCTGCATGCGAGAGGAACCTGTGATTAAGTTCTCACAGCACAATGTTGTTGTGTAGATAGAGTGACGGCTCTGCAGAGTCACTGAAGCGTCCTGTGGCCCACAAAACACAATTTGTGTCTGAAATTTCCTGTAAATTTCAGTGAGATGGCAAAGGTTGGGATAGAGGAACAATATATGTATGTTTATCATACAAAACATACATATAAAGTAGTAATAAGAATATTACTCAGAAACTGTCCCTTCTTCTCTTCTGTAGGGTCTGCTCTACAACACAACAGTTTTTCTTTCAATGACAAAGTGTCCTATGCTTTAAACACAGTGCGTGGTGGGACAAGTGCTCACCCTTTTTAGGACTTCAAAAAAATAAATGTGAAATATATAATATTATGTATACAGTATGACACGAGAATAGTGACACAGGATGGTTCACAGTATGTAGCACCTTCTCATTAAATGGCAGGTGGTAGTCCTGAGCATTGCCAAGAAGATGAGGTACTTACCTGGGGGGTTGTGGTGCAGGAGCTGGTGTGGGGGCCACTGTGGGTATGGTGGGGACGACACGTCTCGGTCTGGCAATCTCCTCACCTGGAACCACAAATTAAATTAGTTAACACACATTCATGTTGTATCACATTCTCAAAGTTCCCCATTAAAAAAAGAGTGAGCGTGACTTAAAGTGCAACAAGACCAATACTTACGAGAAGGGTTCCTTTTCAAACCCTGTAACATGAGACAAAATGACAGTAAGATGTAAAAACCCAAACACATAAAACCTCAGGATGTGTAAGGATAGTAAAATTCACATCCTACATTATTCTATACAAGAACTGCTAAAAACCTGAAACACGTAAATGCTCTAAACTGGATTACTCTTTTGTTGAACTGTAAAATGCGGTGTGGTTTAAACAGAGCAGTGATGTCAGCTGTACAGTGGGGAAGGTCAGAGGATGAACCTCAGCCTTGGGTTGACTTAATCTGATGAGACCACAGTTACCCTTGTGTAACTACAAGCTACACAGGAGTAGGCCTTACTTATATATGCACACACTGTGGGACACAAAATATCCTTTATATATATATACACACACATACATACACGTGTTATGAATCAACATACTCATTGTACATTTTGGTGGCAACAAAATCTCAATGTTTTTCTCTGTATCTACAGACTACAGTACATCTTATGTTATGGCAGCTAATAGTGATTCATCTGAAAGAATGAATACAATTAAAAGACACATTTCAACATTTATTGAATTATAAAGCATCTCAGCAGGTATTTTAGATGATCAAGGAAGATCTGTCTTTAGAGAGATTAAATGACGGAATGTAAAGCTCTCACAATAAACAACTCCAAAATCATACAATAACAACAACAATAATGTTAGTATTAGTCTGCTGCTGCCTGCAGGGAGCTACTGCGCTGAGAGCAGTGGTTTCAGGAGTCAAAGCAGGAAATATTGGAAAGCTTTCAGAACGTGCTTTTGAAGTGGAAAGAAGAAGCCACCCTCTGGTACGAGATAAGGTGTGAGAATGATGAAGTTGAAAAACTTAAAAGAAGCATGAATTCCACTCGAGTGTAAGTGAGCATATGTATGAATCCACCACGAGCGGGACACAAGAGGCCAAGTAAGGCAAAGGGCAGATAGGGAGAGGAGAGGAGAGGAGAGGAGAGGAGAGGAGAGGAGAGGAGAGGAGAGGAGAGGAGAGGAGAGGAAAAGGAAAAGGAAAAGGAAAAGGAAGAGGAAGAGACAGGAGCAGATAAGAAGACACTATGGGGGAGTGACTGAAGTGAGACATCAAAGGGTCCAGTTGTCAAAAGTGCAAATCTTCTCCCAATAGAGAGCCCAAGCACGAAGCCATTCAAGATTCATTCAAGTACACGAGTGATCTTTAGAAAATGAAAAAAATATGTACTTCTATATTTGAGCATTTATTTATATTTAAAAATGAACGTCAAAACAAATTAGCCAACCGTTTTGACCCGTCGCTTCAGCCGCTGAACCCGCCTCTTACTCAACTGACCCCAAGGACGAGGTGAGAAGCAAAAAGGACACAAGACGCCACGTGACGTATGTTTAGTGTAACCCCAAGGGAGACGGAGGAAAGGACACTTACCGGGCTACGTCTCTGTGACCAGCAAAAAGGAAGAGAGAAGAGACACCTGGTCAGAGAGTGACAAATCAGTAAAGCAGACATCATAAGCATCAGGAGAAGAAGAGTGTTTGGCCTGGATGGTCAGATTTGGGGGATGTGGATGGCAACAAGCCCCGAAAGGGCTCATCTGGCTTAGATTTAGTAATAAATAGCTTGTTAGGTTTATTTGAAAAAATATATATAAATGCAGTAAGTCCTGTAAAATAAGGATTTGCTGAAGATGACTTGTTCAAACTGATCTGCCTGTTTGTATGTATGCATCCCTGACTTCTACTAATGATAAAGGAAAACAAATGCAGCAATTCACAGGTTTGAGATAATTGGGAATTTTTGCTTGAACCTCGACTGTCATCTCTGAAGCTTCTGTGATGGGAAATAATCCAAATTGTCTTGTGGAACAGCTTCACTTCAATCTCTTCCCCCCCTTATTTGTTTCCATCCATCCATGTCATTTTCTTTTAAAAACAGTAATTTTGCCACCTAATCCTTTTGAGTTTCATTTTATTTTCCCTTGCTGCCCCCCCCCCCCACACTCCACCTTTCATTTCTGCTGAAATCTCTCCATCTGCCTGCGTCATGTCCACCCCCCCTCCACCCCACCCCACCCCCCATTCCGCTCCATTCCTCACTCTTGCACTTGTTCCAGTTGTGCATTGAGCCGTGAGTGATTAAAGTGATGCAACAGAGGGAGGGACATGCTGGTGGATGGGCTTTATTTCACTGGACGCACCGGTGATGGACACTGCTCAATACTCGTTGGCATAACCAATCACTGATGCTCTGCAGTGTGCATGTAAACAGGAAGAACAACAGGAAGTGTTTTGACTCTCAAGCTGTGACCTTTCAGCCTGTTAGGGACGAACATCTATCTTTACTACAATTGAGTCCTAAATTGTAAACGTAAGAGAATCAAAGAGCAGCTGCTTCTATTTCATTTTTGAAATTCAACATTTTTTCTTTGCTTTTGGTTCCAGAGAAAGAAAGCATTGTGTAATTTTGTCATTTCATATCAGAGCAAAGAGTCAGCTGGGCTGTAAAGTGACGGACTTCGCCTGAGGGGACTCTGTGCAGGGCTGACTACAGAGAGGCTGACCACACTGATGGCAATTATCAATAAAAATGAAGAATTCATCATAAAATAGTATTTCAAAATATATACATTTCTGGTTAAAATTCTGGTAGACAATTTGATTTTTTTTTCTTCACTTTCTAACATTCTATAATCCATCTCTGACCTTTTTCTTGCCTTCTCTGCTGGTTGTAGTCGTATTATTTGGACTGAGAACTGGAATCTCAAGACTCCCGAAACCAATTAAAACCAGATTTAAGATGTCTTAGTCAGCAGAAACACTGAAAAGACAATGTTCTTGTAGTCTTAAGTACCAAGACAAACAAATCAACTAGCATGAGGCATAAAAATGCTGACTAGCCACACACATGCACATAATCTGCCTGTGAAACACCACAAGGAAAGGCAGTCACAGCA
Source organism: Embiotoca jacksoni (assembly GCF_022577435.1). Taxonomy (NCBI): domain Eukaryota; kingdom Metazoa; phylum Chordata; class Actinopteri; family Embiotocidae; genus Embiotoca; species Embiotoca jacksoni. The sequence goes on from NW_027185329.1 coordinate 6,029,667, forward strand.
AAAGAGACATCAAATCATATTGGCCAATGAATGCCAATTTAGTATAAAAGACAAGCTTACAGTTCCCACAGACTTCTGATTTTACTTTACAGTAGTTAGCTTATTGTTCAGCAACACAGAACACAGCAAATGTATTTACAAGTGAGTAAGTATCTAAAAGAAGTCAAAAAGTGAAAAAAAAAAAAAAAGAAGAAGAAGAAAAAAAAAGGCATAAACAAAGCCGAGGCTTACCGGACTCCTCTACAGAAGTTAGCATCGTTTAAAGCAGCAAACAAAGAGAGAGGAGAGAGATAATAGGAACGACAGGAGTGGAATAGTTAGAGAGGACTAGAGAAGAGAGCATATTATCATCGGCAAGTCAAAGCGTTTGTTTACAAAGCGGGCACTTATACATTCATTCCATCCGGTGCGATCATAAATACAGACAGGTAAAGCTTTTAGCTGCATTCAGTCAATCTTTTATCCCTCCATGTACAAATTACCCACTACTCCTCCAAACATGATGTGAATACCATGTCCTGGCTTATGTGAAATAAGCCGTTAGCCTGCATCATCATGTCCTTCTCACAAGCTTGTGTACATATCAGTAATCGGCAGGATATTCAAAATATTACCACAGAAATTAAGCTCATGCAGTCAGAATACATAACACTCCATATCTAGGTACCTGCCATGTATTTCAGACTTGTCACATGCTGAGTAAGACCCTATCAAGGTTTGGCAAATGCAGTGTCATAGTCACAAGCAGAAAACCTGCGTCAAGAGCATTAACGTGTGGAGTCTCAGTGTCATTAGTCGAGGGAATATCAATGATACGAGTCTTGCGTAAAAGTGAATCATAGAAGTTCAAGGAAAAGGAAAAACTAGAAAAAAAAGAGTCTGCTTTTGGGGGTGTGTTAACATTTGTCCCACCTTCTTCTTTCCATGAGACCATTTTATATTCGGTCCATAGCCAAGGTTACCAGGGACTCGGAGTGACTGTTGTGACTCACCTAATTCATGTGCCAGGAGAAAAGCTCTGACCAGGCAAACCTGATGCTGATTTGAACTGGTAGAGGAGAGGCGTTTTTTTTTTGTTTTGTTTTGTTTTTAAGCACAACTGCAGGCCAGTATTTTCAAAATCCTGATCTTGGGCTAGCAGCAGTCCAGTGACTTTACAATGGTTTCAAGGAGATCAACATCCACATATTCTGGCTATAACTATGCCACCATGATGTGTAACAGCCCCAAATCCAAACCTGCCACACTATTAGGGCAGCAACCAATGTATATTTTTTATTATTAATCGGTATTTATGAACATTATCAGCAGGAAACAGTGTCCAAAGCCATCTAATCTTAAAATTATCCTGCTGTCCAGCCAACAGTCAGCTTGCCCTGATAACAAAAAAACAAAACGAGAAAAGCAACAAACCCTCAAATTTAAGAAGGTGGAGCCAGCAAATGGTACAAGTTTTTTCTTAATAAAAAAATGTAAGTGAATAATCTGTCATTAAAATTGATTGTTGATCACAATAAATTCATGTCTGTGAGTAAAAAAAACAACATACTGGCAAAAACATAAAGATAGATAGTTTTTTCTAAACGTGCACACAACCATTACCAGCATAAAGAAACCTTCACATCTGATCAGGTTAACAAAGTCAGTGGGTGAACAGACACACTGAAGCTGGATTAAATTATTGAGGCCAGAAGATCGAATGACCGCAAGCAATCTCCCTGTACAGGCGACCGATATGACCGTTCATTGTGCCCACTTTCCTACCTGAATTATTGAAGGCAGACACCCAAGCTAACCGTCCTCACTGGAAAACACAGCAACTACTGATCGCAGGCGAGGCCGCAGCCTGATGAAGAGTCCTGCTAATTACAGGTTGTCTAACGAAGAATGTGGACTTGAATTTGTACTCATCAGCTGAGATGCCTCACTTCAAACAAGAGCCTCACACCCTGACATTTGGCAGCGTCGCACAGTCAGATGGTTTCTGTTATGGTAGGACATCTGCCTGGTGTTAACTGACTTCAAACCAAACCGGAAAACTTTCAGGTCACTGACGGCACTGACCGAGTATCACAAGCATCGCAAATGAACTATATGAAATTCGAGCTATGAATTGCGATGACCCTGCTCATTAGAGGGACGAGGACTACGATTTCAGTGCGGGGTACAAACCCCAGACGTTACATAGTGTTGCATACTAACTCATCAAAACAGACGAGTTCTGTTGGCAAGTAGAAACCCAGTGATAGTTCAAATAAAGAGTGGGGTAATAATATATTCTGTAGCTTTGTAGATACGAGTACATACAAGATCATGCAGTATCTGAGTTGGGAACCATCATCTGAACAAACACACATGCATAGCTACAACTATGCACATAAAAACATCTGGCTCTACATGTTAAAGGGCAGTTTACAGAGGGTGAAGAAGAGGGGGTCACATGCATATTACAACACTAATAACACAGCTGTACATTAATGAACCTCGGCAGTGACGCCGGAGCTACTCACCAGAGGAGACGGGGACAGAGCTATGTTGCCAATGGAGACTTTGAGTTCATCAAACGACGGTAACGACACAGCTTGACCAGCCGGCAGCGGCTTGATCTTGATTTTGAATTTTTTTTTGGGGTCCTCTTCCCCCTCGGACTCATCAGAGGAGAAGAAGTGGCCTTTTTTGGTTGTAGGCGGTAGTGTGACGTCAAGGAAAGTTCTTTCCTCAAATATTCTGGGGTTTATATGACTTGACTTGCACGACATGTTTATGTGATTGTGTCAGGGTCTACCAAACTCGTGACCCACATCGTTAGTGAAACTAGCCTGGCTATCTTACTGACTTTCTTTGAATCTCTCACTAATATCTATAAAAGTTGTGTGTCTGCATTTTTCTGGAATGTAAAAACAATACTCTGTCTTTACTTCCTAGTCTGCTTGCTAATGTCTGTTAATACTTGCTTGTGGTTCAAAGTAATGAACGTATTATATCCTGCATCACAAGCAGTCAGCGTATTGATGAGAGTAATGGGTTATGTTTTTTTTTTTTTCTCAAAACCTTCCTGTTCCCGTCTGGTGTGTCAATGACTCATTCTTGTGTGACAGTGTTATATGTTGCTTCTTGTTGACTGTATTTCTGTCTTTGTTAATTGGATGTTTTAACATATTGTGAAGCAGTTGACACACTTTCTTATCACAGTACGTCAAGTGGTGTTTATTGTTATGTGGATCTCTCAGTAAAACACTCCCATCATTGATCATATAGAACTGTTTTGACTGACTCGACAGCCACATCAAACCGAGCCATTTGCCGTCAATGATATTCACCACACAAACTAAATTCAACAAATCCTGTGTAAACAACAGAACCTATCCATTTTTAGTGAACCAAAGTAACTCGGCAGACAAAAATAAGACAAATATAGCTGCACCAAGGATATCTCCTTCCTCTGACTCTTCATCCGGTCTCATGCTGTAGCCCTCATCATCCACCTCAGGAGAGTTCTGAAAAAACAGACTCTGTATCAGAATCTTCAAATATTTGTATGATGTTATCAGCACCACATTGCTCAGTGATAAGTTACAATAACAAGCAAACAGAGAAACAACAGTTGGTTCAAAGAGTCCCTCAGTACTTATACGGAGACCTGCAGTCTAAATAAATGCTACATTATTAAACATTTTTGACACTTGTGAAAAAGATACGTAAAGGAGGCAGGATTTTACAGTTTATTGTCCAACAGTAAACTTCACTGGGAATTTTATATTATAAATATAGAAATATAAATAGATATAAATAACTATAAAAAACACAAATAGCATTTTTTGATTTATCCTAAGAATCATTTTCTGCATTATGTTCTGTAAAAAAAAAAAAAATCTTACAATACATGCAACTGAGCTAATTTATCTTGACTCATCTTCTGCATGTCATTACAGTTAATTCATTAGATGGACGACATTGTATCCGCAATGTTGTCCATCTAATGAATGGCCTGTAATGTGTTTTATCAGCTGATAAAATGGACCGTCCAATTTATCGGTCAGGCTCCAGTTTACTAAATGAGAGTCAAATCGAAGCAGCAACACTTCTGAAGGTGAGCTGGTGCTGACCAATGTGAAACACTGCAGTGTAAAATAATTCATCTTACTGTCAAACTTTTACTTACATATCTGTCCCAGTCAATATCTTCGTAGAAGCCATTAGGGGCCCCGTTTGTTTTCTTCTGAAAATGAGAAAAGAGAGACGTTTTGATGAAAATCCCTCCAGACACTGAGGGTACAGCATGTTATTTACAACTACTCTACTCATGTGCTTCCTACAGTACAGCAGGTTGCAGCTATTTCTCTCTGATAAACTTTGATCTTGTTGTCCTTTTATTGTCATCTCATGTTAGACTGTCCCAAAAGTTTTCCTCTTAAACAAGTGAATTTGTTTGCAGTTTTGCTCTCGTTCTTGTTGGCAGCTCCAAACATTATAAAATGTACTGCATTTTTAGAAGTATTCATAAATGAAACTCTGCTCGGTTACTAATGATCCTCTGATAATGATGATTATTATGCTGCAAACACTCCAGTGGCGCTGCATAACGTTTCACGTTATCCTCACGCTAACCCAAATGGTCCCATGGGATGGTCTGCTGCCCTTTAGTGTTTTTTCCAAAGCGTCGTCAGAGAGCATGCCTATGAAAAGATAGCTGTACCAGCAACACTGGCAGCTGACTGATGAGCTGAAGGACGTACTGTGGCGTCTACAACCAGTCTAAACTCTACACACTAGACTACTCTAGAGGCTAGTCTACGCTAAAGAGCTGAGTTCAGTACCGCTTCAACCTCTTGGGCTTCCTGGCAAGTAAAAAGAACACAGAAAATAATTCATTGCACCTTACGTTCACCACACTCAATTTCCTCCAGTAATAAATACATACATTGAAGACTAATTTATGATTGAATAAAATGGCTTTTGTATATGAAACCTTTTCTGTTACTTACACCCCCCTCTCTGTCTGGCGACCCACTGTGAGGAAATAAAAGAAGAAGAGAGAAGGAGGGAAAAACATGAATGTCACCAAACACGTGAGCTCGTCATTTTGAAATCGAGCGCGCTGAAAATGAGTCGAGACGAAATGTTTAAAAAGGCTTTTCAGGGATGTTTTCATGCAGCAATACTCACACTTATTCACTCACAAATCACTCACTGACATCTCCGCACACAAACCTTTACCGGTACGTATGTTACGGTCACTCTTACAAAGGTTCATCAGACTGACCAAATACTGAGCAACAGGTCTATTAAGTCTATTTTTCATCCTGCTGTAGTTTTCAGAATCAGAATCAGATTTATTAGCCAACTATTTTAACATACAAAATTGACTCATACAATATAGCTTTTACACACTAACTATATACAAGTAAAATACAGATTATAAAAAATAGATGTAAATATTACGATTTTTAAAAGATTTCTGCCTTCATCTTCATGCTGTGTTTGATCAGACAGGACATTAAGGAAGAGACAGAAGACTCACGTTGAGTCATTGTCCTTTTCTTTCTTCCGTATCCCGAAGGCCTTCCTGGTACGTTTTTTCAATCCTGAGAAGAAAGAAGAGGATATGGGTAAATTATTGCACAGAGATACCAAAGGCTTGACCAAAAGATGGTGTCTGTGGGTGGGTTAAAGGTTGGGTGGGATCAACTGTCCGGCGTCTATCAACCAGGAGATTAAAGGCACTGTTTTTCTATGAATTATTGAGTGGCTGGCTGCATCACTGTGAAGACAAATATTGACTTTTAAGACTAAAAATGTGCTCAAGTTCATCGCAGATGGACCCGTGCAATCATCAAGGTAATTTTTTTAGAATGGAAAACTCATTAGCATTGTGAAAATCAAAGGGCCAAACAATTTAACAAGGATATTTTACACATCCGTTGAACATAAAGGAACCTATTGTAAGTCAGACTGCCGATAAAATTCTTAACTTTTGATTTATAATAATAGATAGAGAATATGAGAGTCCTCATGAACGGATTAGCAATTCGACTGCGAGTTCAAATAACTAAACTGACTTCCTGTCCTGCTGGTCTGATGGAGCCGCTGACTAAGCGTACAAATACTAATGATGTTTGTTTGTATTGTTCAAGCAACAAGTGAGCAAATGCAAGAGTGTGTTTTGGCCTCAAGAAAACTTTTGGGGAAAAGATATGCAAACACTGGACCTTGAAACAGACACTAAATATTGTCCTGGCTGTCTTCACAAAGTAGATTGTATGCAAATACGGATGGGTGAAACTGCAGGATAAAAGCAGCATACAAAGGGACTGGAAAAGAGCTCCATTTGCAACCTCCAAAAACTGTTAACAATGCAACATTTCAAATTTATTTTAGCCTTAATGTTTTTCTGTCAACAAACTCATAATGTTGTTTTCACAACAAATGCATTTGTTTTGTTGTTTTATTTCACTGTTTTCAACAACAAGTCGAGCTCAAGCTGTGCTGCCCAATCAGGCTGTACCCTGAACAAATGATCTTATACAAGCAAACTGAAACAACACTGCCTTGATCTACCAGACAACACTATATTTCTAGTACTGTTTTACATATAAAATGTACTGATTGCTTTCTTTATTGCTATATTTCTCAGAAATCCTTCACACGGAGTGGAGTGTTCCATTTCTTCTCATTTTAAATAATACATGTTCAATCTTGTCCTCTTCCCGTGAAGGAAGTTGAATCACAATCCATCTCTAGTTTATTACAACTCTACTGCATTTACCAAGTTTAATTTCACTGTCCAATTATGCAGAACAAATGAATACCCCCCCCCCCCCCCCCCCCCCACCTCTTTCTTACCCCAAATGAAAGCCCAGTTGTCCCCCTCCATTTTTTCTCTGATAATTCCTGAACTCTCATTCTTCCTCATCTTTGTCTGGTTGTGAACTCATCACCTATCTCTTCCTCATACCGCATGCAGATACACACTGAGCCTCGGATCAGGAACTTAATGCTCCCTACCTCTTGCTAACCCACCCACTCACCCACACACACACACACACACACACACACACACACACACACACACACAAACAAACACACACCCACACACACACAAACACAAACACACACCCACACAGAGATAAGGTATCATTCCTGTCCTTGATCTGTGTCTGCTACTGGAATTCAACACCAGTGACTCCGCTCATGAATTAAAAACAAATGTCATTATTGCAGCAAATAAATAAAAAATGACAAACACGTGCTCGTCTCAATACACACTATAGTACTTTGATCACTGAACAGGCAACCACATCAAAGCTTAGCCGAGTCTATAAACATCCACATAAGACCCCAGAAAAATGCAGTGGTAAATTCGGGTTAAATGCTCCACATGCAATGTGTGTCTGCATGAAAATGTTTACAGTTTTCACTACACTAATCTTGCATCAGCATGGCTGAGGCCAAAATGGGAAATCAATCCAAGACGGCCTCGTCACGATGACTCTCATCCAGAAATACTCTCATTGATCCTGCAAGCATATTCGGCCTTGCATCCTATTAATGATCATTATCAAAGCTCAAATAAAGAAGAGGCGAAGGACACGCACATAGAATGAATGCATGTCCACACATAAAAAGGTCAGTCCTTATACACATAAACCTATATATTCAATGCCATGCACACCCATCAAGGGTGTGATGAATATTCATAGACACTGGCTGATCAGGTGTTCAGAGGCAACACAAACATCATTACTCAGGAAAAGGAGAGACACACAGATGTATGATATATAAGTGACTGAGGGTAGAAAATATATATCAACTCTTACAAAGTGAATAGAGGGGGGAAGGTTAATGATTAAAGGAAAAAGTCCTGGTGTATTTCTTTCTTTATAAAACACTTTGGGTTTTTTTTCAGTTTGAAAGATGATTGTTTGAGTCCATGGATCAAGAGTGAGCATGTCTCTATTTGCTGTCTTATCTTTTCAGTATGGTAATACATCAGTGTAACATGTCTCACGAGTCAGAGGCTCGAAAAAACAAAAACATTTGGAAAATGTGTCACTTCGCTTCTGCAAGGTAACAATAGCTAAAATATTATTCTAAAGTACAATACTTTTTTAAGGTGCGTGGTGAAACTGTCAGACTGTTTGTGCAGGGGACTGTTAGTACGTACGTGTTGTTATCCGTTTGCTCATTCTGATGTATTTCCAGAAAACGTGTGTGGATGACAAGTTTGACTTTTTTAGTTTTGCAAAGACTTGCAAAAGACAAAAGATTTTTTCTTTCAGTCTGTGGCTTGACATTTTCTCTCCTGATCTCAGTGAACCATCTGTTGGGGGCTTCAATGCGAGGATGTAGTGGGCTCTCTCAGCCTGTAGTGTAATGAAGGGAGAGAGCTTTAATTGCTCCTTCAACAGCTTGGCTATAAAGGTAGAGAAAGACACCGAGTTCTCCCCAGCCGCTTCTTTTACTACAGGATTGTTGAAGTTTCCAAACTTCAATTTTTGAGTCTCAGATGAGTCCCTTCGCTCTACAGCTGCTTTGATTAAAAACCTGATTCTATGTCATAATACTAGTTATGAACTACAACTTATTTTTTTTACTTCAAAAACAATCAAAGCATAGAACTTGAACTAATGAAGATTATTGTCCGTTTTTAAACTGCACCAATCTGTTAGAAGCTCTTTTCTTTCATGGCATTTTGCTACAGAAAAACGTTGATGTCTTTAAAATACATTTCTCTGTTCCTCGCCCCTCTTTTAGCCTCTCTTCTTTTTCTCCTCTTGGTTAATTTCCTCTCCTGTAAATCCATCACTGCCCCCAAGCAAGAGCTGACAGATTTACAGCTGTGCTAATGAAAGTGTGTGTGTGTGTGTGTGTGTGTGTGTGTGTGTGTGTGTGTGTGTGTGTGTGTGTGAGTGTGAGTGATTTACAGTCTCTACCTTTTGTTTTCTTTATCTTTGTGAACTTTGCTTCTTTCAGTTCATTAACTTGTTCTTTGTGAATATTAATTTATTGTCTAGAATTAAAAAAACTGAAACAACCACTGATAGACTGACGGTAACCGGATATTAGTTTGAATTGGAGAACAACATCTTGACCCAGGAATGATGCTTTCTGTCTTATGGCATATTTTTGTTCTTAAGCAGCACAAGTGCAAACAGAGTCTGAACAAATGTCACTAATATATTATAATTAACAAGAACATGGAAGCATAATTCCTTGAATCATTACAATGTTTAGTATTTTAATCTATCTTTATACACACACCCTCACATAGAGATATATCAGAGCAGATATTTGGTATTGACACACGATTTAATCAACCAACAACATTTTAAAATAAACTATCGATGACTGTCCCGTGTTTGGAGTACAGGAGGGCCTTCACATGATTGGATGATGCGAATGTGAAAGAACAGGAGCGCGTATGGCAGGGGTTCATTAACGGAGAGAGAAATAACAGACCGTGAGGTACTCGCTGTTTAATGACTTGATGGCTTCCGTTCAGAGGGATGCTAGCACAAGTGCTAACGTAATTAGTGGTCTCTTCTCAAGACACAGTAATGTAATTCTAGGAGAAGCGGAAGGACATGAAGCCAAGCAGGACAGGACACTGCCAAACCTAAAAAAAAAAACCTCCATGATAGTTGAAGAGCAACAGCACACTGTCCAGCGTTAGTCGTTCAAGACATTTCTTTTTCTGGCATGAGTGTGGGAATTACGTTTAAATCATGTTTTTCTGGTCTCTAAAAAGAGTTAAAAATCTCGGGTTCAAGTTAAGCTTGGAGCAGCAAGAAGATAACTTTAGAAATTCTCCCAAGATGTGAAAACAAACTCACAACAGGAGGAACACCACCCAGAGCAGCAGTGGATGTGCTATTAATAAAGCGCTGTGGGGTCCACCCTTCAACCTGCAGGAAGTGGTTGTCACTAACGCAGCCTTCAATAAAAAAAAATTGAATAAAAAAAGAACAGCTAACCACCTTGAAACGCTGCAATTACACCTTTGTGCCATTATCAAATTGAATACATGTGCACAAAAGCTCACGACATGTTTTCACCACAAAGAATTACACCTGAGTATGTATGTTATACCTCAATACTCATTCACTGTCAATGAGTTTTCCAGAGAGGAAGCTGGAGCAACTCTACCTAAAAAAACAATATAATAATATGTAAACCAAGTGATGTTTTGTCAAGTATGAAACGCAAACAAGTGCAAATTGCTACATTTGGGAAGTTATCGGATCCATATCTGTTGATATGAAAATGCAGCTTTTCTTCTAATCTACCGGTGAAACTAAACTCTGACATCTTACAGATCTGATTTAATTAGAAAAATGTTCCCACATCTCAGTTCTCATCAAGTTAAAACTTCTCACGGCATCTTTCCAGGTAATCTCTACTGTTTTGGGATTTAATAAACTTTAGTGCAGGCCGGAAACCGGCAAAACAAGACCCGTCTGCAACGGAGGGCTGTGATTGAGTCTGTGCTCTGCACCTATTGTGTGATTTCCTGTGGGCTTACACACATCTCCTTCTGTCGGAGGGATCTGGTGCATTAGCCTGTGCTACATAAGCCAGAGACAGAGAACAAAACTGGAAGGTGCAACATGCTCCGGTAAAAAAAAAAATCACAGATATCTACATCACACATGGATGTAATTATAAACGAATGCATGCACGCATTAACAAAATACACTCACTGGTAGCTGTATCGTTCAAAAATATACTTCGACTTTGATACTGGCTCCTGAACGATACTTTTTTTGAGAGCCAATTTTGTAATTGGCATCAATATTCTTTTAGCTACAATTTACATAAAAACCTTACATGTCAACTATTAGAAGATGCTGCAATCTAGTAATGGTCCCTAAATGCCAAACACAGAGGCGATTAGCAGACACTAGCACAGGGAACTTTCTACATCTCCAGTCACTGCAGCAAACGCAACTCGTGGGCAAAAATGATTTGAGGCATCCAAATGGATGGTTAACCCGAGTTGGAACCAAGTCATTTTATGTGTGTGGGTGGGCCACCCAGGTACAGGAAATCCTTTATTTGCTCGCTGACGGTAAATTAAATTTACTCCTGTGAATGGAGGAAAATGTATATTATTTTAAATCAAAATGTATTAGTGTGGAAGTAGTCTAGGTATTGAAATTTGGTAGCGAATGACAAGGCATTTTGCGATACCATGGTATTGAAGTGATTCGATCGCTGCCATAAAAGTATCAACGTTCGGTTTCCAGCCTTGCCGACGGGATCACTCCGCTTCTGGACAGGCAGAGGAGAGGCTGTTAAACAAGCTGTTCCAAAGCAGGACGAGATGAAGAGGCTCTATCAACCAACCAACCAGCACAACCCACACAGAATATACACACTTACTCACTCACTCACACACGCACACGCACACACACACACACACACACACATACACACACACACACACAGCTTATGCTGCCAGCCACAGCAGAGCAGACCAGGCCACTCCAGACTCTGAATGGGAGACCTGTGCTGCTGTGCATAGTAAGTGGAACGGACGATAATACACCGTTGAGATTTAAAAGCAGAAGTGCTGAATGTTTGTGTTAAAAAAAAAAAAAAAGAAAGAAAAAGAATCATGTCCAGGGCTTTTGAATACTAATTTAGCGTTAAATAAATTCCTTAAGCTGCGATCTGTTTTTGTACCTGCACTATGTATATTTCTCGTGTTCGCGTTGAGTCAGAGCGATATGCGTGTCGGAGCATGCTCAGAGAATTACAGTGTGAAGACGGTGTGTTGAGTTGCTGTGGGTATTGAGTCAAGCTGTTGACTAAGTGCGAGGAGAAGCATGTGGATCCACTGACAGGTAGACAGACAGACAGGTTAGCAGACAAAGAGATGAGTAATTAGCGGTGCAGGACGAAGTCTGGCAGGAACATAAACAAACTCAAGGTGAAAAACCTGCAGGCTGTCAGAAACAGCAGCAAGCAGTGAGACAGGAAGGCAGACAGACTGACGTACAGTAGACAAACAGAGAGACAGACAGGTATTTTACAAACAGGGGGTTTAAAGGGGCTCTTTTGTGGGAGTGACTCATCCGACAGGGAAGACATGCAGCTCAAGACTGGCAGATACGCCACAGTGACCTCGCAATGATGCCGAGGCAGAAAAGGTGCTCCGGTACAAACACTGTGGCGTATTGTAAAAACGAGGCAAAGCACAAGACATAGTGGTTAGATTATTAACTCGGGATGTGCTGATGAGAACCAGATGCTCCCATTCAGTAGCTACTATGCAACACACTAAGTAATCTCATTAAAGAGCTAATTTCCGAGTTACACATTTGAACAAACGAGGCAGTGCACATGAAATTATTTAGGGTTCTCCCCTCTTGGTTTGCACAGGAAGGAACAGAGTCATTCAGCATCTTCCCCACCTAATTTTCCCTGTTAGTCTACCACTTCTCTGACCTTCCAGTCTCTAACTAAAGAGATGAGGAAGAGTCTGACGGCAGAGGCTAAGAGGAGAGCAGCTGTCCGTGGAAATGTCCCTCCGTCTCATTACGTCTCAGCATAAAGAGAGAACTACGGGGATGTGGCATAAGAAGACCTGCAGAAATCCCCCTCAACCTCACGGTGTGTTCCCATGCCAGTGTGTGTGTGTGTGTGCGCGTTTCAGTGAGAGGACCTCTGTCAGCGTGGCAGAGAAAAGACAAAGAGATGGTGTCAGTTTGCGTTTGAGCCAGCCAGTTTGATGCTAAAATTAGAACTTGACTGTACTGTCCAGGTGGCTGCACCGAGCTATCAAGTGCAACACTTGCAGGAACCATGTGCCCACCGTGCACACGTGCACACCCGCACACCCACACCCACACCCACACACACACACACATTAGGAATTGGATGGTACACGTCCGTGTCGATTCACAGATGCACCCCTTGGAAAAAAAAAGAGATGTCTCATCGAGTGACGTCACCCACCTCTTAGGAAAGTGGGTCAGGGCCAGAAACTATATAGCAGCGTGCTGGCAGTTGCTGCAAAGACGAACAAAAGATGTTTGAGAGTGCGAGGATGGCGCTGATGCATCCATCTGTGCACCAATCCCGTTTCCACTCAATATCCAGTATGTTATTTATCCGTGTAGATCTATTTCAATGTAATAGGGATGGATAAGCATAGATTATGTAATAAGGGGGATAAGAGATGCAACTAACAGGTCATTTCAATATCAATGAATCTCTGGATAGTTGTCATGAATTATAGATCATTTATTCATCTAGAAAGAAAATGTGAAAATACTCAGATTGATTTAAAAGCTTGAATGAGAGAGGGTTTTGTATTTTTTCTGGATAAGAAATTGATTAATAGACTAATTGTTTTTGCTGCATACATATATAAAATGTGTCTAAACTCTTAAATGAATTTTTTTTTTCCCAATAGATTCAATCAATTAATCAATTCATTTCTTTAGAGTGCAGAATCACCCAGCAACATGGTTCCTAAACATTTTACAATTACAGAGACTACATAGATTAGTAATAATACAAGTTAAAGTAAGACAACCACATTAAAACATCAATGTTAACATACAGTGGTGAATCTAATTATACAATTTGAATAAATAGACAATCTGTTTATAAAGAGTAGAATTTTCCAATTCTAAGCCACAGAAGTTTAGATAATATTTGGAAAATTCCAGTTATTAACTCAATTTCTTTAAACATAGCAGTAGTGAGATCTCATCAGCTTCTTGTCTAAAATGTTAGTAGTGAAATTACAGTATGTGTTGTGTCTACTGTGGGTCATGTAAGAAAATGGAGTTTTAAAGTATCTTAAAAATATAGATATTACAAAATTTACTTTGTCACTAAAGACGACTTAAGTTCAAACCAGGGTGTTTTGCTATTCATCACCAATCTCTATTCATGTCTTCCTCCTGCTCCATCATTGTTGCCCCCCCCCCCCTCCTCCCCCTTCACCTCGATAAACACCCAGCACTCATGGTTCTCATCACCAGGCTCCAAATAGCATCTGCCAAGGACCGTGTGGCAAATGACCCCGCTGCAGAGCCATCAACGCAGCTTTTAACATGGATTTTTCGGCACAAAGTCGCAGGGGGGGAAGGTGTATTTTCAACCGGCCTGTCCATTTATTGACCCGAGATCAGAGAGGCAGATATGGGAACCAAGCGTCCTCTCTGAGTCCAGTTGGTGCTGAAAGCGCTCCTGCTCATGTCACAGACTGATAATTCTGTGACCTGTTTTTGCTCCATAAAGACAGAAAATGGATGCTTTTGTCTTCCATTTAATGGGATCCATTATGAAGCTGTGTCTCGACTGTTGGGTTGCAAACTTTAATTGAAGATACATGCTGTGAAATGTTAAGCATATCTCTCAAAGCATTAGCAAATCACAACTGGGAGTTTAAGCCCTTGAGAATCAGCAGAGATATTTGCTCTAAGCTCTTTTTAAAATACTCAAACTTCACTGTTTTGCCATTTATAATGGTGTACATCTCTATATACAGTACATATACAAGTCTGAAGGTTCTAAACCGTAGCTCTGAAACTTAAGTGGAACTACATCTTGGGGTTACCGATAGCTGGCAGGCAGTGATTCTTTTATACAAACCCTCTTTCAACTGCCTTCACACAAAAACTCTGTATGCACTGCTCCATTGCCAGACTATGTTTGTAAAAACCCTGGCTAGGCCTCATAAGACATTTCCAAAATGACAAGTCCCCAAGTATTTCAGTCATGTCCTCTTATCAAAACTCATCACCACAGCTGCCACTGAGGGGAAAAGAACCAAAAAAGTAGAGATCCTCCCTTCTTCTTTGGTCTACATTAATCTGACAGTGCCCAGAAATGTCATATGGAGCCGTCTAGCATTACCATAAAACATAAAACAGCAAAGCGAAAGAAATATCCTCTTTTCCCTGTGCATGCTGCATTTTATAGCCATAGTTACCTGCGACATTGACTGTGGAGTGACGTTCAACAATCACTTCAGCTAGAACGACAGTCATTTCAGACCCTGGGACAAAGTATAAGCCATCACTCTGACTTGGGTGTCTTTTCCAAAAGTCTGTGCTCAGAGTGGCTTCTGTCAACAGCATGCTGTGTGCTGCTATACCACATGCTATTCTCAATTTCTCAAACAATCACACTCTCATTCAAGTTGTTATAAAAAAGATTACCCTGCGTAATAGTATTTTAAAATGTCGGAGTTACAGATAAATATGTTTTGTGTATTTAGAGATAATTCTGACACTGAAAGAGATGGAAAAACCACACACTGGTTACTACCACTAAGATGTGAGACTGCAGCATGTTGCATGACGACAACCTAAAGATCAGCCTCTAAAAAATAAATGGACAGAAATTGCCTTCTAGGATGATTTCCAAGCCTCCGGTTGGACATTAAGGGCACGTCAGCTAGTGTGAGATTGTCTGGTTTTCAAGGCTAAAGCTGCTCGGGTGTTTTAGTTATTGGCTGAATAACAGAAAACTAATGCAAGACACCTCCACAGTTGAGTGGATTTGTCAGCCTACAGGAATCATAACAAGTTCAACTTTTACTCATACACTGTCACGGTTCTGTCCTTGATGACCACAATAATATACAGAAAATGTGGGTAAGAAATTCAAAGATATGCTATCATATTGTGTAACACATCAATGAATATGTTACAAAAGATATTATACAAGAACTTCATTGCGCTTCTATTCTGATGAATTTCTTTCAGACTACCGCAGTCACGTCTTTCTGAAATGACTAAAAGCACAAACCAGATGCAAAACCACTGAAAACGTCCTGTGTCTGACGCAAAATGTGACAGGACTCGTCTGACAAAAGCACACTGCTGCAGTATTTATCCCCATACAAAGATCAAAGCTGTGAGAATTAATTTAGCTCATAAGGAAGCTGGAGCAGCTCCACCTGCACTCTAAATGTTTTCCTGATACATCCATCGACCTTCAAGGACATATCAAATTCAATTTTAAATGCATCTCTGCTGTAGATGCTCACATGTGTCCTGGATCAGGACCGAAACAGCAAGGACCTTTTAGTATAGCTCCTCTCATTACCTCAGCCTTAAGATAGACATGGTGATGAGTTCTCAGTGCTCCAGTCTGGCTCAGTTACAATCACATACTGATCACTTCTCTTGAATGTATTTTTTTTTTAAGGTAAAGTGCACAATATGATCTACATTAAAGGGATTAGACAACATACAGGACAGTAAGGTTGCCCCCAAGTAGTTGACTAAGCGTTAGTCGATGAGAAAAATCTTAGTCGCCCATTGTGCACCGTGTTCACTGCCCCATAAATATAATAAGGATCAGGGGCAGCCCTGCAGGACAGTGAACTATATGGTGAGGTACGGACATGAAGAAACTATTTGTAAAAATATCTGACTGCCTTCAGGTATCAATCAAAGAAGATGGAGAAAAAAAATCTACCTGCCACAGGAATAATTTCAAAGAACATTGACGAGAACCTGACCACTGATCAACGTGCAACCACCGTGTTCATTGACGTGTGATCAATATTCTAATCCCATAAGCATGCCTGTCGAGATGACCTGCCTCATACATCACTGCAGCAAATGAGATACTCTTCCGCTTCAAGCCAAATTAAATGAGCGCAAAGTTTTCTAGTACTGCCGATTTCACTGAGAATCAACAGCACCATGGGGCCATCAGTCACACTTAAGATTTGGAGATGCTGGTTTCTCAAACTCCCTAAAATACTGGAACAGATAAACTGTTTATATCTGCTTTCAGCTGAAGAACCTACACAAGCCAGTTATACACTACCTCCCCCTTCAAAGGATGGCGGAGAACTGAAGGAAACACTGAACTGGTGAACAAAATCTAAATTTAGTAACAGAAAGGACATGAGGAAAATGATCGAAAAAAAATAAAAAAAATAACAGCTAAAATGTTAGAATAATGTAGTTCTGCCACAAATAGCTCTATATTTGCAAAAATCATGACCACAAGAAGTTAATAATACTCATACTCAAGATTGGTCCAGTGCAAACATTTTTCTCCCCTTGGCCCAGATGTCCCACA
Source organism: Embiotoca jacksoni (assembly GCF_022577435.1). Taxonomy (NCBI): domain Eukaryota; kingdom Metazoa; phylum Chordata; class Actinopteri; family Embiotocidae; genus Embiotoca; species Embiotoca jacksoni. The sequence goes on from NW_027185329.1 coordinate 6,046,728, forward strand.
CATCAACAACCACAAATGACAGGGAGTCACGGGACAAACAAATTGCCATTTCCCAGCATGCCTTCTTTCTTCATAACTTTAGCAAATAAAGCAACCAAATTAAACAGGTGTCGGGGATGGGTCGAAATTATATTTATTCTTCATAAAACATGCAGTTTTAGTGCAGTTCAATAAAGAAAATGTAAATTGACCATTATCCATAGTATCACAGGTATGTCGTGTTTCAGCTTTATAGTTGCATCGATTCACAGAATGGATTGTGGAAAAACAAATATGCTAAATACATAAAATGTCAATGACGCAATATCGTGAGATTTTTTTTAATGTTCATTTTCATATCTAAATGCAGCGATTCTAAGTAGTTCTGGCATCAGGCAAAACACGGTGTGGGTGTACAATAAAGTGTGATTCACTGATGAGTGGATGGACGTTAATATCACGAGATCTTTTTGCTTTGAGTTTGAACTCTCCATTGTATTGAGAGGAGGAGAAAGGAGGAAGGATGGAGGGTCTGTGGTGAGAAACACACACACACACACACACACACACACACACACACACACACACACACACACACACAGAAAGCAAACACAAGCCCACATTTGAGTCATTGATGAATCAGTATTACAATTTTACAGAACAGCTTGGTCATTAATGATTAAGAATAAACAACTCAACAGAGAATAGGACAGCGCCCCTTGCAGCTGTTCCTACATTCTCATACTGTAAGACGTTCAATACATCTTTTATTATAAAAGTGTTGGAGAGAATTTATAGTTTGTCTTTGTCTTGGGGGTGAATGGACTTAAAAGTGCAGGAGGAAAGACCATAATATATCTTTGACAGCATCATTGTCTTCTGCATATTGAAACTCTGAGATCTGTTGCACAAGGGTGACATTTGATGAAAAAGATGACTACCGAACAACTAGAAAATGTATTCAATGTTCATATTTTCTGTTTTCATGAAATTTGGGCATACAGTAGATGAAGGTCAGGAGGACATTGAAATCATCCTTTAACATGAATTTCCGTTCCCCCCTCTGACACGTGCACACATAGTTCAATGGAAGTTCAATGCTTTGCACCATAACTGGAAATGGAAGACCATAAACTGCCACATTATACCGCCCCTTACTTGTATTAGATGTTCGTTGGTATATGGCTTTCATAAATCTGTTTGCATTTGTTCTATTTTTTTCCCCCGGTCGTTTTCTTTTTAAGTGATAAGCAATGCAATGAGGCACCTTTACGATAAACTGAAAATACCTTTGCGCACTTACAAAGGCTTAACAAAATATCACACAGCTCCGTACCATGCAATGCCATTTGACACAGGCTGGAAACAATTATTCCCTTTGTGGTGTTAAATTCTTTCTTTACAGGGTGGTATTTGTTTGCTTTTGTGATGGATGGCATAAAAACATTCATGAAATTGTCTCAAGGAGCTGCAGCACCAGAAGAAACTGTGTGGTTGGACAGACGAAAACCAGATATGTTTCAGAGCAGTTTTCTGGCATGATTAATCACCGAGGCTTCGGTCCAGAGTGACGATCCAAGCCACAATTAGGATCTTGGAACAGTGGTTTGAGTGTTATTTGCCCACCCTGATTGCTTTGATGGTAAAATTGACACTTTATGGGGAGTCTAGAGATAATAAAATCAAGCACATGCTGTACTTTACAGAAACTCTACTTTCACTCTCAATTACATCCAGGGAACCTTTCCTGTATGATCCTCAGCACAGTTTTATATCAAGGTTCCATAAAGTCTGTGTGTCAAAGAGTGTATGTATGTATGTATGTATGTATGTGTGTAAGTGTGTGTGTGTGTGTGTGTGTGTGTGTGTGTGTGTGTGTGTGTGTAATCTGGGAATCGTCCTCTTTGTCTTGCCAATGTACTGTATGGACACTCCTCTCAATGCCAAATCCCTTTTCTCTTGTCCAATATACCAAGTAACCAATCAGACAAATAGCTGTAATTCCATCCCTTAATGCTTTTAAAAAGCGGGTTTGGGCATTGAGTGATAACAAAAGGGATGAGCTGATTATTCATAAATAATATGAATATCTTACAAGCCATTAATACGCCTATTAAATCATGCAACATGCTGCAACCGAGTTTGACAACAATGTTGTTTATATTTTAATCCCTCCCTGTAATTTCTCATTCCTCTTTTCCCTGTTCAGTTTTTTTCTTCTACTGCATCTGTCTGCATATTATTTATGTGTGCACATAAAACTGATAGTAAAGCAGAGTATAATTAACAAACGGCCTCTCTTCCCACAAGTTCTGTGAGAAAGATAATCTTGTTCATCAGCGTGTCACCTCGCTGTAGGTCAAAAACACAAAATATTTGCTTGTTACAGCTTACCAATTTCAAGAAGGTTATTAGGCATTAGTTTGGGTGTTTTAAAATAAATTAAGCTATTAATGAAAAAAATATACATAAATTGAAAAATGTATCTGTTAACTAATTTCTTTTTTAACAGCAGCCACATTTGGTTAATGCCTCCCAACAGGCAGTTGCAACCCCAACTGCATCTACAGTATACTACTCACAATACATTGTGGGGAAACTCAACAGATTTTACGCATAAAGATCAGTTTACCAGTTGTGACTAGGACTCAGGCTGTGAAAGCAGTTGCATAATGTCATCTGTGGCTCAGTCGGAGCTCTCTGAGAAAACAACGCTGTCAACAATTACAATTATCTTGGTTATCTTGGCTTAAAAAAATACCAATAATATATAATAAAAAGCCTGAAAGCCTGCATTACAAACTGGGGTCAGGAGGTGGCCTGGCGCCGCCCAATGATTGCTCAGAGCTTCCCTGTTCGCATGAAGGTTCACTCAGCCACTCTGAAGACCAATCTGTGACCAGTGGGGGTGGCGAAGGGCAATGAGGATTCGTTAAAGGCTGCTCCAATAGTTTGAAAATTAGCCCGAGGTCAAAGCCCATTAGGATTCAATGATTGGAAACAATCCTCAATAGAGCATGACCCATATATTCAGTCAGTGAATTCAGGTCTGGAACACCAGGCTAGTCAGGTGTATGTAACGAAAGACATTATCAATTTGCACTATGAAAAACACAACATTAAGCGACCCAGTCAGGATATATTGAGATGACTTCAGACTCTTACATCCCCTTTCTGATCTACCAGTAGCCAATCAGACTTCTTCCTGTTAAAATGCTAGCTATATGACATGTGAATAATACTGTAAGTGAGTGTATGTGGTCTGTGAGTGAGAGGGAAAGAAGCAGCTCGAGAGACGTACAGCAAATAATCAGTCGGATTATGATTCTGCACACAGAATGAGAAGTTTCCACATGAGCAGGAAGCACCGCTGCACACAACGCATCACCAGGTTGTCTGTGTGTGTGTGTGTGTGTGTGTGTGTGTGTGTGTGTGTGTGTGTGTGTGGTCTCATCCAGATGAGACTTGACAGAAAGTTGCTAGATATCAGTAGCTCAGATGCAGCCTGGTCACGTCTTCCTTCCATGCGCCCCGTTGGAAGAACAGGAAATGACTTTGTTTGTAGAAAAAACAATTATGAAAATGAGGACAAAATGGGGGGAGGGAAGGGGAGGAGGAAGAAGAATACAACACAGAGGGGTTGTGTCGCCCCTGCACACTTTACAAAATGGATGAGATCAGCAACTAACCATCTTCTCTGCTATCTCTTTTCTCTCTCATTTAGAGCGGATCCTAAAAAGCTGGCCCAAATTCCTGTGGATTACATTTGCCTTATTCCCTACCAACAATCTAATCTCAGTTCAGACCGCTGACTCCACCCCTCCCCTGTTCACACCCAGATTATAGGTTTGGTCAGATTTTGGTTGTCAAAGGAATGTCCCGACTGTCTTTATTAACACAAGAACATCATAGAATCTCTAACAGCATCTTTCACAGTTCTCAAACAAATATCACAAATAAATGAAGTGCCGTTTGTTTCTGAGAGGAGAGGAGAGGAGGCGGAGTTAAAAAAAAGTGACAGAAGGAGCGGAAGACGCAGAAAGAGAGGAACTATGATGAACCACAAGATCTGGAACCACTTTGAGGGAACACACCATCAATTCCAGTGTCACTCTGACGCCCAGCAAGCCGGTGTTATGGGAAATCTTACATAAGGCACAAGTTCACCGAGGCTCCACATACAGACAGCATCTACCTACCTTCACAGTGTATGAAAATACCTAAAGATAAAATCTTTAACACACTCAATTGCAGAACCCTCAGCGAGCATCATGGGTCACCCTGCTGACTCAGTGTGGATGTACACGTGCACACACTTACGCACACGCACACGCACACACACACACACACACACACACACACAACCATTGCAAAGGCGTTGGTTTAAATTATGACTCATGATCTGTTGTTTGATTTCCCCCCATCCTTCTCCTGCCATTTTCACAGCATGAAATCCCAAAAAGAAGAAAACAGGTTCAAGAAAACAAGATGAAAGGTTCTAATATCTCAACAAATCTCATGTTTACTTTTCATAATCCTTCAGGTTTGTGAACTATGCTCTGTATGTCTCAATCTATTTTATGATTTTGTTCAACACTTGTCAGTATTGCGCTGACAATATTGGGTACACATCATGTAAGCTGCACAAAAGGTATTAAAAAATAAAACCCAGTTGCGAGTGACTCCATGTTATGTAACCAGCTGGTACTTCTAAAACAACAAAAGGGGGTATTGCAGGAGAATCCTGTTCCAACTGCTGCACTGGAGTTTTGGAGGATGGAGGACAGCGTGACTGTATATGAAAGAGCAATCTTTAGGGAGTTGCATAAATAACAGCACAAACTGTTGCATGCAAACTTGCAGCATAGTACAACAGAACTCCATGTACACTAGACAGCATAAAGGGTTCTGATTGGAGCCGGGTTACACTCTGCTACTCCACTCCCTCTCTGACTAAAGGGAACATGAAAATATTTTTTTTTATTATGGGTGTTTTGTTAGAGTTTAAAATTTTAGGCCAATGAAATAAAAGTGTTGGCAGAAATTTGAAACATTTTATTGAGGAACAAAATCTCAGATGATTGTGAGATGATTGCTTAGGGGTGCTTAAATGATGATGCTTTGGGGCACTGAGAATAAAAAGTTAAGAGACAAAGGTAACACATCGCTCCATCGCTTATCCAGCACAACAGAGGCTGGAAAACTGCTGACGGATAAACTATAAGTATAAACAGTCAAATCCTATGGGCAGTGTACCGTCATAAACCAACTTTTTTAAATAATCAAATATCAACTATAGATTCATACAGGTATGTCCCATCTACAAACGCTCCCCCAAACACAAATTGTTAAACTCGTGGGAGTTGTAGGGCTGTCGCGCATGATATTTCGGTTGACAATTAACATTCATAAAAAGTATTTCCAATAACAACTTAATTGTCTTTTTATGCTCACTTCACGCCACTATTTATAGTAAAAGCCAAATTTGTTTAAAAATACACTTATGAAGAAGAGCCATTTAATGGCACTCAACACTGAAACAAATAAATTATGCAAATTATCCAGTAATGTGCCATTAAACAGTTGCAGAAGAGGGAAGCGCAATAATGACATCACTAAAAGAGTGACAGTCAAACCTTAAATGGTGAAAAACGATGCGGAAATAGCGATGAAAATGTTCTGCTACTTTCACCAAGCTGCTTTTACACAGGGGAATGGAAACAATTCTAATGATAAGGCAGAGTGATTGCAGTCAGCTTAAATAATCGTGACCAGGGCGATTATGTAACAGTAACAGTAACAGGCCTAGTGATTAGAAAAATAAAAACACAGATTCCATTACACACTGTACACGTTTTTGAGCACTTGGATACAAAAACATTCTAATTCCCACTTTCATTCAAAGCAGAAGTAGCTAAATAGATGCTGATGCTGAGATTGGGGAATACCTGACATTATCAAAAATGCCTCTGAAAGGTGCTGATAACAATTTCCCACATGCTAGCAAATAAATCTATTTGCACAGAGCCTTGTGGTTTGCATGAGGAGAAAAGAAAGAACAAAACAAAACCTCACCATTCTGGAAAAAAAAAGCCTTCGAAGATTCTGCTGATGGTTAAAGGACCAGTTCACTAGTCTATAAAACTGGAATGCATTGCTATCCCAGCATCGCTGTCAGAAACCATAGTGGTTAAAATGATGGGGAAAGTGAAGGGAGTAACTTCCTTTTCCTCCAATCTCCCTTTAAATTTGGACTAAAGTCTGACCACAGTGCAGGTCTGCCTCTAGACTGTTTGTTTTTGAAAGGATGCTAAATGCCCAAATAGGATTCTCCCTCAGTCCCTGAACAATGAGGTCGACGAGGCGCTGCATCTCTGGGAACATGTTGGCAGAAGTGTTGAGTCTGACGTCACAATAAACACAAAGCAAATAGCTTTCAATCCAGCTGACTTTGACTTACGACGTATATCCCGACACTCCACTCTTCGTGTTACCTTCTTCTGTACGAATCCAGCCAAAGAGAAAATTCTTTTGTCATATTATTTGTCCAGGCTGCTTTGACATTTACAAGCCCAGCAGGACACGGCAACCTCGGGTAACTAACAGTGCGGTACATGGAAGCGCTTTGATATCAATCTGTCTTTTTCTTTGTCTCTGATCAGCTGCTTGTGTCTTGCCCAGACCTTTATGAGTTCGTCAGCTCTCCAATACTGGATTTACAAAGTCAAATGACGACATACAAAACATCGCAGGTGACATTAAAATATTACTCTAAAGGAAAAAAAGCAAGGTGGCACCACTTACTTAATACTACACAACATCATCAACATGACCCACCTTGGCTGTGGGGAGATGAGAGGCAGCAGGATTGTGTAGAACTGATGACAGTTCAGCTGCTTTAAACAGCATTTTTCAAATCACCGCATCCTTCAATTTCCAGCAAACAGGGTTCATTCTTCAACACAAAATCACACCGTTGAAATCAAACCTCATGAGTCATCCAGTTTCCTTTTGTTCATGCCGGGGTTTAAAGTCAGATTTTAATGCAACCACACTAAAACAAGAGTCATTAAAATCACCAGAGGTGATAGATAGGAAGAGTCTGGAGGTGAATTTGGAGGAAGTCCTATGATAATGCAAGCTGTGAAAACAATTATACCAAACTAAAACACTGTAGGTGGAATTCACTAGCGCTAAACACAGGAGAAACGATACAGTAAGAATTGCAAAATGCATTATCCACGAGATCAACATATTTCTCAGTAAAAAAAAAAAAATCCAGAAAAGAAGCTCCCTCCCCGTCCTCCCGCTGGTGGATCTCAACAATTTGCTGAATGATGCTGACACAAAAATGACTCAGAGACAAACAGTATATCAAAATTCCTTTGCGGCCATCTTTCATTGTAGACACAGACACTGAGCAGAGTACAGCCAACGCTTCTTTCAGTGCTTTTCAGCAGCATCTTACACTGGGACTACACATGACAGGTGCTTTGTGCCGTGTGGTTTAGTTTTACTGATGTGCAGTTTTCTCTCAGTTGCATTTCTGTGCCGCAAACTCCCAAGTCTCCCTTCCTGCTCTGTGCCCTCCCCTCCCCCCTCCCACTTCTGTCTCTCTCCCTGCTGATACGGTAAAAAAAATCAATGGCTCCTCTATTCTGTGGACTGGTCTGATGTCTGCTAATGAAATCCTATCTGTAATGAGTCATCCATCTGATAGCTGCTGGGGCAATGACTGGCAGGAAGGGACCGTCTCTCCAGCATCATTTCTGATGTCTCACGAACACAAACATGGGACACATTTTTGGGCAAAGTCATTCCTGCAAAAACACTGTAACTGTGTTGTGTGCAGATGTAAACACTGATAACGAAGATCCCAAATAAACTGCCCACGTTAAATACACACACGTAGCAGGCAGGGCTGTGACAGTTCAGGTCAAAGTATTCTCATGTTTAGTAGCTTTGTACGAAGGTTTGAATATAAATTGTCATGTTACGAAAAGTAATAATTATTTTTATAGCAATTTTTGAAGCAATTTTCATTTTTAGTTGATTAAAAATGAAAATTGTAGAATTTGGTGTGATTGAAAATAAGTTAAAAAAAATATACTGGTTAACGTGAGGTTATGGTTTTGTTAAGAGTTTGTCTTACTTTCACAAAAATGTACACATACAGTAACATGTTTAGCTGAATTTCCTGTAAAGTCACAGGAGAGCAACTGAGTGGAGAGTTGTCAGGAATGTTTCATCTCTAACCAAATTCAGTGTTTGACATAAAGCTACAACAAACTAATCATCGTGAAGCTTACAGCCAAGACTATGTTACGTCTTCCTCCAATAACTGTGATTGTTACTCTGACTAACCATTACGTTATTCATAACATCATAAACTAATAACAGCTGAAAAGACTTCAAACTACAATAAATATGCTGTATCATTCAACACTATAGTTATTTTTAGAATTGAAATTTAAACATATTGTGGCTCACAAGTGACACAATTCACTAAGTCAGTAAAAGTGTTTCATTTAAAAGACAAAATAGATAAAAACATTTTTGCCCAAATTCAAGTCTTTAAAGATGGGTTTTGAGCTGATTTTTACAGGAAACTCTTTCCAAAGGATTCACAAATCATAAATCCACTGGGTGAAAGCAGTTAAGCAGCCACAACTTCAAAAAGGCGCTTTCCTTTAGATTAGACTTCAAGAGAGATTGATTCAGATCTGCAACATCTTGGTCTCCGACGCTCACTTGTTGCACCAGTTTTTCATTTATTGTTTGAGACAGTGCAGATTCTGATTTGTCACACACAAGTGCTTCCTCCCACACAGACACTAATGATTACTGCTCAGTGCTCTTAAATAAAAGCAGAGGCAGAAGACCAGTGATTGCCAGATGGCATTTTAAGAGACAACAACAATGACCTCATTTCAGAGGGCAATAACATCAGTCAAGTTGGCAAAAACATTACTTATAACCAATTGTCAGATAGTGTAATGCTGCATGTATGCCCGCTAAAGTGCATGGTGTTAAAATAGTCCTGCATGTGAGACTGACATAAACAACTACATGAGGGGTTTTCCTTCAGCTCGTTAGCACCAGGCTGAATGTAAATCAGGCCGATAGCCTAATGTTCACAGAGGGTCTGACTTACTTGCAAACTTCACACCACCCGCAAACAAATATCCAAGTTGATTTACAAACAATGTGCAGTGAGGATTGTCCATTTTGCGTGTTTGCCTGAATGCATATGCAATATTGGGCATTTCTACTTGAAGGTGCAAAATACTGGGAGGGGAAATGCAAATAGATAAATTTAGCACCCGCAATGACATTTGCAAAGCCCTACATGACCAGGCTCCATCATATCTTAAGAGATCTTATAGAACCATATAATCCTAGCAGAGCACTTCGCTCTCAGTACGCTGGTCTGCTTCTGGTTCCGAGAGTTTCCAGAAGTAGAATGGGAGGCAGAGCCTTCAGTTTTCAGGCTCCTCTCCTGTGGAACCAACTCCCAGTTTGTGTTCGAGAGGCAGAAACCCTCTCTAGCTTTAAGATTAGACTCAAAACGTTCCTTTTTGATAAAGCCTATAGTTAGGGCTGGCTCAGGTAGACCTGAACCAACCCTTAGTTATGCTGTTATAGGCCGAGGCTGCTGGGGGACCTCGTTACATGCTGAGCTTATTTTCTTTCCTCCTACTCTTTAACTGACTTATACCACACCATCTTTTTCTCTCTCATAGTTTTTTCTTATTGTCTGTTGTCTCCATTCAGTTCCTTCGCTCGCGTAGTTTCTGTTCTTTCTTTTGCAGATGTCCCGCCATGGAGCTGCATGTCTCTGCCCTGCGCTTGTCGTCTCCACCAACAGTTCTTCTCTTGTATCTCTATGCTGTCCTTTTCTCTCTCTGCTCTCCTCTCACCCCAACCGGTCAAGGCAGATGGCCGCCCACCTCTGAGCCTGGTTCTGTCTGAGGTTTCTTCCTGTTAAGAGGGAGTTTTTCCTTCCCTCTGCTGGAGGTTTTTCTCCCTTAAAGAGGAGTTTTTTCCCTCTTAGCTTATGTGGGAATTGTTGAATTGTTGGGTTTCTCTGTATAATATTGTAAAGTCTTGCTGTAAGGACTTTAATGTGTTAAGTGCCATGAAATAACCTGTGTTGTGATTTGGCGCTATATGAATAAAGTTGAATTGAATTGAATTGAATATTTACTAAACCTGAAAGTAGAAATAGGAGAAGTGGTTGTGTGTGTATTTCAGTACGACTGAAGGTATTAATCAGGTGCGCACGTGAGGAGAGACGGCTGCTCTTATTGTGGTGAGAAAGAGACGCAGGGAAACCAAAGAATACGCAGAGAACGTAGTTTTACACCCGTGGAAACATTTCTGAGATGTCAGAGGGTATTCAGACATCTCGTCTTTCCAGCGATGACATTTTGGAGTTATTGAATGACCTGAATGATGATTGACAGCCAACAACAAGGAAGAGCCACGAAATACCGGGAATTAAAAAAACTTCTTACGACTCAGCATTTTCTTGCCTCTGGGTCATTTCAGCGTATCACTGCTCGGACATCCCGCCCAGTCCCATTATTCAGGTGAGCTGTCACAGGTCCTGAATGTGTCCCGCACAATTCACAGGTAGCTTCATAAGGTTCCCGAGCAGTTGCGAGGCACTGAATGAAACTAATTCACCTGCTCATCACAGAAAGAGCTGGACCTGCTGATCAGTGTTTGTGAGAGGATCTCATCCACCGTCCCTCCTCTTTTATTTGCCAAACGTTTTATCTGCCATTTTTTTTTATTTTTCGCCTAATATCTTCTTCTCATAATTTTATCTATTGATCTTTTTGTTATTCGCTCGGGCCTTGACTTCCTCGCTGATAATCTCCTATATAGCGTTTTGTTCTTGTTATATTTAAAGGCTATTTATTAATTTCAGTGGGATCAGATTTCCTGTTAGAACGGCTGGAATCATTTTAACACGTGCAAATACCTCATTTAAATAGAGCGATTTGCACCTGATATCAAAGATGCAATTACTGGTGCAATAAATGTGCAAACTTTTGGAATAAACATGCAAATTAGTACCCTTTATTTGAGATATTAGTAAATCAGGCCCAGAGAGTACAGGCATATAATGCGTCACAGTCACAGAGCACAAACAGAAACTCACCATGCAAACAGGACAAGCCTGAAAACATGTCACACACAGATGGTGAGACGCTGACACACAATGTTTCTCTGTTTAATCACATCCTCAAAACACTAAATTTATCCCTCTCTCATGAATTACACTCCTATTACCCTCAATCCCTACATCTCTCCCTCTCCAGACTCCCAACCCTTCAATCCCTCCCTCATACATCTCTCAACCCACCCAGCATCAATCTAAACTCTGCTAATCTCTTCCTGTAGCTGTGCCTCTGCGTCACTGTGCTAGCGCATCCTCCGCTGATTGAAACTGACATCTGTTTGCACTGGTATGGCTTGTAGCCATACAGCGCAAATACACATGCAGCGCTCGACCCAGACACATCCACAGATATGGCAAAGAGGGGATTTGTCACACATACCCGGCTCAAAACAAAGCCACTTTTTTTTTTCTAATGAACCTAGTGCTGAAAGCAAACATTTATGAAGTAGTTAGAAGGAAGGACATGAGAACTGAAGCCTGAAAAGAAACATCAGTCTGTCCTCTATTCATAACCTAAATTTTCTGCTTCATATTTTTTTTCTATTACTCTGGCAGATAATTGGACCTAGTGACGACCCACCGTGACGTCACCCATTGGTTTGTGAACAGCTGTTTTGAGGCCTTTAGTCTGGCATTTTGTCCGTCGCCACCTTGTTTTTCCAGAACCAAAGGTGACCACATTTGGCTGAGCTAAAGGCGTGAGGGGTGGATGTAACTTAGAACCCGAGGACACTATGCCCATCCACCTGTACCGGCAACCTGACGACACCTCAGGCATGTGTATCAAACCAGACACGCCCCCAAACATACCTCTCTTTGAGGCCTAATATCTAATAAAGGAAGACCACCAGAACACTGACCAAGGACTGAAATTAGCTTATGAAACCATAACGACTTGTGGAAAAAAATTGTTTACTTTATATTACATAAAAGAAGTTGACACCTTTAGAATGGGAGTCTATTTGAGTCAGAGATTTTTCTGATCCAGCCCCTAGTGGCCCTCAGTGGCATTACATTTTCAGGAACTTCCGAGTTGGCTTCACTTTTTAGACCCGCAGACTCCGTCCGTTTTAATATACAGTCTATGAGGTTAAAAAACACACAACAGCTAAAATATCAACGATAAAATGCAGGTTTTTTCATGCCAGCTTCCAAATTAAAAGAGCAAAGAGTTCCTTCCACAATGAGGAAGAAATGAGAAGATAGATTATAAGATACTATTGTATTCGTGGAAAAAAAGGGAGCATAATTAACAATGTGTCCACAGGGTAAAGTTTTTTGCTTTTTGGATGGCATCAGTATTCCTTTAATTCCCCCCTCAAAATATTCCTCCACACTGCACAACAGGTTCATGTCATTTCCTCAGGGCGTGTTGAAAGGTATTCTGGGAAACTAAGGAAATACCTTACTGAAGCAGATGATGCAAGTTGAGGGTAAGTAGATACTCTAAAAAAACACAACATCTCACATCTCAGTACTTGAGTGCTCATTTAATGATCACGTGTGCTGATGTTTATCTCGTAAACAGAAAAAAAAAATACTGCACAAATTCTATCCATTTAACTGCAATATGATTTCACGTTGATTTATTAATTAAGGAGAGTCTATGGAAATTGAGCCAAGCACTAACAGTCAGCTTGGGAGATGAATACGTTATGCAGAGAATCACATTAATATTTTATGGACAAATAAATCCAACTTCCCCGAGGGTTTCCCTGCCACCATGTCTATTCACTTCCTTTTCAAAAATGGGAAAGATGGTACAGGAACAGGAACGAGAACCATTCCACACCAGTAGGAGGACACAGAATAAGAGAAGCTCAGGGAAGGATAAAGTGAAATATGATTCCAGAAAGCAAAAGGTTCTCCGATGTAATGATCTAAAGCATCCTTCCCACCACATGAGCTGATCAGAATCTAAAATGCCCCTAGACAAAAAAACAAAGTGAGTCAACAAAATACAGGCCTCACATGACGATCATACTGTCCTCTCTCCCTCCCTCTGTATCTATTTGTCTGTCCCTCTCCCTCCGGGGCTCTGACACGCATTGCTGCTCTCCATGTACCTATCTCTTCTACTCTCACGCTACACCCTACTCTGACATTTGAACTCATTTCATTGCCTTTTCTATCTCTGCCAGTCTTCACTTTGTTTACCTGCTCTTTCCTGGAAATGGCCTTCCAGCATTCTTGAAACTTTCCCTTTCCATCTGCCGGCTTCTTTCAGTGCTTCTCTCTGTATTATTGTCCCTCCTCTGATAACTGTGGATTGGTCTTTGAGTTGCACTGCTTTGGACTCTGTAAAATACACTATTAGGAAAGTAAAAAAAATTGTATGCGTGTACCGCAGGTCTGAGAGATACTCAAAGAGGAGCATGATAAATACAGCTGAGTCTCAGTTGAACCTTTTAAACAACAAATCTATACTCTGAGGTCATTATACTCATAGCTGTGAATCAGGAGCTCCATCATTTGGATCAAGTAGTTTGTGAAAAAATAGATGTAGAAGTCAGTAAGTCCCAGCTGTTTCAGTGTGTCAGAATGATCAGTAGCAATCAATATAAACCATTAATCAACCTCCTGGTGCTCATCTCGTGTTTGAGTTGTAGCTACAGGTTGTTTTTTTTTTTTACAGATTTGATAAAACACCACTGAAACCCGAGCCTTCACACACACATAAAAAAATATTTAAATAAACAGTGCAGCCTGCCATTCACCAAACTTTGTGAAATACATTTAAAGGTCCCATATTGCATTGTGATTATAAAGTAGGTCTTGTTGCTGCCAAAGTTTCAAAATGTTCAGTACATAGAGAAATGCACACAGCTTGTATTCAGTAACTGTTTGTTAACTTTTGTAAGTTTGTGATCACAAACTCACAATCATGTCACATGTCTGCCCACAGTACGGCCCCCTGTCCAACCTTTAATGTAGACGGTTATTCCATCGTGGAGCTAACAAGCTGCAAGACCAAAGAAAACTTGCGGTTGGCCTGAGTGTGCATCATTTAGAAAAGAGAGTCATTGGTATCAATGTGCCTTAAAGACACAGAGACAAAACACCCTGTTCTTGGTAGAGAATCTTAAGACAGAAGATGTAAAACCACATGAGATGGTTTTGGTACTTAAAACCACAGAAATATCTTCTTTTAGATATCAAGACTTATGTTTTTTTTTTTAAAGAAGAAACCTTTAATTAGTTCTCACCTGAATTCTGCTCGTACATGGATCCACCAGGGACTCTCCCTGCCTCTTTTTCGTCATAAAACACAACACAAACACACCCATGGTGCCATCACAGTGATGGCATTAGTGTTGCAGCAGCAGCCACAACCTTCGACTGCTTTTATTATACAACTATAACCACTGACTTAATTAGATCACACATCTATGACAGCAAATCACCTACTGTTTTGACAGAAGGCTCCTCTAATCTCTGTGTGGGCCCTGTCAGCCTGAAAGTAGCATCCATACTCTGTTGGTTAACAGTCTGTGCTCCTTCCTGTTTGTTTTTAATGTGCGATGTGTGACATCTCAATTTAAATAAACCAGCACAGCACTAATAGCAAGATAAGAAGCAGCTAGTGAATGTAAATAATTATTTATTCATGGAAAATTCTTGGCTAAATTATGTGCAGAACTTTTCATTTTTAACATGACATCGTTAAAGCATGATCCTGCGAAATGCACAAATACCAAAAGCAGTCTAAGCAGTTGTTTTTATCAAATGACCTTTCTAAGAAAAACAATTTTCAAACTGAATCTGATACTTCACGCAAAGAAACAGTTTGATTATGCTGTAAGAGAACCTCATCTTCCCCCAGCTGCCACTGGATTACACAAACATGTCTGTTTATCTGGCTCTGAATCTTGGGCATCATTACATAAGCTTGTCATGGCGTGTGTGTGTGTGTGTGTGTGTGTGTGTGTGTGTGTGTGTGTGTGTGTGTGTGTGTGTGTGTGTGTGTACAAAGAACAAGATAAAATTTGGACAGTGTTGTGAGGATGTTGTGCCTGTGAATGAATATGGTGTTACAAAGAGTGCAAACAAGAAAGCGCAGGTTTATTTTGACTGCGTTCCTTTCACCTTCCTCCACTCCTTCATCTCTGCCTCTGCGTGACTTTGTTGTGGGAAAGTTCATTTGGGTCCCTGTCAAACTTATTGTCAAGCACAGCCTCAATGGATCCATTCTACTGAGACATGCTCAACAACCAGCCTGCCTCTGTGTCACACACTTATGTTATTATTAATAAAAGCAAGTGACTCAGACCTTCAATTCTTCAGGATACACAATGACGTCAGAACAAGCAGCCTATCGCGCTTTAACACCTGTAGGGAAGTATATATACAGCTGTTATCAGCTGTTTAGTCGCACAACAACATATTTTTGGCATCTTTTTTGTTCCATTGTAGAATTTAAATATATTTTGATAAATTGAAAATTCGGTCATGAAAAAAATGACCTTAAATGCAGCACACTATTGAGTAAACAGGGAGTGATTTAGGATACAGGCCAAATCTTTTCAAACCTATTGTTGTATAACAGTGGCCCATTTGTAATTGTAAGCTGAAGAAAACTTCACCTCCAGAATCCAACAAAGTATTAAGAATTCAACTCTAGTTTAAGAAGAATGCAAAAAATGACATTCTTGGCAAACAAGGTCTTAAAATACCTATGATAGAAAATTCAATGGCATATATGCTTTAAGCGGTCAATATGATACTGCTGTCAAATGAATAGCTGCGCAATCTTGAAACTCAAGTCTTTCAACATATATCAGATATTTAGTTAATAGAAATATAAGCCTGTTGTGACATCGTTTATTATAGTGATGATTAAGGTTACAATCCAGTTCAAGGGCTGGATCCGAAAACACACACTGGTTAATCCACAGGGATCTCAGCAGTGATGTCATGATGCTTTCATTACAACCGCACTGACAGAGATGATGTTTTATGTTGAGATTCTTTTGACAAGTTGAGTCAGTTTGACCCAACAGCTTACAAGCCATGAACCGACACACATGGAAATTCAGGACTTAATTTTTAACTGTAAAATAGCAAAACCAATATAACCATACTATTGATGTACCATTTGAGAATCCATCAACTCAGCCACATTCACAAAGGCTAAAAATAATTAAATTATAATTTCAAGTAAAATTAGGAAACAGACCATCAGAGGAACGTGGTCTGGCGTCCTCTCTGCCCTCTGATCTGCAGCATTCCAGTCAAGGGTTTATCCAAGTTTCAGCCAGGCAAGCTCTAAATACCGGGCCTCCCTATGACAGTCTAATTCCTGCTGCTAGTCACTGGGATTAAGAGGACTATGTGTTTGAAGCCCAGCTAGTGTCTATAACAGGCTACATGGTTCATTACAATCTACAGTTGTTTAATGTAAATTTCCTTCTGACAACAGACTGCAAACATACAGTATACAGAGTCCGACCCCATTGGTTTTCAAGATAATATGTAACGTTGACCAAACATTGACTCGATGGAAGCTGAAGAGTGCTACCAAATTAATCACAGGTCATGGGTACTGCCAATATCATGCCAAATGTCATGACAATCTGGATTGCAAAACATAATCCTCCAACCAAAACTGCCAGACCCTGTCAGATTACAGGATATGAAGAAAGAGGTAGTCACTTAGGTGAGTCTTTTAGTGATAGACTGTTCTTATGGCGTAGCTTAATCTACACAATGTATCTATCACCTTGATTATGTCTGAGCCTTCTACCTATAACTACTACCCTTAAAATCTACCATGATTAGGTTTCCCCACCCTACACCAGAATAAATTACCTTTAGGAACGCTGTGAAAATCACAGCTGCAACAACCACCAGAAAAGTGCTGGCTCTCATGAGTACAGAAAAACATACAAGAGCTTTGTTACTTAAAATGGCAACTGTCTAAGAACGATGTATACAGTGCACACTGTGCACCACAACCACAGATCCAGTAACACCACACACACATCCAGGAAATTCACAACAAATGATCATTGCAACCATGGTCAACTATTAGACTGTTGAAAAATGTAGGGGAAGATAGAACTAAACAATATATAGAAATAATTCAATCAAAGATTTTGCTTTTGTAAAAAAAATGTCTGGTTCGTAAAATTGAGGTACGTGCTTCTTCCACTGTCTCTGAAACAACACCAGGGCCAGCAGTGAGAAAAGACAGTAATGTAAATTGACACAAGCTGCCGATGACCAAATAAGACTTGAGTGACATAGAAGTGGTTCGGTTTTACAAAGTCCAATGTCAAACAGTAAAATTCTGAGTAAAGTTCATAGAAACTCTCTTTGAAATGAAAGTAGCAGCATGTCAAACCTGTTCTACCACCCGAGACAAAAACATGAAGTCAAACGGGAACAATGGGTTTCCATTTGAGATGGGGTTGCTAGCTTTCGTCTCAAGTCCAACAACAGCTGAAAAAGCAGCTAATTGTTCCTGTTATTACTTAAAAAGCAACTAACATGAGCTGCCTCCCTCTCCAGTGTCGCCCCGTGTGAAAAAGAGGTGGAAGGAAATAACAGAAGATTTGTCATTCTATTCCAGGAATGATATGGTGCCCATTTACAAAGCTGAAAGGCCTAGGGTACCTCAAATGATTAAAACAATCAATTCATATCAAAGTAGAAATCAACCTGCCACAAATATTTTGTGGAGGCTGCTCCACAACACCCCTGTCCTCTGTATATTATTTCCTTTATGTTGCATCTAGTGATAAGTTGTTAGTCTTCACTAATATTGGCACAAGCTATAAAATGCCCGCCTGTCTCCTTCTGAATTACAATTAAGTAACCACCCCACGTCTTCTACCTTGTGTCTTACTCAGGGACAATCACGCTGGCAATGGCACCGGGCTTTAAAAAGCAGAGCTAACAAGGATTAGCATCCAATTTTAACACCTGACTGTAATCCTGCCCTCACAGAGGCCACGCTAAGCCTGTGCTAGCCATGCTAATGGAGGAGAAGCTGTTTGCAAACGGTCTGGTTTTTTTTCTTCTTGAAACTGTTACCTAACAACTTGGCTCTTAACGAATGCCGTTGATGACAGGGCCGCACAGTTGCAGGGGGGGGAGGAGTAATAAATTAGCTCATCATTTTCCAGGCTAGAGGAAAAGTTGGAGAGTTCTTCACTGATAAAACTACTTATTATCGAATTTATCAGTTCTGACTGTACTATTTTTAAACATCCCGGCTTTTGTGATTTAGTATCATGTCTCAACACTAAGCATAAAATGCTATAAGGGTATATTGCTGTGCCCTGCAAGAGGAGAAAGGTATATAGTACCTATTCACACAGAAATAAAACAACAACAACACTATCCTACTTTACTGTGAAAGAACTTCATATTACAATCAAGACATATCTATCATTAAAATAAATAGTGAGGGAAAACGCTGGATCAGTCACTTACTCTTTTTATAGACTAAGCTGATCATTAAGTTCTGGCTATTGTGTTATCTATACATGCACAACGGAATGAGTTTACAAGACTTTATAGTAACGTGTCTGTGTGGTATAAAGAAAGATCCCATCTCATTGGACAGAAAGGGTGTAGCCGTATGGTCATCAGAAAATCAAAACCTACTGAGCAGTACATAGTTTGTATAATTGACATGTGTGACAATCAGTGATGGTAGTGATGGCAGCTGTCACTCCAAACAGATTCATGCTGTCAGAAAAAAACTTTAGCCTTTTAATGACACAGTAGCATCGCAATACACTGCTACCAAACATTCAAGAGAGGCCATTGTTGTATGAGCCATTGAAATCAGTCAAACAGTTTTAGATCGCTGGTCTTCACACAGCTGGCCAGTCATCAAAAAGCATCGA